>NC_053432.1:63092444-63420880 GCF_007990345.1 Gossypium hirsutum | reverse complement strand
TTATGTTTAGTATTATGTTTATTATGTGGTACATGCATTGAAGTTCATGCTTAATTTTGCCTTGCATGAGAATTTAAATAGGGATCAATGAGAATGGTAAAATAGGTTAATTTTAAAGGGGCTTATAGTGATGTAAACAAAGGTGGCTTGCATGTCAAATTGCCCCATTTTCCTATAGTGGCCGGCCAAGGTGGGTTGATGATGGGCAAATATTTGTTGAATTGATATTGGTTATGGATTTAATAATAAAGAAAGAATAAAAGTGATGAAAAAAAAGGGCTTCATTCTTGTCTTCTTGGCCGAATTGAGAAGGAATAGGGGCAAAGAACTTTCGGCCATTTGAATGTTAATAGGTTAGTATATTGTGTTAAAGTTGTGAATTTTAGCTTGTTTAGGTTAATTATCATGTTTTACTTAGACATGCAATTTTTTTAAAACTTGATATATGCATTCGTAGGTTTAAGAGGAATTTATTTTTTAGTTTTGTGATAGAACAAGTTGTGATGAGAAGTTATGTTAGTTATATAACTTTTTTTTTATTTATTTGAAATGTTGATGATTTGGAGTGATTGAATCGGCCATGGTATTCCATAAACCGATTATGCTTTATTGTGGAATTAAGGGTTAATGTATAAATTTGATGTATATTAACTATAGGTAATCATTACGTAGGTCAAATTAATTTGGTATATTCGGCCATATAGGTTATATGTTTGTGATACTATTTTGTTAACTCTTGATAACCGATTAAGGGGTAATATTGGCTTATAAGGTTGAGTTGATTCATGATGTTGTATATTAGAATCAAAATACTCAAGACTAGGTTACCATAATAGCGATAATGCATTCGGCCTTGAAGCATTATCGAATTGGTTAAGGTTTTGATATTTTGAACAAGATATTGTGAAATGGAGTGAAACCGTTAAATTATACATAGTATCCAGCAAGAAAATTAACTACTAAATGTGTTTATATAGATCAAGACATCAAAGGGAGAGAATCAAGCAAAGGCAAAGAAAGATCATCGAGTAGCCGAGTTGGAACCGTCTTACCCACATAAAGTAAGTCATTAAGCATATAGTTGGTATTAATTCAAATGGTCATAACGTTTATGTAATGATGCTGAATGGAATGAATAAATATATATATGCATGTACGTATGTGGTGATGAAAGTGTTGAATGAAAAGAAAGAGGTGAGATGTATTGAGTTGTTGATCTCGGCACTAAATGTGCGGGTATAAACATTTATGACCATGAGATTGGCGCTAAGTGTGCGGTTTAATTGTGCAGCACTAAGTGTGCGAATTGAATATGTAGCACTAAGTGTGCGAGTTTGACTATGTGCACTAAGTTGCGGTTGACTATGTAGCACTAAGTGTGCGAGTATGATTATGTAGCACTAAGTGTGCGAGTTGATTATAGCACTGAGTGTGCGGACTTATAAATATTCTTGAATCATTATGGACACTAAGTGTGCGACACTATTGAGTCGATCACGGATAGCGGATCGGGTAGTATCTTGAGTTCATGGCTATAGGTGCTATGTTTTATTTTGGAGTTGAGCTTGGTAGTTGAACCTATGTGACAATATACTTGAAGTCACGTACATAAGATTTATCGTGGAATGGGTGAAGGCCGTTTAGTTGTATGATTGTAACGAAATAAATGATTTATGAAAATGCCTCGAATATTCTATTGATGAGTATATGGAATGTGAATGCATGATTTGGTATGAGATTGAACCGATAGGTCGGAGGAACTATGGTATGGTTCGTATGGATGGAGTAACTAGCCTCGTTCCATTTTGTTTCCTCTTGTGATAATGTTATTAATGGATGGTAGTGTATTGCTATGACTTACTGAGTTATAATCACTCGGTGTTTCCTTGTCACCTATTCTAGGTTTTTGGACTCATCTCCTTTTGCGTGGTCGGCCGTCATCGAAGTCATCACACCGGATAGCAAGTTTTGGTACTTTCTTCTTAGTTGGCTTAGGAGAACATTTCGGCATGTATAGGCTATTATGTTGTGTTTGACTTTGGTATGTAATCTTTTAGCCATGCGAAAATGGCATAATGTTCGGTTGGGTTTGGATTCATAACGTTAGGTCGCAAATCTTGATAATTCGACCTTTTTATGCCATACGTCATGGTTGATTATTTTGGTGTTAAATTCATGATATGGCAATAGTGTAGTAGGGGAAGTTTGACAATGATTAGCCTTTGGCATGGTTAGTCATGATCATAATTTGTGATATGCATGATGAATTATTAGTTAGATCAAGGAGTAAACACGAAGTGGGCATAGTTGCTTTCGTAACAGATGCTGGCAGCAGCAGTGACATGAGATTGAAAAATCACTAAAATAGTAGGAGTGGAATTAATGATGAATAAATTATGTAATCGAAGTTCGATGAGTCTATTTTCATATAGAAGTAACGAAAGGATCATATGGACAGTATGTTAAGAGATAATCAGGTTCTCGTGGGACAGGGCCAGAACGGTTTCTGGATTCCCTGCTCCGACTTTGGAAATTCATTATAAATTAACCAGAGATAATTAGGAGTCATACCATATATGTATAGATTCCTCTCTGAGTCTAGTTTCTATAGAAACAAACGGCATCAGTATGGAAGTTCTGTACAGGGAGATATCCAGGTCGTAATGCGCAAAGGTCAGTGTAGTCGACCCCAGTAACATGGGAGACTTTGACTAATAAACTGTACTAATTGGCCGACCAAAAATTCTAGAAAAAATATGTAGATGGGAATATGAGTCTAGTTTCAGGGAAAATTCACGGAACTGGATTTTGAGTTCCAGAGCTCAAGATATGATTTTAAAGCGACTAGTACGCAGATTGACAGCTTGTCTGGAAAAATTTTAATAAGTGGTTTGAAGTCTGTTAACACCTCGTGTTCGACTCCGGCGACGGCCTCGGGTTCGGGGTGTTACATTTGATTGGTATCAGAGCTATGGTTTAGTCGGTTCTAGGACTACCATAGCACGTATGAGTCTAGCTATACATGCCGAATGTTAATGTTTAACTGTGTGATGACTTCTGACGGTTAAAATTTATGTTTTGATTAGTAAATGGATCCCGGTGTAGAAAGAATCTTAGCGGATGACGTTGAAAGTGTAGCGGCTGCTCCTGCACAAGGACACCGCCTATTGAACCTCAGTCATCTGCGAATAATCAAGGTGAGGGGGCTAAACAAGCCTTCTTTACCATGATGAATGAGTGGGTCGCGCAGTATGCCCGAACCAATCCGGCTGTCCAACAATTCCCGAATTTGAATAATCCACCCCCGGAGCCAGTAATGCCATCAGTTACTGATCCTGTGAGGCTGAGTAAGCCACCTGTAGACTTGATTAGGAAGCGCGGGGCTGAGGAGTTCAGGGCCATAGTTACTGATGATGCTGAAAGGGCCGAGTTCTGGCTTGATAACACCGTTCGGGTGTTCGATGAACTGTCATGCACACCTGATGAATGTCTAAAGTGTGCTGTATCTTTGTTGCGAGACTCAGCCTACTATTGGTGGAGGACCTTGATTTCCATAGTCCCGAACGAACGAGTAACTTGGGACTTCTTTCAGACGGAATTTCGAAAGAAATATATTAGCCAACGGTTCATTGATCAAAAGCGTAAGGAATTCTTGGAACTCAAGCAAGGCCGTATGACAGTATCTGAATACGAACATGAATTCGTGAGACTCAGTAGGTATGCCCGGGAGTGTGTAGCTGATGAGGTTGCTATGTGCAAAAGATTCGAAGAAGGATTGAATGAAGATTTAAAGCTACTAATGGGTATTTTGGAAATAAAAGAATTCGTAACACTAGTCGAACGAGCCTGCAAGGCGGAAGAACTTGGAAAGGAGAAGAAGAAGGCTGAATTTGAAGCTAGAGACTATCGTAAAAGATCGACGGGTAAAGCTCCGTTCTCAGCTGTAAAGAAGTTCAAGGAGGACACTAATAAGTCGAGGACGACTGCGGGAATTTCCATCAGAGCAAAACCATCGACGGGCTCCCGAGCTACTTCGGTAGCTAGTGTGGGCAATAATCGTCTAGAGAAACCTGAATGTCCCCAATGCGGAAGACGACACCTAGGTGAATGTTGGGGTAAGTCTACTAACAGGGCCTGTTACGGATGCGGTTCGAAGGACCACTTCATTAGAGATTGCACGGAGCTTGATGAGAAGAATAAGATTCAAGGTGCAAGACCTAGTGGAGTGACAACTAGAGGTAGACCACCGAGAATTTTGGGAGGTAGGGGTGGTAGTCAGAGAGGGGCCTCTGATACGGCTGTTCGAGCCGAGAACCGTACTCCTGCTAGAGCTTATGCCATCCGCGCACGAGAGGAGGCATCCTCCCTGACGTCATCACTGGTACCTTCACTCTCTTTGATACTAATGTGATTGCATTGATTGACCCTGGCTCTACTCATTCATATGTATGCGAACCTTAGCATCCAGTAAGACTCTACCTGTTGAGTCTACTGAGTTCGTAATTCGAGTGTCAAACCCTTTGGGTCAATGCGTATTTGTTGATAAAGTGTGTAAGAGATGCCCTCTAATAATCCGAGAATCCTGTTTTCCGGCCGATTTGATGCTTTTGCCGTTTGACGAATTTGATGTTATTCTTGGTTTGGATTGGTTGACCGCGCATGATGCGGTTGTGAATTGCAAAAGCAAGACTATTGATTTGAGGTGCGCAAATAACGAGATAATCCGAGTTGAGTCTGCGGACTTAAGGGGTTGCCAGCTGTAATATCAGCAATGTTGGCCCAGAAATATGTGAGAAAAGGGTGCGAAGCATACCTTGCGTATGTACTTGATGACAAAGAGTTAGAAAAGAAACCCGAATCTGTGCCGGTGGTTTGTGAATACCCGGATGTTTTTCCTGAAGAGTTACCGGGTTTGCCACCTGTTCGGGAGATAGAGTTTGGTATTGAGCTTGTACCTGGAACTACGCCAATTTCGATAGCTCCGTATCGTATGGCACTAACCGAGTTAAAAGAGTTGAAAGCTCAGTTGCAAGAATTGACGGATAGAGGTTTCGCTCGACCAAGTTTCTCACCTTGGGGTGCACCAGTATTGTTCGTGAAAAAGAAGGACGGAACCATGAGGTTGTGCATTGACTATCGTCAACTGAATAAAGTGACGATAAAGAACAAATATCCGTTGCCGCGCATCGATGATTTGTTCGACCAACTGAAGGGAGCCTCAGTGTTCTCAAAAATAGATTTGAGATCGGGCTATTATCAGTTGCGAATTCGAGATTCGGACATACCCAAAACTGCTTTCAGAACGAGGTACGGTCACTACGAGTTCTTAGTGATGCCGTTTGGGCTCACTAATGCCCCTGCAGTATTTATGGATTTGATGAATCGGATCTTCAGACCATATTTGGATCGGTTCGTAGTTGTGTTCATTGATGACATCTTGGTCTATTCAAGAGATGAGATCGAACATGCTGAACACTTGAGATTAATGTTGCAAGTTTTGCGGGATAAGAAGTTATATGCTAAGTTCAGTAAGTGTGAGTTCTGGTTAAGAGAGGTTAGCTTCTTGGGTCATGTGGTATCCGCATCGGGTATTCGAGTTGACCCGAACAAAATCTCAGCCATACTTAACTGGAAACCTCCGAGAAATATTACTGAGGTTCGGAGCTTTTTGGGACTCGCCGGTTATTACCGACGATTTGTCAAAGGTTTCTCGATGATAGCCACACCAATGACGAAGCTACTTCAAAAGGATGCTAAGTTCGAATGGACGGAGAAATGTCAGAAAGGCTTCGATCAACTGAAAACTCATTTGACTGAAGCTCCAATTTTAGTGCAACCCGAATCAGGCAAAGAGTTTGTCATTTATAGTGACGCATCCCTACTCGGGTTGGGTTGCGTATTGATGCAAGAAGGTCGAGTTGTGGCCTATGCGTCGAGACAATTGAAGCCACACGAGAGAAATTATCCCACCCATGATCTCGAGCTAGCCGCCATCGTATTTGCTTTGAAAATATGGCGACATTATTTGTTTGGCGAAAAGTGCCATGTATTTTCGGATCACAAAAGTCTCAAATATTTGATGACTCAAAGAGACCTAAATCTCGACAAAGACGTTGGCTTGAGTTGTTGAAAGATTACGAGCTTGCCATTGATTACCACCCGGGAAAGGCTAATGTGGTTGCGGAGCCTTAAGCCGGAAATCGCTGTTGCTTACGAGCGATGAATGTGCACTTGTCTGTTCTACCCGACAATGTGTTAGTGCTGAATTAAAAGCCAAACCATTATTGATTCATCAAATTCGTGAAGCCCAGAAGTTGATGATGATTGGTTGCAAACGGGCTGAGTGTGTTCCGAACAAGGAATCGGAGTTTCAAATGGATGATGATGATTGTTTGAGGTTCAGAAGTCGTTGTGTGTTCCAAGGAATTGAACTTATTTCGATGATTTTGAATGAGGCTCATAGTGGCCGAATGTCTATCCACCGGGTAGTACTAAAATGTACAACGATCTGAAACGTCAATTTTGGTGGCCGGGCATGAAACGAGACATTTCGGAATTTGTTTTAAGGTGTTTAATATGTCAACAAGTGAAAGCGGAACATCAAGTGCCTTCGGATTACTTCAGCCAATCATGATACCTGAATGGAAATGGGATCGAGTCACGATGGATTTTGTATCTGGGTTACCATTGTCGACGAGTAAGAAAGATGCGATTTGGGTTGTTGTCGATAGACTGACTAAGTCGGCTCACTTTATCCCTGTATGTACGGATTTTTCATTGGATAAACTAGCCGAATTGTATGTTTCTCAGATTGTGAGATTACATGGAGTACCTATTTCTATCGTGTCGGATAGAGATCCGAGATTCACCTCGCGATTTTGGAAGAAATTGCAAGAAGCTTTGGGTACCAAGCTGCATTTTAGCACCGCTTTTCATCCCCAAACCGATGGTCAATCCGAGCGGATAATTCAGATACTCGAGGATATGCTGAGATGCTGCATCCTTGAGTTTAGTGGTTCATGGGAACGGTATGTACCTTTGATTGAATTCGCTTACAACAATAGTTTTCAATCAAGTATTAAGATGGCACCTTACGAGGCTTTGTACGGTCGTAAATGCCGTACACCATTGTTTTGGACCGAGCTCGGTGAAAGTAAAGTTTTCGGAGTTGATTTGATTAAAGATGCCGAACAGAAAGTAAAGGTAATCCGCGAAAGTCTGAAGGCAGCCACAGATCGTCAGAAATCGTATGCGGATCTGAAACGAAAGGACATTGAATATCAGGTGGGGGATAAAGTGTTCCTTAAAGTTTCGCCTTGGAAAAAGGTACTTAGGTTTGGCCGTAAGGGCAAGTTGAGCCCGAGATTCATTGGGCCGTACGAAATCTCCGAACGAGTGGGGCCAGTTGCGTATAGATTGATTTTGCCCCCTGAGCTTGAAAAGATTCACGATGTCTTTCATGTTTCGATGCTTCGACGCTATCGATCTGATCTATCGCATATAATTAGCCCATCAGAGGTTGAAATTCAAGCCGATATGAGTTATGAAGAAGAACCGATACGTATCCTAGCTCGTGAAGTGAAGGAGTTGCGAAACAAAAGGGTTCCGTTAGTGAAGGTGTTATGGCTCAAACATGGGATCGAGGAAGCTACTTGGGAAACCGAGAGCTCGATGAAAGAACGATACCCAAACCTATTTACCGGTAAGATTTTCGGGGACGAAAATTTCTTAAGTGGGGGAGAGTTGTAACAGCCCAAAATTTACCCTAGTCGGGAAGTGGTTTCGGGACCACAAAACCGAGTTATGAAGATAATTAATTGTTATATTCTATGTTTATTATGTGTGTACATGCATATGTGGAAGTTTCATGCCTTAATTTTGCCAATTGCATGAGGAATTATTAAATAGGGATCAACATGAGACATGGTGAAAAATGATAGGTTAATTTTAAAGGGGCTTATTAGTGCATGTCAACACAAAGGTGGACTTGCATGTCAAATTGCCCAATTTTCCTTATAGTGGCCGGCCAAGGTGGGTTGATGATGGGCAAAATATTTGTTGAAATTGATATTGGGTTATGGGATTTAATAAATAAAAGAAAAGAATGAAAATGTGATGAAAAAAAAAAGGGGCTTCATTCTTGTCTTCTTGGCCGAATTGAAGGAAGGAATAGGGGCAAAGAACTTTCGGCCATTTGAATGTTTAATAAGGTTAGTATATTGTGTTAAAGTTGTGAAATTTTAGCTTGTTTTAGGTTAATTATCATGGTTCTTACTTAGACCATGCTAATTCTTTTTAAAAAACTTTGATGGATGGATGGACCATTCGGCTATGGCTATTAAAGAAGGAATTTGATTATTTCCTTTAAGTTTTGATGGATAAAGAAACAAAAGGTTGTTGATGGAAGAAGTTAATGTGTTAAGAGATTATATGAAACTTATTCATGTTTATATATGTTATATGCATTGAAAATGGTTGATGATTTTGGAAGTGATTAGATTGAATCGGCCATGGTATATCCATAAACCCGATTTATGCTTGTTATGTGGTGGAAATTAAGGGTTAAATGTATGAAATTTGATGTATATTAACTATAGGTAATCACATACGTAAGGTCAAATTTAATTTGGTATATTCGGCCATATAGGTGTATATGTTTGTGATACTATTTTGTTAACTCTTGATAACCGATTAAGGGAGTAATATTGGCTTATAAGGTTGAGTTGATTCATGATGTTGTATATTAGAATCAAAAATACTCAAGACTAGGTTACCATAATAGCGATAATGCATTCGGCCTTGAAGCATTAATCGAATATGGTTAAGGTTTTGATATTTTGAACAAGGATAATTGTGAAATGGAGTGAAAACCGTTAAATTATACATAAGTATCCAGCAAGAAAATTAAACTACTAAATGTGTTTATTATAGATCAAGACATCAAAGGGAGAGAATCAAGCAAAGGCAAAGAAAAGATCATCGAGTAGCCGAGTTGGAACCGTCTTACCCAACATAAAGTAAGTCATTAAGCATATAGTTGGTATTAATTCAAATGGTCATAACGTTTATGTAATGATGCTGAATGGAATGAATAAATATATATATGCATGTACGTATGTGGTGATGAAAGTGTTGAATGAAAAGAAAAGAGGTGAGATGTATTGAGTTGTTGATCTCGGCACTAAATGTGCGGGTATAAACATTTATGACCATGAGATTGGCGCTAAGTGTGCGGGTTTACATTGTGCAGCACTAAGTGTGCGAATTGAATATGTAGCACTAAGTGTGCGAGTTTGACTATGTAGCACTAAGTGTGCGAGTTGACTATGTAGCACTAAGTGTGCGAGTATGATTATGTAGCACTAAGTGTGCGAGTTGATTATATAGCACTGAGTGTGCGGACTTAATAAATATTCTTGAATCATTATGGACACTAAGTGTGCGACACTATTGAGTCGATCACGGATAGCGGATCGGGTAAGTATCTTGAGTTCATGGCTAATAGGTGCTATGTTTATATTTGGAGTTGAGCTTGGTAAGTTGAACCTATGTGACAAATATACTTGAAGTCACGTACATAAGATTTATCGTGGAATGGGTGAAAGGCCGTTTAGTTGTATGATTGTAACGAAAATAAAATGATTTATGAAAATGCCTCGAATATTCTATTGATGAGTATATGGAATGTGAATGCATGATTTGGTATGAGATTGAACCGATAGGTCGGAGGAACTATGGTATGGTTCGGTATGGATGGAGTAACTAGCCTCGTTCCATTTTGTTTCCTCTTGTGATAATGTTATTAATGGATGGTAGTGTATTGCTTATGACTTACTGAGTTATAAACTCACTCGGTGTTTCCTTGTCACCTATTCTAGGTTTCTTGGACTCATCTCCTTTTGCGTGGTCGAGCCGTCATCGAAGTCATCACACCGGATAGCAAGTTTTGGTACTTTCTTCTTAGTTGGCTTAGGAGAACATTTCGGCATGTATAGGCTATTATGTTGTGTTTGAACTTTGGTATGTAATCTTTTAGCCATGCGAAAATGGCATAAATGTTCGGTTGGGTTTGGATTCATAACGTTAGGTCGCAAATCTTGATAATTCGACCTTTTTATGCCATACGTCATGGTTGATTATTTTGATGTTAAAATTCATGATATGGCAATAGTGTAGTAGGGGGAAGTTTGACAATGATTAGCCTTTGGCATGGTTAGTCATGATCATAATTTGTGATATGCATGATGAATTATTAGTTAGATCAAGGAGTAAACACGAAGTGGGCATAGTTGCTTTCGTAACAGATGCTGGCAGCAGCAGTGACATGAGATTGAAAAATCACTAAAAATAGTAGGAGTGGAATTAATTGATGAATAAATTATGTAATCGAAGTTCGATGAGTCTATTTTCATATAGAAGTAACGAAAGGATCATATGGACAGTATGTTAAGAGATAATCAGGTTCTCGTGGGACAGGGCCAGAACGGTTTCTGGATTCCCTGCTCCGACTTTGGAAATTCATTATAAATTAACCAGAGATAATTAGGAGTCATACCATATATGTATAGATTCCTCTCTGAGTCTAGTTTCTATAGAAACAAACGGCATCAGTATGGAAGTTCTGTACAGGGAGATATCCAGGTCGTAATGCGCAAAGGTCAGTGTAGTCGACCCCAGTAACATGGGAGATTTTGACTAATAAACTGTACTAATTGGCCTGACAAAAAATTCTAGAAAAAAATATGTAGATGGGAATATGAGTTTAGTTTCAGGGAAAATTCACGGAACTGGATTTTGAGTTCCAGAGCTCAAGATATGATTTTTAAAGCGACTAGTACGCAGATTGACAGCTTGTCTGGAAAAATTTTAATAAGTGGTTTGAAGTCTGTTAACACCTCGTGTTCGACTCCGGCGACGGCCTCGGGTTCGGGGTGTTACAATACATGCCATAATAAAAAATATAAATCCAACTATACCGAGTATTACGGCTGATAGTGTGATCGATATCTCTGACTTCAAGGGATCCTTAAGAAATTTGGCAGTACTGAAAGAAAAGAGAAAGGAAAGAAAGTAAGCATAACTTGACTTACTCATTACCGTCCATTCAAGTCACATTTTCTAATTAAGATCATTACACATGTATACCAAAATAGGTACCTGTAACACTCAAAACATTATCATACTTTTCTGATTAAATCTCTTTCTTAACTCTTAAGGTTGGAATGCTACCGGATATTCTATAAGCCTCAAACATGGGTTAAGTTGCCGATGCCATGTCCAAGACATGGTCTTACACTAGCTCTCGTGTGTAAGTGCGGATGCATGTCCCAGACATGTCTTACACTAGCACGAAGCTTAGCCGATGCATGTCCCGGACACGTCTTACACTGGCTCTCACATAACCCAATGTTATGGCATGAACATCTGATTTGTTCCCTGGGGTTCTCACTGGATCTTTCTACTTTCTCAATCATAAATATGCATACTCAGTTCAAAATCTAGAAATTCATAATATATCAAAATAAATAACAATCGAATACATGCATTTAACAATATAGTTGTATTATTTACATACAACTTACCTCGATTTACAAAAAGTACTTGACTAGACGGCTTAATCGGATTGCTTGGCTTTGCCCCGATCTAGGCTCGGTTTTCATAAATCTTGATCTATAATAGCAAAAATGTACTCATTTAGTCATTAATTACAATTAGTCATTCATAATTTCACATCTTTGGTAAACTGACCATTTTACCCCTAAAACTTTACAAAATGACCATTTTACCCCTATGCTCAAAAATCAATTTTTATCAAATTTCTTCATATTTCAAGTCTAGCCAAACTCTTTTTACTCTTATAGCAGCCCCAAAACCTCACTATTTCACACACTTGCAACTTATTTTGCAACTTATGCAAAATTGTCCCTTTAGGTGTTTTCATGCCAACACCTTTCACAAAAGTTGTTTAGAACTCTTCTAAGAATTATTTTCTTTCATAAAATTTCATGAAACAACATAAACTCTCTCATGTAAAATCCCTAGACTTATCACCCCTTTTCAAAATATTCCTCTCATATGAAAGCCCATGAAACAAGCATGCTAAAAATGTAAAAATCATCAAGAAAGTCATGAAGATCACTTACATTATGAGAGGAATAAATTTATGAAATTTTGAGAGCTTGAAACCCCTATTTTTGCTGGTATAATCGGCCAAAGAAGAAGAAATGGGATGAAAGAGATGAAGGCTAGGCAACTTAGGTGTTATTTTATCATAGGATTATGTCATCAAGTCACCTAACATTGACTTTTTGACTAAATTTGCTTCCTATGGCCGGCCACCTTGCTTATAGGGGTCAAATTACTCTTTAAAATCCCCTAATTTTAGTTCTCTAGGTATTTAACTCTTTTGGGTGCTAAAAAGTAACTTTTACCTTTTATGTGATTTAGTCCTTTTTCGCAATTGGGCTCACAAACGTTAAAATTGACTAACCAAAATTTTCATGCACTATTATAAACATGTTATAACCTCATAATTGTAATGAAATAAATTTTCTAACTTCGGATTTGTGGTCCCGAGACCACTGTTCCGACTAGGCCCTAAATCGGACTGTTACATATTGTTTAATAGAATAGAGGAAAATCCAAATAAATGTAATCATTCTTGCCATTAAATTCAATGTCATCTGCTACATATCAGTTATACATTAGCTATTTTTGTTGCTCATAAAAATAATTAACACCTTAGGTGTTTTAAGGTACTTTGTATAACATTTGACAAGTTTAGGTACCAAATTGGATAAAAAAAGTTTAGGTACCAAATTAAGACAAAGTGTCAAGTTTAGGGTACCAAATTAGACCAAAAAAAACTCAAGTACCAGATTAGGAAAAAAGTATCAAGCTTATGTGTTGAATTGGACAAAAAAAAAGCTTAGGTACCAAATTGAGAAAAATTGTCAAGTTCTAGTGCTAAATGTTATAGTAAGCCATATCTTCATATAAAGAAACATGATCACATTGAATGTTTGCAAAAGAGTCTTTGCTTGACTTTATATTAAAATCATTATCTAATAAGTAGAATACACTAGGATTCATGAAAACTAATCTTACTTGATCCATTCTCCTTGGAAGATCCACTACTCAAAATCCCCAATAATAAATAAGTAAATAATCAAGACATGTTGGTCAAACATGCTAACAGATAAGTTATATGTCCTGTCAACTTTTTCTTAAGTTACGCCTGGTGGTGTAGCATGTAGTTATAACTTACACCAATATATATAAATAAAAATAAGCATTTTTTTAGCATGTATAAAAAAAATGTACTATAAAAAAAATTTCCCTATATATTTGAATCAAATGAATCATGAATTAGTTGTATTTATATGGTTAAAGCTATTGTTATATTGTCTTAAATCATAAAAGTACCACTAAAGTTTACTGTTCAGCATCCGATTTGTTTATTTTGTGTGCAAGTATAGGTGGATCTCGAAGTTCCAAGAAGTGAATCAACATCCAATATGCAGCCTTCAACTTAACAATGTTTTTATAGTTATTTTTGTCTTCGATAAACGACATATACCTAGGTTTTGAGTCAGCTTGATATAGTAAATGGTCAATTTAGAAGTTTTGATTGTAAATGTTAAATTAAACTTGGGATATGACTTATTTTGTGTGACTAGAGTTGGCATATTAGTTGAAATGAATCAAATATGCAATTGTTTTAAGTGTTCTGAATTGGTACCATATGGACCTTTTGGAAACAGCGAGTGATGTCGCGATGTCAAGCTCGCAATGTCACAACGAGGGCAAGTTGGTGAGTTGCGTCACGACCTTAAACCCCCGAAGTCACAAGTCAACTCGATAGTTTGAAATGCTTACATTTTAGTCCTAATTTGATCCTAAGCTATTAAAATAGCTTTCATAAACTCGTATACATATGATTATATATTATATTTTAATGATGTTTTGAACTTTTATAATTCCTTCCCAACAACGCTGGCTACCAGAACGCGTATCTCATTTCATGCCCACAATCCCAACTATTGCTCATCTGCATGCGTAATATATGTATTATACGGAGGAGGAATTAACTTTCATTAGTGTAAACTTAACTTAATTTTACATAATTGCAAAACTTTTTATACATTTATATTTATTTTATTTCATATTTTATTAAACTTAGATTACATAAGTCGAGTTTTAAAAAAGTTATAAGGCTATAACTATTTATTAGATAAAAGAAGTTTCAACCATAAGTATATATTAAAATTATCCAAAAATGTCCGATTGATTTAAAATTTTATATAATTTATAGCTAAATTAAATTATAAATCATTTAAAAAATTATACAAATATATAAAATGAAATTATGTTTACAGTGGGTTGCTTACGTAGAAAACTTGGAAAGAATATTCTTTGAAGCACACAATCTCTTTCAGCTAAATGGTTTTGGGCTTATACTTGATTGTCTCCATTTATCTCATTCACGAGCGAGATCATTAAATGATGGGAGAGGGCCGAAGGGGACCAGAATCATTGTAAAATTTATCCTGTGATAGCAACTTCAGAATATGTAAATGAAATTGCGTATATTTTTTCAACTTTTATTTTCTCTTAATATATAATCCTTATGTCGTCATATGTGCGTATGCATGAATTTTGTATAGCATAGAAGCTTGTGTATAAATTTTTGGATAAATCACATTATAAGTTATTCACCTATGTTTAAGTTTTTTCTTAGTTGCTTAACTTTTAAAATTTTCAAAATAATTACCTATCTAATCAAATTTGTTTTTGGTCTATTCTCGTTAAGCTTTTGATATAAATTTAGACCTTAATTTTTACATATTATATCAATTTGATCATAATTTTAAAAGAATTAACCCTCAACATTATAAATTATTTCAATTTAATCCTAATTTTAAATTAATAATAATATATAAATTTTTGGAGCCTGATGAAAGCAGCATAGGAAGATGAAGCTTGATGAACTTGGTTTCTTACCTGATTCAATTGGTTTTTAGTGCTCTGAATATTTTTTGGTTTGGTGGGATAATTCAATCTTCAAATCTGTCTATTTCTAATCTGATCGATTCAGTTGGTCAATTTGATCCACCTTTAACATGAATAAAAAAAACAACTACTAATGCTCACAGAAGCAACAAATAAAAAAAAATCAATAAGAAAGCATAACACAAGTAATTCCTAAGAGTAAAATGGCAAGTGAGCAAAAATCAGGATAAGAAAGAAAGCTCAGTAAAATAGAATAAGATAAACAAGCCGTTTCTGGAAATTCCCTTTTGTTCCGCCTCCCTACCCATTATTTGCCAAACACAATCTCAGCTAATTCCAATTATATATATCTAACCCCAGATTCAATTTCGACTAATGTTCTCATCTTCTTCACTGCCAACCATTTCTACAGTTTTGAATCTAGTAATCGATTTGGATTCAAACCTCAATTCCAATTTGGTTTTCCTTGGGTCTGATGGCCCATTATCAATAGGCCTAGTTACTAACCTTGAACTCCGTCTGTATGGCCATTAAGGTTTATCACTGCTCTGTTTACCTGGAAAAAAAACTCAAATTGAACAAAACCCTTTCTCTTCCCCAACCTACTCCTTTTTACAAGGATACAGATATCGACAATCCTTCTGAACCTCCCAAAAGGACGATGTGATATTACTCACGAAGACTGTAGTCACCCTTTAGAATCTAAGGGCAATCCCAAGCCCAGTCCAGAATACCAATGTATAAAGTTGGTATTTCCCTCTTGCTCAATGGCTTAACTGGTTCTTCCTTTTTTTAATGCTCAGCTGCAGTTGGGTTCAAATGGATGCTTAACTCTAACACAAATGGAATCCAAGTCTCCACAATGCTGGCTAAACACCTACACTTTAAGAAAAAGGTACTGTTGACAATCCAACAACAAGAAGTTAAGAAAGGGATGTGATGTGATTATAAGATTTCTCACTCTTTCCTTTTCGGAGGAACTTTCAGGCATCGATGAATCCAATATCAACTGAGCTTCACTAATCATTAATGCTTTAGCAGCGCCCATTTTACCCTAAGTGCATGCTATACTTGGTATTCTCTATTTTCATGTTCCTAATTAAGGATCCCATGATGCAAAATACAGCTAAAACACGTATGGTAATAAAAAGTTTAGGTGTGGAGATTGTTCACTTTATTTCTTAACTATGTGGTTAGAAGTTTGATCTTGTTTACAAGAATGAAGCACATATTTTATCAACCTGTCTATCTTTTCAAAGTAAAGCCGGAGCGAAAGAATTAGTCAGTGACAAAAATAACACTATAAAATAAATATTGAATACAAATATACATAAGATATACTCAATTCTCCTTTAATGTATAATCATATCATCAACTTTTTCCCGAGTATTCCAATGATATACGTCCCAACCATGAATAAGGTTCATATAATAATAGTAATTAATGACATAAAGACCTCTATCTATTGAAGCAGACCTTTAAAGCGAGAAGCAAAGATGTATCAACAAAAGTCAACCAAAATAATAAAAAATTACCCTAAGCTTTGATCCAACTCGTGCCAACAATGATCTTTTTATCCACAACTTTCTCAGTGTATGAAAAACGGATTGTGATAGTGGTCAAGCTCTCGCTGCAAATCATAGCATATTATGTCATTGAAACCTTTGTTTAGAGTGCAAGATACACTACATAAATCATCAACCGCCAAGAAGGATTAATTACACATTCCAATAGTTACATGGATGAGGGATCTATATAATACAAAAGTTGCCACTGATTGAGGCACAACAGCATTCAAGAGAATAAGAAGAAGGTGGCAAAAGAAAGAAAGAAAGAATGATGAATGTCAACAGGCTGGAGCACAAGGTAAGCAAAACCTAAACCACGACCGGAAAAAAATTTGCCAGCAAAAAGCACGCACACCCAAACACCACACGCACATATAAAGGCCTGCAAACCAAATTTAACTCGTAACTGTAGTACATAGAATACATCGCATCCGAGGATCTCTGGCCTCGCTACCATTGTCATCCTCCTCCTCATCGTGCTCGTACTCATATAACCCCTCAAAGGTGACTCCAGTCCCTTTTTTGTTGGTGCTATTAGTTTCAGTAGAATCCATCAAACAAGTCGTGTGATAAGCATGGCAGCAAAAGAACACGACGACTGATGCATTTTGTATCGAGAAAGGATCAAAACACATGCAACATTTTTCCACCTCCCCTTGTTTTAGACTTAACCTCCATTTTTCCCCTCGTTTTGTGAAGCTCTACTTGCGTCCCTCTTAGATCGAGCATCATCTTCTTCATTGCTCAAGCAAACTGCTCATTTCGCTTCATTGTAGTATTTAATCGACGTATTAACACAATCAGCCTGTGTATATATATATATCACATTTACACCAATGTCGGGTTTCTCAAATCAGAATTCAAGTATTACAACAATCACTGCATGCATTGATTTGGTGACTCAGTTTTCTGATTCATCATCTTAGTTTGCATAAAGAAATAATTTGGCAACAAATTTGATAATAAAACTGGTGTCATTATGGTTAATTAAGAAAAGAAAAAACACGAGATGCAAGGCCCTTGGAGGCATTAGAAAGGCCCTTTCCTTTTCCACAATATGGTATGGATCTTTTCTGTTCCTGTAGGGATAAAGAAAAGTTAAAAGAAAGGGATGGTACACAAAGAAAGTAAGCTACTCTACCCCAAATGCTTAAACGACAATAAAGTCGGTTTGTTAAAATCAACTGCCTTGACCCAAGTATGAACTAGACCACCTTCACAGTTTTTCAAGTCCTGGGGGAGGATTTAGAAAATACTAGAGATTAAAAATCGATCCGAAATGATACTATTTGGGTGGTTATATTTTATAAATTAAAAAACTGCTTTCTATACTTTATTTAATTTATAATTAATTTTTTTAATTATAATAAGATAAATGTTTTATATTTAAAATAATAAAAGTAACATAACAGTATTTTATAAAAAATTTATTTTTCAAGATATTACATAATAGTTATTGATTATTTTTATTTATTTTTTTGCTAAGCTGATTATATTTTATTTACTTAAAATTTTATGGTTTTTATAGAAATATTTATGAAAATTTTTAAAATTTATCAATTAATATTCAAAAATTATAAAACAACCCTATTTTATCAAAATAAAATCTAAATTAAACCTCAAAATCTAAAATTAATATGAAACAATGCAGAATCATACTGAATCAAATAAAATTTTTATAAACAATTCAAAAAATCTAAAAGACATGATACAGCCCAGCCAAACTCAGGAGCCGAATCCTAGACTTATGAACTCATTTCCTCCTTTTATCTAAATTTTCCTTTTATAAATAATAATAAAAGAAAGGTATACTATTTGGATAATCAAGTTTTAGCATGTTTTTGGTTATCATTTTTTTAATTAATTTAGTCATTCTTGTTTAAGTGACTAGAATATGAAATTAATTCAATTGGAATGACTAAATTAACCAAATAAAAATTCGATAATTAAAATAGGGATAAAAAACTTTAAATTAAATTTCTTTATATATTAACCAAATAAAAATTTGATAATTAAAATATGGATAAAAAAATTTAAATTGAATTTCTTTATATAATTATTTTTAAATGATGATATTTAATAAATTTAATATTTAAAGTTGCCATAATTTTCAAAATTATGGATTAAATTATAAATTAAGATCTAAATATTATATTTAAATTGATGAAGATTAAATTAATAGAAAATTCTTATTGAAACTACACCTTATTTGTGAATAAAATAGAAACATTTCAAAATTTGAAATAATTAATTTAAATTTCTGTTGAGGCAAAATGAGCGGAAAATAGTTGAGTAGCACTTGGTAGTGTCAATTGCATACCATCACTGAAGTGCTTTAAAACTTGCTTTATTTGGTTCTTTGAACTTGGTTATGTGCTATTATTTTCAAGATACTTTGGTTCATCTATGAAAACTAATACTAGAAGTTTGAATATTGGATTCGAGTGAATCAATTAAATCCTTTGAATGTGAAGACTTGATTGAGATAGTGCTGTTGATTTTAGAGAGCATATCTTCAAGTGATTTTGTTTTGATTATTCTTGATGTATTAGTTATTTTCAATGAGTTACTTTGTATTCAACTAGATTCTATGTTAGCAAGCCAAAATTGATATATGCTTTGAGGCTTGTCTAGGTTATGTGATGAGAGCTTATTGAGTGCATTCTAATTTGTTTATTGAGGAGCATTTTTGTAAGAGAGTGCAAAATGTTGGTGAAGTGTTTACTGCCTAAGTTTGTAAAGGAATGATCTGAAGGTGAGTGTTTTAGTTTTTAGGTACAAAGGTGAGATCTCAATACTTGGGGAGTGATAAAGTATGATTTACTTGTTGTATTTGTGATAAAATAGTGAAATTACTCATTAAGCTAGCTAGGCTCTATAGACTTAGGGAAATCAAACTGCGCAAACAAACCTCTATGTTATTTCTGTTTTGTTTGCATAGTTTTTTGTGATGTTAAACCGTAGTGATCAGTACATACTAACACTTCCATTAAATTTTCATTTTGAGCAAATAAACAAATTAAGATAACAAATAATTTAAAATCACCAGTAAAATTAATATAACTTCCCCAGCCTGGCCCAAAAGTTATGACTGGATTTTGAAGGTCACATCGATTGTCGAAATGGCCCAGAAGAATCAAGTGAACTCTCATTAACTTATTTTCAAAGCATTCGCTCATTTTTCAAAAGATCGTAGTGGGCATTTCTTTTTGCCAAGTTCAATTAAAATTCCAATTAAAAGATTCACTTTAAGTTTAAAAACATATTACATATTTAACCATTATTTGTTATTCAAAGTTTCCAAAAATCCAGTTTTGCAATGGAAAAATCAGTGTTCACAATTTGTTAATAAAACCATAATTACTAACTTTAATGACCAATTATTAATACAGTCAATTATTTAACTTATCAAAGTCTTAACGTTCATGCATGCAATAACTAAATATATCCCAAAATCTAAACTCATGCCACAATTCATAAAAATTAATTATTACAAACCAATTAAATAAAAAAATAAAATAATTTATTTAATAAAAACCGAGATGAGACCTCCAAATTGCCGAATTTGAGCCTTAACCTTGTGGACAACTTGAAAAATCTAAAACTAACGGGATGAGCTTAAAAAGCCCGTGGGAGTCTTAATCAAAGACAAACAAAGTATGTAAAACTTACAAATCATGCAAGAAACTCATTTAACAATTGAGAACAAAAGCTAAGAGATTATCGGTAATCAAAGTAGTACACAGAATTCACAGAATCATGATGCCTTCAATTGTTATGCATAAGCATGCTAAAGAATGACAATACAATAAGGTTTTACCCATCCATCAGCTACACACAATAAGTTCCTCTTAACCCGTCTACCAAATCACCAAAATAATTAGGAGCTATAGCTTACTATGGATAAACCACCAATAACAGTTTGTAGACAAGCTATCGGTAATGTGGATGAGCCACCAGATATGCAAATAATTTGTGAATAACAAATTGCGGTAACCACCAATAATGCAAACAAGCTGTCAATAAGATGCAGATTATGTTGTCAATGATGTGGTCAAGCCTCCAATATCCAATACCTCTTACAATACTCCGGTGCAGTGCACTAACAACAATATTGCGGACTTTAAATGCTACAAAAACTCCATAGAACTCTTCTATCATCCATCAATCCCAATTCTCATGCAATGCAATATGATATGCCATGAATGAAACACAATCTTGCATGACAAAAATAGTTATAGTGCAAAACAATGGCATGTTTAACATGTTTTCGATAAAAATTTCAGTGTATGACTTGTACACTTTTAATCAATCAATCAATGGCATCCATAACATGTAACAAACAGACAATATACAATACAGTCAGGGCATACTTAATATTCAATTCAAGCAGTGTCACATAGAGTCTCATGTTATACATGCATCTAATGAATATTAACAATTTTCATAATATACAATGCAGTGCACGTCACAAACACAAATGATTAACCTTAATAATAACAAACCATCTGTCAATCACATATGACAATTTCACATTCAGGCGATCCTAAATAGGGCCTTTAACATTTGGCCAAATTAGACAAAAAGTACTCACATTCACAATTCACATTTAACTAAGTCCCACACCTAAATTACACAAGTCCGCAGTGCCAATTGTGAATCCGCCATTTCCCATGACTCAAAACGAACGAATCTAAACACACACATGGACAAGTCAATGTTAGAATCAGCCTAAAACACCTTTATGGGGTTCGTCTAATCAATACGACATAAGCGACACTTTGGATCCAACTTCGATAGATCAACTTACACTTTTTCGCTACTAAACAAAAATGTGAATTAGATTTGTCATCATTGCTGACCAAAGGAGTTTAGATTTGATCCTTCAACATAAAAATCATCAAAAATCATATGATACTAATGAAAATCGGCCATAATATAACATAATAGAGGAGAAAAATGACACAATATTTAACCAAAAAATAACACTTACGCTTCTCGAAGACTAGATCTATGATGACGATTTAAATGAAATCGAATGCGCACTAAAACAACAAGGTAATAGGCTTTTTAAACAAGGAAAAAGTGAAAAAAATGACAACAAGGATGTGCAACAAATGGAAAGAAAAAGAACAACCAAAACAATGGTGCTCCAAGGGTAGCAACGCTTCCAACGGCGGCAACAAAGGGACCGATTTAGGATCGGCATAAGGAAGGATTTTTGGTAGCAATAGGGATGACTTTTAGAGGCTGTAAACAGTAATAAATTTGCTGTAAAAACATCATTAATAATTGACAACAGAAGAAAAAGAAAGGAGAGGGAAAATGGAACAAACAAGCACCATTATGAGTAGAGGAGAATGGCGACAATAGAGGTTTAATGGCATCAAGAAGAGGCTAATTTTGGGCGACACAAAGGAGGGTTTTAAGGCTTAATGATTAAAAATATTAGTAATATGGTTGGAAAAATGGCAGCAAAAATAATAGGCAAAGTGACGACACAACAATGGAGAGAGACACAATGTTTGGGGCGGCATTCAAAGCTCAACTGAATAAGAATGATGCGAGGGAATCGAACTTGGGTTTCAAAGATGAACTCACTAACTCTTAACCACCAGACCAATAACTCATTTTTTCCATAATTGTTGAAACATAACTTTAAAAGTTGGAACAAGTAAACTTCTAGTTTACTAACTCAATTTCTTCTAACCTAATTTTTGGGATGTGATAACTAACCTTTAAAAGTTTGTGTTTATTTTGTAGGTCATAATGTCTTTTATAAAAGGCTTGATGACAAATTTGGCCACTAACGTTTACATGTTTTGTCAGAATAGTTCTAATTGTATTTTTGAGCCTTTTTCGGCCATCGATGTTTGTTTAGTTTTCAAACTATTTTTTCTAATAGATTTGATGAAAGTACTGTTAAAAAAATTAACGGGGATGATGTGGAATATTTTTAATAAGGCGTAATTTATTACATAGGTAACCCAATAAGATAATTACATCTGAAAAATAATAAAATAAATAAATCATGTAACGCCCCTCGCCCGTATCCGACTCCAAAGTAGGGTTCGAGGTGCTACTTGAATTAAACAATAATTAACGAACAAAATTGAGTGATAAATCTGTATTTCAATTTAAAATTTCTCAAATTTCATTTTTAAGTCCCTAATATAGACCTACAAGGCCCAAAATATGCTTAGGAAATGATTTGGGACTAAACTGGAAACTTTGGAAACTTTTCCTTGAGAATAGGGGCATACGTCCGTGTGCCTTGGGACATGCCCGTGTGGCCTGGCCGTGGGGCTCCCATGGCCGTGGGGCCAGCCCGTGGGCAGATCTTCACACGGCTGTGGGATTAGCCCGTGGGCAATTCTGACTTTGCCACACGGCCTGGGCACACGCCTATGTGACTTGGCCGTGTGAAAACCTCATTTTTCACCATTTTAAAGCTATTTTCACATGTCAAACACACTAGATCATGCCCAAAACATTGACTTATAAAATCTTGATCAAATAACATTCATCTATCCATTTCCTATACTTAAACACAACTATACACTAATAGAATCCAACCAATCAATTATTTCAAACCAAAACATGTATATTTCATTTTCTAACATAAAACATCACATTCAACATGCTTTGCATACTTAATCATTCACACAATTACATTATCAAATCAACTCCTATACATGCCATATAAATCAAAAAGTTATTTAACAAAATCTACCGGAGTAAATTTGGATAGTGTGATCCTTGATGTAGATCCGATCCTCCGTATGTATATAAGTCAATCTACAAAACAAATATCATACACAACTAAGCTTATAAAAGCTTAGTAAGCTCATAGGCATAAAAACACAAATCTTACCAAATATTGAACACAATTATATATCTATTAGTTTAACTAATTCATCCTACAAATCACAATTTCATTAATAAACTCATTTGCATAATTTCCATGTTGCTATTCACAAATTTAACTCCTTTGGGCCCATTTCTCATTTATTTCCATTTTCAAATTAGGGAACAATAAGGGAATTGAGTGCTTTATTATCACATTGCCATAGTAAACTATGGACTTTCACATTGTCACACATCACACACAGAAGCCATAGCCCTGGCATAGTCTTACACGGATCACATATCATACCGATGCCATATCCCAGATATGGTCTTATACGGAATCATATTATCACATCACACCGATGCCATAGCCTAGCTATGGTCTTATACAGGAACACGAATCACATTGTACCGATGCCATAACCCAGCTATGGTCTTATACGGAAGCACATATCACATCTTTTCCGTTAATTCATTATGGTCATAAAATGAAAGCACTCAAACCATTGTTCCAACTAATTTGTTCTTTTAGTTACACATTATTCATTAGTTAATACAATTTGATAGTATTCATCTACAATAAAATACTTTAACAATCATAAGATTTTCATATCAAAAATTGAACTTTGCCATATGAACTTACCTGGGCTAATTTGCAAAAGTCGTAGAAATTCAGGGACTATTCTTAAATTTTCTCCTTTCCACGATTCACTTTGTTTTCTTGATCTATAATTATAAAATCATTCCTTCATTAGCATCTATTTCAATTCCATTCTATTTCACAATTTATGCCCTTAATTTTTTTAAATTACGTAATTACCCCAAACTTTTCAATTTTTACAATTTAGTCCCTGCTCAATTCATTCATCAATTAAACTAATTCCTTTCAAATATCATTTTATCTAAACTCTACAAACAACTTCACAGTCTTTGACATTCCAAGCTTCAACACAAAACCCTAATTTCAACAACTTTCACAATTAGGTCCTAAAATTAATTTCTATGAAAATCTCTTCACAAAATCATCATATAATAAAATTAAAACTTCAATTCCATGATAATTTATCATAAAATTTCAGATCTTACTCATAGTAACTTTCTAAAATATTCATAAAAGCAAAAACTAATGAATTATATATTAGGACCTAGTTGTAAAAGTGTCAAAATCACAAAAATTACAAGAAATAATCAAGAATTGAGCTTACATGTAATAAAATATGAAATACAAACTTAAAAGAACCCTTCAATGGTGTTTTTTTCTGGAGAAGATGAAGAAAAATGAAGAAAACTCTAGATTTTATCTAATATATCATATTTTACAATTTAATTTTTACCCTATTTCCAAATTTGCCCCTTGTTCATACTTGATTGTTATTTTTCCTGCACACTCATGCCGTCTAGCCCAACAATAGGTGTTTAATTGCCTATTTAGTCCTCCTTTAATTATTACTAGAGTTATTTAATCATATTTCATAATTTTACACTTAATTCAATTTAGTCCTTTTTACCCAATTGACTATCGAAACCTTAAAATTTCTTGACGAAACTTTAATACTAACTTATTAACACTCCATAAATATTTCTAAAAATACTTATGGCTCTGTTCATGAATTTGAGGTCTCGATACTTCATTTTTATCTTATTTAATCTACAAATTTCTTTTAATTCATAATTTCACTAATTCAAAATTATTTCTAAAACCACACATAGCATTTACTTACTAATATCTAAACTCACATATCAGATTTAGTGATCTCGAATCACTGTTCCGATATCACTGAAATTTGGGCCATTACAAATCATACATGAAATTAAAAAAAAATAAATCTTAATTTAAAGAAAATAAACGTAATTATCTAGAAAAAGGTTTTGAAATGAATTCATACATTTGCTTACTAAAAGGTTTCAAAAAGATAATTAATAAATCAAACTGAAAATACTGAATGTGTGCATTCATTTTGAAACTTTTTTTAGATAATTACGTTTATTTTCTTTAAATTAAGATTTATTTTTTAATTTCATTAATTAATTATTTATTTTATTATTTTCTAATGTAATTACTATATTAAGTTATCTAAGTAATAAATTACATCTTATTAAAAATATTTTATATATGAAATTCCATATCATCCTGTTAATTTTTTAATAGTAGTTTCATCAAATCTATTAAAAAATAATTTGAAAAAAAGAATAAAGATTGATAATAATAAAATACTCAAAAATATAATTTAGGCTATTTTAACAAAAACATGTAATTGTTAATAACCAAATTTATGATTAAGCATTTATAAAATCAATAAAAGGTTTTAACGATGATAAGTACAAAGAGTAGCGAATGTAAAATAGCTGCCATTAATATTGAAAGCTTTAAAACAAAGTGTTTCAAAGTGAAAAGATGACAGAAATAGATAGGCCAACAAATAAAGTGCTTTGACACTACAAGCCACTAGACAGCAGCCAAAGCTTTGGCAAAGGTCACGAGCAATAGGGTGGGGGCATGTTCTTTGAACTTTCCATTCCAATGGAGTACATGCATCATGTCTCTATGCTTTTGTCCAATATTTAAACTTCCCATGTCTCTATGCGATGGAGTATACTACATCAAATTCAATCATATTTATTAATCAATTACTATACATTATTTATTTATTTATAACTTTTTGCCTTTGAAGAGTAATTGTTTTTAGTAAGGCACATTTTTATAAAAAAATCAAATCATATTTATAAATCACCTATAATTATATTAACGATTAATGCGTAGTTTATTTTCTGAATTTGTCCAAAAGTACTTAGATGATATCGAAAAAGTTTTTTTATACTCCTGTAAAATGTCTTACTAATTTTTTTTTCCATAAGACATTTTCCAAATTAATAAGGCTCTATTCACTGTAATACCTCCATACTTGACCCGAGCATCGGGTCAAAGCATCGGGATGTTACACTCTCTACTACATTCTTCACTTATCAAATATTTTCTTATAAACTTTCATAAATTTTCAATTTAGCCTATTTTTGTCATAAAAGTTCAACATTCACTAATTGATCATATTAAACTAATTTTCTTTCTCGTTACACTTTAATCACATAATATATGTCAATATCTTGTTTCACATATCAAATTTCTATGTATTTCACTTCTATTATTTCATCCACATATTTTCTCAAGTTTACAATTAGTCCTTGTCATCATAAAAAAATCCATATTTTTCCACAATTTCACTTTTACAATACTTTATGCATATTTCATCGTCTCATAACACATTCATTAAACTTTTATCATAATTTCCTTATTCACATATTCACACTCAAACTTTTTTTTTCTTTTTTCAATTTAGTACCTATTTCCATGTAATTTTTTCACCATATAAGCACTTTAATCAAATAATTCATTATAATATCTTATTTCACATAACAAATTTTCATGCATGTAATTTCTTTTGTTTCAATTATAAATTTCATAAAGTTTACAATTTAATCCTTAACATCATGAAGATTCATTATTTACTATAGTTTCACATTAACATGACTTTGTAATGAATTCACTACTTATCATAAATCTCAAATGTATGCTTGTTTCATTGAAAATAACTTTTATGAAATATTTTCAAGAAATTTGTCACACAACAGAAAATATTTTACACAAATTCATCCAAACACCAAAAAATATTAGCTTTTCCAAAAAAGTAAGTAATTAGTCATTTTCCAGAAATTATTTTCTAGAATCCATTTTCAGTGCAACAAATGAAGACTTAGTTGGTACCTGAATTTATATTCTGTCGTACACATTACCCAATTTGTTAACAACGTTAATTTTTTAAGGGTTAACATGTAGTTTGCCTATTGAACTTGTCCAAAAATGCCTAATTGGTACCTGAACTTGTCCAAAATATTAAATTAATTTACATTTTTTATTGATTTTTAATTTATTTTAGTTTATGTCATCCACATGTCATACTGAGAGGCTACCACGTGTCACTATAGGATTGGCCATCAGTACCATGTCAGCACAAACTAACGGCATTAATGTGGGGGTACCAACCTTAGTGAAAAAATACAAGTTCCAGGTACCAATTAGGTAAAGAAAAAGTTCAAATATCAATTAAGTACTTTTAAGCAAATTCAAAAAGCAAACTACCTTAATATTAACAACTCTTCCACATTATCTAAATTAATATATAGTAGCCAACATTAACTCAATGAGCTATTGATTAATAAATTGATTAGGTGAGTGTTAGATGAGGTTATAAACTGATTATGAAAAAGAAAATACTAGACAAGGTGGAACCAGGTCATTCTAATTTTGAGTTGGTTGATAGAATGATATGGAGGATATTGTAGAGTCTTAATATGCCTAACAAAATCAAGCACATTGTTTGGAGGTTATGTACTAACTCTCTTATTATTAATGAGCTCTTCAAAACAAAAATATCTAATATTTTTATTTGCCCAATTTGCAATATAGAAGAAGGAAAAGGTGTTGAGCATATGGTTTTGAGGTGTGATCCAACAAGTGGTGTTTGGTTTGGAGGATGACATGGATTAAAGGTTGTGAAGGATAATATGGTGCATTTTATAATACCAACTGTAACGCCCCCACGCCCGAGACCGTCGCCGGAGTCGAGTATGAGGTGTTACTAAGCTTAATTTAACATATTTAGAACTTTGGATTATTTATTTCCACATTCACAGCTTTTAAGCTACTTGCATCACAGTCACAAGAAAAATCATATCTCGAGTTACGAAACTCGAAATCAAGATCAGTAAATTTTCCCTAAATCTAGACTCATATACCTATCTACTAATTTTTTCTAGAATTTTTGGTTGGGCCAATTAGTACAGTTTATTAGTTAAAGTTACCCCTATTTCAGGACTTGACTGGTCTGACCTCTGTTTACTACGAACCACATTTCTCTCTATAAAAAAAATCCATATGACTATGAGGTTTGTTTCTAATGAAACTAGACTCAATAAGGATTCTGAGAATATAAAATACACTACCTAATTATATCTTTACAATTTATGGTGAATTTCTAAAGTTGGAACAGGGGATTCAAAAACTGCTATGATCCTGTTTCACTAAAATTCAAATATCTTGTAACATATAATTCCTTTACCTGTTTCATTTGTTTCATGTGAAACTAGACATAATAAGCTTCAATTTGATATGTATTCCATCACCAAGTTCAATTTCTATGATTTTTAGTAAATTTTTAAACTCGCGTCAGTGTTGCTGCAGTATTCTGTTTATGGCAAATTTCATCCCTTTTATGAGTTTTTATGCACTAAGTATCTTAATAATTTTCCTTAACATCAAATATAATCTAAACTAAATATTTTCATAATTTATCATTATCAAGCATTTCCTCAACCATTCCATCACCATACTATAAGATCATTTACACAAAAAAATTATATTGCTATACATGCCATACTTAAATTTACAAGCCATTACCAAAAGTCTTCCGGATAGTGTGACTGAGCCTTCGACCTATCCCGACTCCTGAGCTGGCTTGTCCAAAACTACAATGAGTAAGAAGGAGGGAGTAAGCATAAATTCTTAGTAAGTTCATATGCAAATAATAAGTAACATAACAAACAGTCATACCAATCAACATTAGCATGTATCACTAAAACACATATCACATTTTTAATCATTTTTCATCATCTTATTACCTTATCGTGGTTGTATCAATACTCAATCTGAGGGTTAAATACATACCTGTCCAAAATAACCATTTCACATCACTCACCAATACTTCTCTTTACATCTCGAATATTCCTCCATTGAGTAGAACTTTACCCGTTGAACACATCGGAATATAATTCGGATACATGGATAACTTGCACATACATATATGCAATCAAGCAATCATGTAACCCGCCCATAAGCGAACTCGGACTCAACTCAACGAGCTCAGGCGTTCGCATCCATAAGTGAACTCGGACTCAACTCAACGAGTTCGGATGCCTAGTTACATCTCACGAACTCGGACTCAACTCAACGAGTTCGGACATTCGCATCCATAAGTGAACTCGGACTCAACTCAACGAGTTCGGATGCTCAATCATCCTAGTGACATGTCACTTGTATCCTAATCTATTCCTAAGGTTCAAACGGGATTTTTCCTCGAACACTTATCCTTGCCGTCTTCCGTAGAATGCCGAAATCAATACTCGGTAACAATTATATTTAACAAGTAGTTCACAATTATATTTAACAATTCAGCATAACATATAATTAACATCAATAACTTAAAAATAACCATTATGATACATTATTTACACATGAACTTACCTTGGTACCAAAATACAAAGATTTTGCAATTTAGTCCACAATCTTTTCTTTTCCTCGATTGAGGTCGATTCCACGTCTTTCTTGATCTAAAATAACACATTTAGCTTATTTAATACTCACATTATCAAATTAATCCTTAACTCAAATTTTGGCAAAATTACAAATTTACCCCTAAACTTTTGCATATTTACATTTTTGCCCCTAGTCTCGGGATTAAAATTTATTCCTTATTCTTATGTTTTACAACATGCTGATCACTTTTCTCTTCTATGGCAACATCAAATTCTCATTCTAACATGTACTTGTGACTATTAGGTATTTTTACCGATTAAGCCCTTTTACTCGTTTTTGCTTAAAATCGAGTAGTACAAGTTGTCTAACATAATTTAAAACTTCATATTCTATCATAAAGCATCAAAATACACAAATTTCACCTATGGGTATTTTTCCAAATATAAACCCTAGGTTAAATTATTGCTAACATAAGCTTTATCGAGTTACCGGGATCTCAAAATCGTAAAAATCATTAAAAACGGGGCTTGGAATCACTTACTATGGAGCTTGGAAGCTTGAAACAAACCCTAGCTATGGAGAACCCTTGAAATTTCGGCCTAATGAAGAAGATGGACAAAAATTGGCTTTTAATTTTGTTTTTAATTCATTTTAATAACTAAATGACCAAAATACCCTTACTACTAAACTTTCCAAAAATTCCTTCCATGTCCTAATTTTGTCCATGAACTTAAAATTGGTCAAATTGCTATTTAATACCTCCTCATTAATATTCCAAAACAATTTCATACTAAAAACTTCTAGAATGCAAGTTTTGCAACTTATTCGATTTAGTCCCTACTTTCAATTTAAGCACTTTAGGCATAGAATTTCATCACGAAATTTTCACACAATCATGCAATCATATCATAAACCTAAAAATAATTATAAAATAATTATTTCTATCTCAGATTTATGGTCACGAAACCACTATTCCGATTAGGCCCTAATTCGGGATATTACACCAACAGTAAAGAGCAATAATATGTGATAAAATTAATATGGCTATAGTTTGCTTGTACATAGGGTAAGGGAGGTGTGAATTTGTTCATGTTACTAAAGAATTAAATGTAATTGGAACTATAAGTAGGCTTAAGAAGTCCATGAATGAAATCTTGAATATGAGAGAGAAAGCACCTAAAAACAGGTTTAGGCAACTAAGGCTGCTGAGGTGGATCAAGTAAGTTAATCTCTGCTTGAGGAAAGTTAGGCCAAAATTAATTGTGATGGTGCATACAAAAGGCCTATCAAAAGAGAGGTCATTGGGTTGTGGAAAGGTATGTTTTGAAGGAAGTGATGATTGAAGAAAGAAATAGGTTTATGTGGAAGATGCATTGCTATACGAAATTTTTTTTAACATCTGTTATTGGGATGTAATTCTAACATGATAGTGGAGGAATTTAAAAAGTAGCTTTCTAATAGAAAATGGAGTATTAGTCCTATTTTGGATAACTTCGATTGCTTGAAGAAGAAATGTGCACAAGTGTGTATTTCTCTTGTCAGAAGATTTTCTAACAAAGTTGTTGATTTACTAGTAAAATGCAACAAGGATAGATTAGAGCTTGAAGGCTAGGTTAACAAACGTCCATCCTCGATGACACTCATTCTCAATAAGGATGATCTTCCGTGTCCTCATTGAAGTGACAGTATTTGTCTAGTCTAATTATGAAGTTGTAGTATTTCATTACCCTCTGTAAACTTTCAGTATAGCTTGATTATTTTTCTTGATTAGAAGTTTGTACATTGAATAGTGATTTCATTTGAATACAATTGATACTAATTGGTTAAAGAGAATGAAATGCTTCTTGTCCAAATAAATTATGCTTTATGATGTTTGAAGGGTATAATAAAAATTAATATTTGTATTTCATTCTAAAAGCTACTTGCGTAAAATGATTTGAAATTTTTAACTTAAAATTAAGGACAAAAAACCCAGATCTGACTTATAAGGATGGATTTTTTACCCTTAAATGTCAAGTTTGAGGCAAGGCCGGGAGGATTTTCAAATATGTTTTTTTAGGTTTAGGTTGGGGACAGATTTTGATGAAATTAGTACTACCATGCCCAAAATTTTTTTACCCTAATACCTCATTTGTAATTTTATAACTAATTTTTATATATTTTAATCATTTTTAACTTTTGTAAAATTTTATAACATTTTAACTTTTAAAATATAGTTTAGTTAGGCATTTTTAATTTTCATTTGATTTTATAATGTATATTTTATTTAATTTTGTAAGAATTAAAATATAAAAATTATTTAATGTTTTAAGAAGAATAGACTAAAATTTAGAGATTTTTTTATTGAATTCAAATATTAAAATTTTAAATAAAATCAAGGTCAAGGATGAGAGATGCTATCCCTACCTAAAATTAACCCTTAAAGATGTAATTAATATGCCTTTAAATATCCTCAATATATATACATTCAATTCACTACCAATGGAATAAAAAAAATTCACAAATAGTGTTCATAAAGAAATAAAGAAGCTTATGAAAAAGATGAAAGTGAGTTGTGTTTTATTCCTGAGATGAGCATTTATTTATACACATAAACTATTAACAAAACTCCTAAATAAGAGAAGTTACTTTAAATAAATTCAAAGTTTAAAAAGAAGTCTAAGTGTAATATGACTTGGTTAGCCAGTATGCCCCCTCGAGTTTGAGGTTGTAGAGCAACACCTAGCTTGTTGAAGTTATGCATGATGGCAATTTTAGGTAGTGCTTTGGTAAATGTGTCATCAATTTGATCAGTCGTAGAAATATGAGTGGCATCCAAAATTTTTTTTGAACATGATCATGTATGAAATGTAAATCCACCTCAAAATATTTTATTTTACTATGCAAAACTAGGTGTTGACTATAAGATGTTGCACCTTGATTGCCACAAAACGTTTTCGGAGGATGAGATAGTGGAAAGTTGAGCTCTTTTTTCAATTTCATAACAAAGAGTTTTAGAGGTAGCAATTGTGATTTCTCAATATTTAGCTTTAGTAGAGGACTGGGCAATGGTAGGTTGTTTCTTTGAGGACCAACTTATTATGTTTGGACCAAAATAAATAATAAAACCAGTTGCCGAATTACGGTTAGTATGATTACTTGCCCAATTAGTGTCTAAGCACATATAAAGATTTGGATCCAAATGGCGAATGAATCGAAAACTATAGCTGGAGGTTTGTTTCAAGTATCGAAGAGTGTGTTTCATTGCTTTCCAATGTACGAATGATGGAGCATGCATAAACTAAGAAAGTTTGTTCATATTAAACAAATATAAAGTCTTGTAAATGAAAGATATTGGATTTTACCAATAGTTCTTCGATATATAATGGCATTAGTAGTGTAATGACTCAATTTTGACTAGTATTAAAAAACGCGATTTCAAAGTCGAGTTCCATAAATTGAGTTAGTAAAATTATGGATAGAAGAGCTTATGTATTTAGTACAATAATATATTATAGAATTATCGAATTATTAAATCGAGGAAGTCGTTAATTATAGTACAAGGACTAAATTGCAAAAGTGAAATCGTAGTTAGGTTTTAATTTAGAAAATGCTTGAGGGTCTAATTAGTAATTATGCAAAGGATATAATGATTATTTAACCATTAATGTTTCATGAGTTAGTGGATGGAACAATCTACTCAATCCATTTCCACTATGTATAATAAATAATGATAATTCATTTAGTTAATTAATACTAGTGTCTTATTTAAGTTTAATTATTCTATTAATCTAAGTATATATAACAAGTGAGTGGGAGAGAGAAGAGAATATTAATTCTTCTTTCCCAATTTTTCGTCCAAGCTTAAGAAAAAGAAAGAAAGAAATTCTAAGTTTCCACAACCATTCGGGCATCAAATTGAATAAGGCAATTAAGCTTTTTCTTTGTGATTTTTACATATATTTGATCGTCTAAGCTTAGTCTCACATACCGATGTTTTAGATTTCCAAATTACTAAGTTAAATACAAGTCGCTATTAATGGATAATTGATAAGATTAAACTTGGTAGAGATAAATTTATGAATTATGAGTTCAGAATATGTTAGGACTAATTTAGAAAGTGGTGAAATGTGTTGGATTTGATTAGAAATTTAACTAAGCTTGTTAGTTAATTTTATGGCATTAGGGACTAAATTGAAAACAATGTAAGCTATTAAAAAATATGTTATAGATTGAAAGCTTGGGGTTCCTAATGAAAGAATATGAAATTGGATTTTGATTTGATATTAAATATCGAAAGATACGAACATTTTGACTATTAAGGCTTATAGTGACTAAACTAAATAAGATGTAATTTATGTTCAATTGATGTGTTTTCTTATGATTGTGTGAAACTAATATCATGTTTACAATCAGATTTGTTATACGTAGACGAAGTTGGTTTGTCAACAGATAAAGGGAAAGCAAAAGCCGTCGAGGATTAGCGATATCAATTTGTACTTTCATAAATTGTTTTTTCTTTTTTGTGAATTTAATTAAGCAGCTAAGCTTATTGAATTGTAGTGATGATGGCACGATGAATGTGTTTGACTATTCCATGTCGAATTTTAGTATAAATGGTAAATTGATAGGTAAGTATATACAAAATCCACTACGATATTATGATGTTTGATTATTATGTTATCTTGATGAGAAGTAAGTGGCATAATATGTGTTTATTGAATTTATGTTAATGAATGATCATGAGAAAAATGATATATGGTGATTTGATAATACAAACTATATTACTTGTAACTACTATATTAATTTTCGTAATCGCCCTATTAAACGATGCTAGACATAGTCAGGGTAGAGTTGACATGCTATAGGATTTGTATATGCTATTGGTGGGAACATTCTAGCCCTGCGGTGCAATTCATTCTATAGAGCATTAAGGGGATTAGTGCATTTATGCCAAATCAACACTTGGTACTTATTTTAGAGTGTTAAGGGTTAAATTTGTGTACCAGTACTCGTGTCTACATCTAGTTAATAGGGGTAAAAATAAAAGTTTAATATTCCATCATGATTCTGAAAAATGACAAGTTAATCTGATTTGTTGATAAAATGTCGTTCTGATCCTAATAATTGAATACTATTATGATCCTATTTATAAAAGGTCATTCTGAGCTTAATATATGGTAACAATCATGTTGAATTGATTATGAAATAAATTTGGTTAATGAAATTGATATAATGAAATAATGTCATTAGATTATTAATACTTTGATTTAATGTATTAGTTATATGCTTATTATCTTAATAGTTTTATTATATGAATTCAAATTATGTTAGTACCACTGAGTATACAACACTCAACTTATGGATTTGTTTGTTTTCATGTATAGGCTTTATATAAGTGTTCGAGGAGGTTGGAAATCCGTCAGCATCCAAATCTCCAACTCTTAGCTCAACCAATCCTCATAATAATCTTATTTTGATTAGTTTATGTATGACATGTACCTAGGTTGAGTATTTTGAAAGTCTTTATAATGTTTTAAGTTATGAATATGTTATGGTGGATGTGTTGGTAATGTGGTGGACTTATATGCTTAATTTGGTTGGTTAAAAGTATGTTTTAGCTTGTTTTGCTATCCTATCATAATTGAGATAAATTGATGCTTCAATGCCATGACCATAAGTGGCTAGAATATGGTTTCATAAGTTAAATGAGTATGCAATAGTGAGTTATAATAAAACCATGATTTAAAAGACCATTAGGCATCATTTTCATGCTTGTGATATTGCATTTTAGACCATTTGGTATGTTAGTCTCGAGACACTTTGGTTACGTCTTGAGACACTATGAAGAAAAATGACCAGATCATGCATTTATGTGTAGAAGTCTTGAGACATGTTAACAGGTAGGTCTCAAAACATGTAATTCATGGTCTCCAGACCAGTAAAAATTAAACCTAAATTAGTTTTTCCTTGTTTTAGGTATCGAGACAAATACCTTGTCTTGAGACATCCTAACATCAAAGCTAAAATTAAAAAAACATGGAAGGCATGTCTTGAGACTGGTATCAAGAAATGAAAAGCTTAGTATTGAAACATTAGCCCTGTGTTTCAAGACATAATTACTTCAAAGCATAAATAGTAAATAAGGAAGATCAATTTTAAGATAATATTCTATTGTCTCGAAACACGTTACTGAATTTTGGTATTTTGAGTTGGATTCAAGTCTAATCTGAGTTTGAACTCATGTAACTCTAAGATTCAATAATTAAAGATATTCAACATTTATAATGCATGTATGTGGTAATGAATAATGATTAATTTGATATGATTGCAAATTTCAAATTAAATTCGTAATAAATGAAGTGAGTTAGTCTGAGTTGCTTCAGCAATGTAATATGATGTTACACTTTCGAATTCGACAGTTAGGTTGAGTATGGAATGTCACAAGTAGGGTCAGACTCATCTTGAAATTTGTAATGGTGAGATAAGTGTAACGCCCCAAAAATTTATATATTGGTTTTGTGAAATTGTGGTATAAATGTGTATCTGCTTCAGTGGTTATGTATTCTGGGTGTGTATGTGAGGTCCCAAGTTCAAGCCTTAATTGAGTTAAATTTTGCTATTTTATGAATAAAGCCCTATCTCTGTTCAGTAGATTTTATTCAATTATTTATGAAAACATGTCAAAATAGGTTTGCTGGTCTAGTGGTTAAGTAGAGTATTGGTGTGCTGAAGGTCCTGTGGTCAAATCTCTATATAGGCAATGGATAGTATTTTTGCTCCTAATTTCAGCTAGAGTTGTGCTGAACTAGGGTTCTGAGTAGTGGTTGTGTAGTAGGAATTGAGGGAGAGATATTAGGGATTTTGTATGTGGTAAGTAGTGGGGAGTAATCTGATAGATTTCTGTTCACTTTTTTTCCCCTAAAAAAACTCTTTTTCCCTTTCTTTTTGGCGTTGGTGCTTCCCTTTTGCTGCCAAATTTCCTCCTGATTTTTCCCTCATCTTTTCCTTTTTCGATTCTTTTCTTTCAATCCCGTTGTACTTTGTGGACTACACACATTCGGTAAGTTTAGTTTGGCTAAAATTTAATTAGGTTTGGTTAAGTGTTAAGAAGGGTTCGTTTGGTGTTTAGGAGACAATCAAAGGGCTAGAGATCTTTAATTGATGTTTCAAGTCTGCAAAATCCCCATTGTTCAACCAAAGGTAATGTTTTTGTTAGTTTAATTTTTGATCATCTCGTGTGTTTTCATTTGAGTATGGATATAAGTGACTAAATTGGTGATTCATTGGTCAAATGTAGGTTCTGGTGGTGTTGGAGTTGCATGTGCTACAAAATCGAGACAGGTGTGTACTCGATAACTCAGAAAACAAGATTCAACGAAAGTCGAAAAATCATTCTGTCAACGTCACATGGGCATGTGGTTGCTCGTATGGTAGGCTATATGGAGGGACATGGCCGTGTGATCGACGAGCCAGGCTGTGCGCGTAAGGCACGACCATGTGATGGCCAGGTAGGCCGTGTGCGAAACACGGGCTAGACTGAATTGGGCCGTGTGGGCCATACGAGTGTGTGGGTCCACACGGGTAGTCCACACTGGCATGTGGGATTCTGGGCCAGGTCATGCAACCTATACAACCAAGGCTAATTTGGGCCATGTTGGCCCACACGGGCAGGCTACATGGGTGTATGAGCCTATGTTTCTAAAAAGTTTCCTAAGTTTGCACGGGTCGTCCAAGTCGACTGTAAACCTACTATAGGGTCAGTAAGCATTACTTAGACCCCTAATTGTGTGAACTGTCTATACGACATCTAAACTGAACATGTATACTGATATGAATGTATTGACTGTTAACTGCATAATAACATGACATCTCTTGTATGTTGCATTGCATCGGGGTGGGTTGATGATATTTGGAGGAAGTGTTCTAAAAGGCTCTTAAGCTGGTTATTTGGCAGCTCATTTGCAAATTTCTGATTGTGTGTCGCATTTCGGTACAGCATGGTGTGTAAGGATGAGTGGGTATTTTAAACCCCACATGGTGTGTAAGGATGGTCGGAGATGGTGTGTAGAGGCTAGTGGGTAGGATTTTGATTTCTGATTTCTATTATCGCATACTGTATCTGAGATGGGCCGAGGCCATATTTATATCTGAGACTGTATCTAATTGGGCTAAGACCCAAACTGAATCTGTAATGGGCTCAGGTCCAGACTGTATTTGACTGTATTCTGATTGTATCTGTATGCATGTTTTCTGTGGGGATTACACACTAAGTTTACGAAAACTCACCTTTTTTTCTGTTGATCTGTACAGGTAATCCTTAGTCTTAGATGGACCGATACGGTGAAGGACTCGATTGTGACCACCACTGTTTCGTGCTACTTTAATTCAGTTTTTGAATTTACATTATTTTTGGGTATTGTTGTGTAATTTTGGGACTTTGGACCGATTGGTTTTTAAATTTTGGATTTTTAACTGCATTACGGTTTTATTACAGCTAGAAGGTAAAAACTCGATTTTTGCAAAAAATAAAGGTTTCCCTCAACACGAACAGATTTCCAAAAATAAACGTTTCCAACGCTTCCGCTAAAAAGATACAATTTTAGACATAACAAATAACTTGTGTTTTACTCCGAATTAAGATAAAGGTTAAATAACTGGAACGGTTTTAATTTGACAAACTCGTTTTCCAATCTCATTCCATGTGACATCGACAAATTTGGCCATAACGTCTAGGCCGTGTTTGGACTGTTACAATAAGCCTATAGGAGTAAGAGCCCCTTTACTATCTTACATCCTTATGTTATTTAAAATATCTTGGATGTATTTACTTTGAGATAAAAATAGGCCATCTGTAGTTGGTATTACTTCAATCCCAAGAAAAAATTTTAATGAACCAAGTTCTTTAAATGAATTTTTTTTTTGTAAAATAAAAGTAATAACCTATCAAGCAACTTTTAAATTACTGTTAGTCATGATAATGACATCGATATAAACAAGTAGATAAATTTAAAAAATACTAGATTCATCACGGATAAATAAGGATGTATCACAAGCAGATTGTTTGATGCCAGTTTTCAATAAAAATTCAGTGAGTTCTTTGTTCTATTTTTGATGTGCTTGCTTGAGTCCATATATCGCCTTTTTAACTAACAAACATAGTCAAGATGATTTAGGTCTTCACAACCCAGTGGTTGCCACATATAAACCGGCTCATCAAGATAGCTTTGTAGTAAGGCATTGCTTACATCAATCTGCTATAATGACAACTGATTTTGAACAACAATTGATAGTACAAGGCAAATGGTTATTGTTTTAATGACAAGACTAAAACTAGAATGATAGTCCACACATTCCTGTTGAGTGTACCCTTTTGCAACAACTTGAGCTTTGTAACACTTAATTGACCCATCTGATTTCTACTTGATTATAAAAATCCACTTATAGTAATTTACATTAGCATTTGAATCTTAGGGAACAAGGGTTCAGGTTTTATTGCTTATTAAGGAATCAAACTCCTTTTGTATAGATGCTTGTCAGTATGGATACTTAGTAGCTTGTTTGAAAGATATGGGTATGGGAGAAAGGCGTGCTAGAAAATCAAAAAAAAATTAGACTTGAAAGTTTGGTTTTGAAAACGAGTGATGACACAATTTGGCCGGGTAGAGAGAATGATAACTAGTGGAGATAGTTCAGGTTGGCAGATGTTTTGAGCTGGTGGATTGGTTAACGACATGGTAAGGGTTTGGTGTTAGCATGTTAAGATAGGATTTGAGGTAGAAGGTAAATAAGTTTGAGTGGCAAAAATAAGATTAGATATAGTAGCTTGAATAGATAAACAGTGACTAGATGTAGGAAAAAATGGGTTAGTTTTATTTCATCAAGAATAGGTGATAATAGAAGTTTGTAGCAAAGATGGGTGAGTTTCATAGGTAGGGTTGAAAGATTGATGGGAAGAAAAAGAGTTTAAATTTAAGTGTGAAATACCTAAATTTGAAAAACTTTCTCTATGCGCGACAAGAGCTAATGAAGTTTGGTGTCTTTCTAAAGTTTGTGTGCTTGAAGGAATGATGATGAAATTTGGAATATCTAGCAAAACAAATAGAGAGAAATCGATATTAGAGCTAGATATTGTTGAAGGGAGACTTTTAGATAAGGAATTAAAATCCCAATCAATATTTGGAATTCTTTTTCTTAATTTTAGAGAAAATATTTTCAAAAAGAAAAATGTTTTAAAAAAAATTGACATCTCTAAAAAACATAAAGCCCATCTTTACTCCGATCACAAACCATTAGAGTTCATGTATTCAAATCCTTCATACAAAAATGAAAAGGAAAAAAAAACTCAATAGACACTAAATTTTGTTGACAAAATTGTGAAATTGAAATAAGATTTTGCTTAATAGGTGATGCAAAAAAGGTGATAGAAAGTGTAAAAGATGAGTTTAATGCATTTAATTTAGTAAAACTTATCTGTGTAATTGGAGCCATTTTACCATCCCCCACATAAACTTCTTTCGTGCTTGGGTATATTTCTGCAAGTTGGAAATTTTAAGGATCATCTGTGATATGATAGGCTGCACTAGTGTTGAAGATCCATGATGATGTTAGGCATCTTGTTTGATGCAAAGTTAACCTTTGCTTCTTGATCGTTATGAGATCTAGATCTGCAAACCCAAGCAGTGTAGCCATAGCGATCACATAGTTGACATTAAATCTTAGGGGGTTGTTGCTAAGAGGGATGCCATTGCGATGTAAGGCGGTTCTACTATGAATACCATGGTTGTTATTGTTGTGATTGATTTTTTCTATTTTTAAGGTGAAACGAAGATGAGCTGGGAGTGGACCTTTGAGCATTAGTGATAGTAATGGAAATTGTTGGTTTGTAAAGGAGTAGAGTTTTGAAGGAATATCTCACGATTAATAAGCTTACCAAATAGCTCTTTTATGAATTGGCTTCATTTTGAGCCTGAATAGCTGCTGTGATAGAATCATACTAGAGATCAAGACCACTTAGGATTTTTAAAACCAAATTTTCATCAATTATTGGAGAACTGATAGTTGCAAGTTCATCTGCAATTGTATGGATCTCTCAAAGATATTCTATAATTGTCTGCGAGCCTTTTGTAATGACTTATAGATGGTTGCAAAAACTTAAAATGCATCTATGTGATTTGTTTGCATACAAAGTGTGGAAGTTATGGTAGGATCAACTCAGGCTAGTAATGCATTATGCATTAATTGATTTTGTTTGAATTAGAGTTTGTATTTTTCTTTGGGGATAACTTCATTGTTTATGGTAATGGTTGTGCCATCGAGAAGAGCCATGAGATCAATCACAACAATAACAATCAAGTTTATTCTAGAATTGATTTCTTTTATGTTTTATTTTTATTCTCTATAATAACTTTTCATCTGTAATAGCTATTGTAACATCTCTAACCCGTATCCGTTGCCAGAATAACGTTACGGAGCATTACCAGACTTATTTCATAAATAATCATACAATTCACATACAATATCCATTTCCAAATATAAATCATTCATAATCAATCACGTTGTCCCTAATACAAGCCTACGAGGCCCAAATCATGCATTAGAAGTGGTTCAGGACTAAACTAATAACTCAGTAAATTTTTTTGGAAAACATAGAAAATTTTATAAAATACAGGGGACACATGCCCGTGTGGACACACGGCCAAAGACATGTCCGTGTCACAAGCCGTATGGACATTCGAAATGGGATCACATGACCATATCCCAGCTCGTGCCCAACCCTGTGTAACTCTCTGACTTGGGTTATTCGGCCAACCACACGTCCGTGTGACTAGCCCATGTACCCTTCGAAATGGCCTCACACGCCTGTGTGCCAGACCATGTGCTAGGCCGTGCCAAAACTGTAAGGTTTACTGACTTATGCCACATGGCCAAGTTACACGCCCGTGTGCTAGGCCGTGTGGACTATACTGACTTGGTTTCTAATTAAACACCAGGGGACACACGGCTGAGACACATGCTCGTGTCTCTGTCTGTATGGACAAAAATAGGCTATTTACCAAGCCATCTTGCTCACCCAAATTTGCATTCACCTACACAATTCAAATGACATATAACATGGCATAAATAGGCATTCAAACCAATCTCAAACATGTCTAATTCATGCCATCTCAATATTAGAAACCACAAGACCCACAAGAATCACAATTATCCATTCCATTTAATACCAATTTCACATCTCAAAATCACTTAATTGATCACTTTCAATTATGAATTATTTTACCTAAAATCACAAGCATACCAATCTCAAATTTCAACCATTTGGTACTTAAAATACCAATTCACAACAAGCATTAACTTAACCATTATGCACAACATACCAAAATGCCATTTGCACATATATATACACATCACCAAGCATGCCCAAAGTAAGCCAAATCACATGGCTATATTCATAACTAAACATTCATAATTTACAAGCCAAATCAAATGGTTAAATCCATTACCAAACTATAGACCAAATTCACCACAACTCCTATACATGCCATATAACCAAATATATAAGTTCAAAAGTACCAAAATGAAAGCTTGATAGTTTGATGAGATCTCCGACGACTCCTAAATTCGAGCAAGCTTCGGTAATCACTATAAAACACAGAAAAGTAAACAGAGTAACCTATAAAGCTTAGTAAGTTCGTATAGTAATAAACTCAACTTACCATATATACACAATTTAAGCAATTAAACATATCATAGTATAACTCATATCGATCCACAACCCTATCATATATTCATTCATAAGGTTAGATATGAAATTCACAAGTTTCTTCGATTCAATGCTTGTATGATTCATGTACATGCCTGTATCAACTCGTATCAATCTCATACTCATCCATATCCTTGATATACCCATTGAACCATTCAAAATAATATCGGGTACTCGAGAATCTCGCACCCTAAGTGCCAATACATAGCCGAAGCTATCTCAATTTCATATCTCATATAATGTTCACTCTCGAGCTATCAATGGATCTGCTCACACAAGCTGACGGTCATGATGTAGCTACACGGTATTGCTCACACAAGATGATAAGAATCCGCAACACATGCCGAATAACTCAGCCACCGGTAGGACGTATGGACCGGCACCCAAACACATAAGCCCTAATGGCATGTCATTCGTATCCTAATCTAGTCCTATGGTTCAACTGGGATTTCACATTGCCGAATCTTTGTCGAATATATCCGTAAGGTCATATTCACAATTAATTCAATAATGAAGCATTTAAAATATAATTATATTAATGCTTATTAACATATGAACTTACCTCGATCGTAAAAACGACGATATGGATTGACTAGTCCAATACTTTGTTTTTCCCCTGATCTAGATTCGAACTTCATTTTTTTCATCTATATAATATCAAATTTAACTTATTCAATTATCATTCTATTCAATTTAGCCCAAAAATCATATTTTGGAAAAATTACACTTTTTCCCCTAATATTTCAACATATTTACAAATTAGTCCCTAGCTCATAAAAATACAAATTCATGCAATTAGGTCCCTACTCATGCTAGCCGAATTTCCCTTATTAACATAGCAGCCCATATTTTTTTATTTATTTCACAATTTAACCTTGAAATTTTCACATTTATCAATTTAATCCTTATTGACAATTTTCTCAAAAATCACTTAACAAATGTTGTTTATCTAACAATAGCCATTCATTTTCTATCATCAAACATCAAAATACACACATATTCATCAATGGAAAAACCCTAAACCTTTAAAAAAAATTTCAAATTAGTCCCTAGGCTAGCAATTTAAGTTACAACGACTCCAAAAACATAGAAATTATTAAAAACGAATGAAATTTCACTTACATGCAAGCTAAGCAAGTGACCGAAGCTTCAAACTCTAGCTATGACTTCTCCAATATGAATTTTTAGTGGAAGATGACAATTAGGAAGATGATACATTGTTTTTGTTTATTTTAATTTACTTTAATTATTAATTTAATTATTTAACCTTTGTTATAAATCATTAAAATTCATTTAATCATGTCCAAGAATGTCCACTCATATTAACAATGCTTTAATTACAACATAAGGACCTCTAATTTAAGGTTCCATAGCTATTAGACACCTTTAGCTATTAGAACACCACTTTTGCACTTTACGCGATTTAGTTCTTTTTATCAAATTGAGCATTCAAACGATAAAATTTCATAACGAAATTTTCACACAATCATACTATCATACTTTAGACCTCAATATAATAATAAAATAAAATTTTCAATTTCAAATTTAGAGTCCCAAAACTATTGTTCCGATTTAGCCATAAAATATAAAGTGCATTATTAACTAAAGTTCTTTATAACAACCTTTTCATCTTAAATTTTAATAAAATTAATTTTAGTTCTAAACGAAATAAACATAATAATTTTAGTTAAGATACTATTTCAATAAAATGTTTAAAATTTATATAAAAATATATTAATAGTATTTTATAAAATAGAAATAATTTTTAATAAATGAAGTTATATTTATAAAATTTTATTAGAAACAAAATCTAAATCTAACAAATTAATAATATTAATAATATATTTTAATTTTAAATTTTAAAATATGATTTATATTTCAAATAGTGTTTTTGCTTTACAATATGGGATTGTTATATAGAGATTAACAAGGGTGTACAAATTTCGAGTAAAACCGGTTTAATCAACTGAATCAAATTAATTCAGTTAATCAGTAAATTAACCAAATTAATTCAGTCGAAATTGGTTAAAATCTTTTGGAAGTTCAGGTAACAGTTAATTCAGTTTGAAATCGGTTAATTAATCGAAAATTTATATTTTTTATTTATATTTTACATATATTAAATTTAATTAATTTTTGATATGTTTTATTATTATTTTAATAAAAAATAAAAAATATATAAATTTTAATTAATTTAATAATTAATCAAAAATTAATTTAATTAATACTAATTCGAATTGGTTTAACTAATTCAACACATCTATATATTATATTAATCAGGGTCCATCCATATGGAAAATCCCAAACAAAAAAGAGAAAATCAGAAAAAGAAAAACAGAGTAACATGACGGATGGCACGCATACCCAACATTCGTCACCGTGCCTTTGTTGCCTAGCTAATAAATAATTCAGATTAACTGATTTTATTAACTTAAACCAAACCAAAACCAAATCCAAAACCCGACTCAGATCCTTCCCTTTCCTTTCTCAATTCCAGGAACCCTGCAAATGTCTCCCTTCCCATCCGAAAACGGCGTCGAAGGAGACGACGAGAGAGAAGAAGAAGAAGACGAAGATGTAGATGATGATGAAGAAGAAGAAGAAGAAGCGGAGGAGGACGAAGAGGAGCCCAGGCTTAAGTATCAAAGAATGGGAGGTAGCATCCCTTCCCTGCTCTCAGGCGAGGCCGCCTCCTGTATCTCCGTCGCCGAACGCATGATCGCACTCGGAACGCACGATGGAACCGTTCATATCCTCGACTTTTTGGGAAATCAGGTGAAATTTTATCTCATTTCAGCACTTTAGATCTTATGTTTCGTTTCAATTCTTAATTTCTCATTTTATTTTTTATGTTTTTGGGTTCCAACATTCTTTTTCTTATAATTCGATTTTTGAATGAATGTTTTTTTTTTTGGATAAGCAAGTAATTTCGAATAAGTTAGTTAAGTTAAACTTTTTGCTGCGTTCAGTTATTAATTAGTTTTCAGAAGGGAAAATGTATTTTGTTATATTAAAGTTGTGTTCTGCTGTTTTCTAGGTTAAGGAATTTGCTGCTCATTCAGCTGCAGTGAATGACCTTAGTTTTGATATAGAAGGTGAATATATTGGAAGCTGTTCAGATGATGGCTCTGTTGTACTAAATAGTCTTTTCACCGACGAGAAATTGAAATTTGAGTATCATCGTCCTATGAAAGCCATTGCACTTGACCCTGATTATGCAAGAAAAACATCTAGGAGATTTGTAACTGGTGGTTTAGCTGGTCACTTGTATTTTAATACCAAAAAGTGGCTTGGCTATAAGGATCAGGTTCGTGATACTTGCCTGACTTTAATTTATTTGAAAATTGAGATGTTCATGAATTTTGAATGTTGTCTATTTTAATGTGTTTTTAGGTTTTGCACTCAGGTGAAGGTCCAATCCATGCAGTGAAATGGAGAACGAGTCTCATTGCTTGGGCTAATGATGCGGGAGTAAAAGTTTATGATGCTGCAAATGATCAGCGGATTACATTTATAGAAAGACCAAGAGGGACTCCTCATCCTGAAATCTTGCTCCCTCATTTAGTTTGGCAGGTTAGTCAAATGATTAAAATAGAAAACATCTGAGGTTGTTCCAGGCTTTCTTATGTTGTCTAAACAACTGCAATATCATTTGCAATATTTTTCGTTCTTTTGAAGTTTTCACTTCTCCTATGCCCTAGTCTTTGTGAGGCATAGGTTGTTTGCCATTGCTCATTGTCTGAACCTCTTCAGGATGAGTCAAAAGATTAAAATGGAAAATGTCTGAGGTTGTTCCAAACTTTCTTATGTTGTCTAAACTGCAATGTTATTTGTTATTATTCATTCTTTTGGAGTTTTCACTTCTCCTAGGCCCGGGCCTTTGTGATGCATAGGTTGTTCAATCATTTTTTTCTGTTGCTCATTGTCTGAATCTATTCAGGATGATACTTTATTGGTGATTGGCTGGGGTACTTCTGTTAAAATTGCTGCAATAAGAACAAATCTGAACAAGGGAACAAATGGAACATATAAGCGTGTTATGTCTAACACGAACCAAGTAGATATTGTGGCATCGTTTCAAACCAGCTATTATATATCAGGGATTGCGCCTTTTGCTGATGCTTTGGTTGTTCTAGCCTATATTCCTAGTGAAGATGGAGAGAAGGAATTTAGCAGTGCAATGCCATCAAGACAGGTATGTGTCCTTTACAGTTATGAAAAAAACCAAGTTCTTGTCATGATTTATACCCTCTATTTTGAGTTTTTTATTTGCTATCTTTGGTACATCACCAGCTCCCATTAATACAAAATTGCCAATATTTCTGGATGGTCTGACTGTGGTTGCTATGCCATCCTTGTTATAATAAATTCCATTTGCCCATGTATAATCCACTGTAGCAGGGAAATGCACAGAGACCAGAGGTACGTATAGTGTCTTGGAACAATGATGAATTGGCAACTGATGCTCTACCTGTACATGGCTTTGAGCACTATAAAGCAAAGGACTATTCCTTGGCCCATGCTCCCTTCTCAGGTTGATATCTCTGTTTTTGATGTTATGGTTATTAGACAGAATTTTCAGGCAATAGTTATAGTGCTCTTCTCATATGAATGTAGGCAGCAGTTATGCCGGTGGACAGTGGGCTGCTGGTGATGAACCAATATATTATATTGTATCGCCAAAGGATGTTGTCATAGCAAAACCTAGGTTACTTCCGATTCTTCCTATTTTTGTTGCTTCTGAAAGATAAATATTGCTTTTCATAAAAAAGAAAAATTGAGAAAAGGATTGTGGTTTCTGTAGTAACATGCAGTAATATATACTTAATTGTTATGAAATGTAGCTGTGTCGATTTGGCTCTGGTTGCTTATTTGCCCTAAATGGATTTGGATTTTCTGAATAACTCTCTTCCTGGATATTAATTTTTGCACCATAACTTCTATACTTCGAATTTACTTTCTGTCTTGGGACTATAAGTACATCTGTTGATGTATCATATCCCTTTAAGCTGATGCCAAACAAGCTTCCATTGGGCTTGATTTAAGGTCTCTGTAGTACTATTATAGATTTGCAGCCGGGCAAAACAGTTATAATAGTCAAATAAATACTTTTAAATTTTCTTAAGATGAACAATTATGTTGCAAATTCTTATAGAACATGCAAAATGTTTATAATAGTGAATAACTGCTGTAAGTTGCCATTAAATGCATATTATGTGGTGTGTTTTGCGGGACATAGTGAGGTTTGTTTGAATTTTGGTGTTAAGATTCTCCTAATATGGTCTTTGACGACTTGTAATAATACTGTATTTGTGTTTGTTTTATTAAATTTGTCTGATATATTATGTGGTACTTTTTTAAAATTATTCTTGCAAATTCTTGATTTTCAACCTATGCATTTTTGACACTTTAGGGATGCTGAGGATCACATTTCATGGCTTCTTCAACATGGATGGCATGAAAAAGCTTTAGCAGCAGTTGAGGCTGGGCAGGGACGAAGTGAACTTCTTGATGAAGTATTTTTCTTCTTTTTTTATTTTGATATAATGTATTTGTAATGGCTTGATAATTGAGATGACTTATCATGTAAATTTACTGGCTTAATATATAATCCTTGCTTTATGTAAAAGATTCTTGCTGATTCCACTTGTTGCACTAAGTAATTGCTATTTCTTTATCTATGTAATTCTTAAAGTTAGTTGTTGCTTTCTTCATTTCTGTTCACCTTATGTGTAGGTGGGATCTAGATACCTTGATCATTTGATTGTGGAAAGGAAATATGCTGAGGCTGCATCCTTGTGTCCTAAATTGTTGCGAGGATCTGCTACAGCTTGGGAAAGGTACTGAAAATCATTATATGCAACTCTTTCTATGCATTTCCTGTTAATCAAATGCAATTGCTTTGACAGATGGGTATTCCATTTTGCTCATCTCCGTCAGCTTCCTGTATTGGTTCCATATATGCCAACAGAAAACCCCAGGCTGCGTGATACTGCTTATGAGGTTCGTCAGGACGGCAATTGTCTGCTGATGTACATGTAGTCTTCTTTTATAGTTTTTCATTTGTCAAACTTGGAATGAAAACCACCTGTTTGCTATGCTGCAGGTTGCTCTTGTGGCTCTGGCAACAAATCCATCATTTCATAAGGATCTTTTGTCAACTGTTAAATCATGGCCACGTGTCATTTATTCCGCATTGCCTGTCATTTCTGCAATTGAGCCCCAGCTAAATACTTCGTCAATGACTGATGCCCTTAAAGAGGTTCATAAGACTGTTTCTAGATGTCTGATGTGAATTGAATCTGTTGATGCTACATATGTTGAATGATCCTATCCCTTTTTCTTGATAGGCACTTGCAGAGTTGTATGTTATTAATGGGCAGTATGAGAAAGCTTTTTCACTGTATGCTGATGTAAGTATTTAATGTATTTGTGCTCAGACTAATTTATTTTTTCAAACTTAAAATTATGTATGATACAAATTGCTTATGGAAAATAGGTTTTCATCCATTCTCTAGTTGGACATTTCTTTGCTTCTTTGTTGATGTAACTTGTCTGTGATTTCAGCTCATGAAGCCAGATATATTTGACTTCATTGAAAAGCACAACTTGCATGATTCTATTCGTGAAAAGGTATTATTATGGGATACTTTGCTTTCTTAAAAGTTATTGTTTTTTGTAGAGAATGTCAATACCTGTTCATATGAGGCCGATATGGTAAATTCTGAAACTGATTCTTTACAAAATTACAATATTTCACCACTTAGGTTGACACTTTTATTTACATTAGATAGATACATTTCACAATGCAACCAAAATTATAGGGGCAGAAATTAGCTCTTTCTATTCAATAGAGCTGTGGGGGAAAGAAGAGCAAAATATAATTAAAAAAGAAATTTTCTCTCATTTCCTTTCTTAACATTGAATGATACCAGCAAAATATAATTTTTAATGCCAAAAATACTATGTGCATGATGCAGGTTGTGCAGTTGATGATGGTTGATTGTAAGCAAGCGGTTAATTCGTTGATCCAAAATAGGGACTTAATTGCACCATCTGAAGTTGTTTCACAGCTTCTGAATACTAGAAATAAGTGTGATTCGAGATATTTCTTGCATTTATATCTGCATTCCTTGTTTGAAGTAAACCCGCATGCTGGCAAGGATTTTCATGATATGCAGGTATGGATAAGACAGCTACGTTAGTGTTTTAATAGCTTTTATGTAAATATTGTAGGCATCAGTTACCTTCAAAATTTCAATTTTTTATGTTCATTGTTACTTTCTAGATTTCATACATTTCTGTGGAGGTCAAATGCTTTACACCTTGTCTGTGTGTGGTCAAAGTTTGAAGAAACAAATTGGCAGTAGGTTCCAAAATTACATGGTTTTGACTAAATAAGGCCAGCCATGTCAGCTGTACTTTAAACAGTTTTTATGGGTTCCGAAGTTTATCTCTTTTTTCTCTTAACTTTCTGATAAAAGAATAAGTGATATGCATGATTTTCTTTAGTTTTGATACGTTTGTTGGATGTTACGTTCTGTTTATATGTTATATAGTGAATTCATTTAATTGGTGTTTAAAGGTATTTGGATCTATGAATGATGTAAATCTTAAATGCTTCTGACTGTTAGTGATATTCTGTATTTAGATATATATTTTAGGTTGTTATATATAACATTGAAAACCCTGAAAACGATATATTGAAACAACTGGCACCAATATGTACCCCCTTTTTCTTAGGGAAATGAATGACCTGTTGAGTATGATATTAACAACCTTGGAATTTTTTCCGGTCAGTTGATGTTTCTTGTTATTTCTGTGCTACATTTGATGCCTTGTCAACAGGTTAGTTATTGCCTGTGAGCATGCTCTTGTCTAACTCAATACTTATGGCTGTTTACTGGATATCGCATGTGGGCAAGGAGCTTCTCATGTTAATTGCATTTCTGACTATGTGTTGTCCTTTTCTTGCTGTGATAGGTGGAGCTTTATGTTGAGTATGAGCCAAAGATGCTACTCCCTTTTCTTCGCAGTAGTCAACATTACACATTGGAGAAGGTTTGGATAGTCTAAATAGTAGTTTTTATGTAATAATGGCATCATAACATTCCAAAATGACACTGCTGAATTTCAACTTCAGGCGTATGAGATCTGTGACAGAAGAGATCTTTTAAGGGAGCAAGTATTCATCCTTGGAAGAATGGGGAATTCAAAACAAGCTCTTGCTGTCATCATAAATGAATTAGGAGATATAGAAGAGGTACGTTGGTTGTTTTCAGTTGGAGCTTCTGCCGCTTTCAGCTCTTGTTCCCGAGTTTCTATTTTGTTCAAAACAAGCTATTGCTGTTGTTCCTTGGAAGGATTGGTACTAACAATAAAGGTCTATTTATTATCCACAGGCTGTAGAATTTGTGACCATGCAGCATGATGACGATCTTTGGGAAGAACTAATTCATCAATGCCTCCATAAACCAGAAATGGTAATGATGGAAAATGCAGACTGGAAATATGGAGATGTTGTCTAATGATTAGCCGTATTTCTCTTTTTCTTAGCTCTCTCTCACTGATTGGCAGGTGGGCGTCTTATTGGAACACACTGTTGGCAATCTTGATCCTCTCTATATTGTAAATATGGTGCCCAATGGCCTAGAGATACCTCGGTTAGTATCCTCTTTTCTCAAGGGAAGTTTGTGAATTGCAGTTGAGTAGAATTTTCTATTTCCAAGTAATTTTCATCTACAATATTATAGAGGTTTCTCAGTTTAAAAAGAAAAAAGGAAAAGAAAATTAAAAAGGGAGAAAGGAAAAACCTTAGCGGGTTTCAAGAACAGCATTTATCTGATAGTTAACTGACAATGCTGTAATCCATACTTGGATCAAGCTCAAATTTAGTTGGAGCTGTTGTTTAATAAAGTGACTTTATTGTTGTTTAAGCATTTGGTGCCAAATCTAGGAAGAAAAGCCCGAGGTTTTGCATACTTTCTTTCTATATCATCAGTTGCTTGTGTTGCAACACAATAATTGTCTTTAAGTGAGCCTTTTTATAGATATTCATGCTGCCGTACTGATCTGTCCCATATTCCATGTATGTGATGCCAACTATATATCTTCTAGTAATATTTCATTTAATTGTCCTTTTTATGCCTCCAAATATGCCTGGCATCTCATGATTTTTCTTAATGAACCATAATGAAATCTGTTCTATCATCCATTTTTATGTTGCTATAAACTATTTCTTTATGCAAACCAAGAAAGAGAAAATGAATCAGAAAACTGAAGGTCACTGAATGACTGCAGTATAATTCTACTACTGTAGTACCCCGATATTTCATGATTTTGACCTTAATTCATGTCCCCAGGCATTCCATAAGGAGCATCTTATTGGATGCATAAAACTTGGAACTTCAAATTGCAGAGATCTAAGCTGAATCTCCTTATCTGCTTACTGAATCTATTTCAGTTTAATTTGACTCAATCATCTATTTTATTTTTAGGCTGAGGGATCGTCTAGTCAAAATTATTACTGATTACAGAACTGAAACTTCTCTCAGACATGGCTGCAACGATATACTCAAGGTACTACTGTTCCTCTTACTCTTAGCAAATTGTTGTAATACTCGGAATTCTGATTTGAGAAACGTGACATTTGGTGTAAATGTGAAATATACAGGCTGATTGTGTTAACCTGTCGGTAAAATACTACAATGAAGCGAAACGAGCAGTTTGCTTGAGTAATGAAGAAGATGATGCACGATCCAAGAGGGATGCCAGTAGAGCTTCTCAAGTCATAACACCTAGTGTAAGAAATATGGAGGTTAAATCTAAAACAAGGGGAGGTGGCAGATGTTGCATGTGTTTTGATCCTTTCTCGATACAAAACGTATCAGTCGTCGTGTTCTTTTGCTGCCATGCTTATCACACGACTTGCTTGATGGAATCTACTGAAACTAATAGCACCAACAAAAAAGGGACTGGAGGTCCCTCTGAGGGGTTATATGAGTATGAGTATGAGGACGAGCAGGAGGATGACAATGGTAGCGAGGCTGGTGGTCCTCGGATGCGATGTATTCTATGTACTACAGCGACGAGTTAAGTTTGGTTTGCATGCCTTTATATGTGCGTGTCGTGTGTCGCAAAATTTTTTTGGGTCGTGGTTTAGGTTTTGCTTACCTTGTGCTCCTGCCTGTCGACATTCATGATTCTTTCTTTCTTTCTCTTGCCCTCTTGTTCTCTTGAATGCTGTTGTGCCTCAATTAATGGCAACTTTTGTATTGTATAGATCCTCATCCATGTAATTATTGGAAAGTGTAATTAATCCTTTTTGGCGGTTGATGATTTATGTAGTGTATCTTGCACTCTAAACAAAGTTTTTAATGAAATAATATGCTACGATTTGCAGCGAGAGCTTGACCTCTATCACAATCTGTTTTTTATACATTGCCGATGTTGTAGATAAAGAGATGTTCTTTTTGGCCCTTTTTAATCCAATAATAAAAAAAATTAAAAATTAAAAATTAATAACTCAAATGGTATATGGTATGCTCATGAGATTTGTCGAAACCATCTTTCGAAATTTTAAGTTTAATAAAAAAATGGGGAATCGACTTTTTGAAAATAAAACATGGAGTCGCCACCAATCCTTTTTGTTTAAGTGTGATCGTATCACCTAGAAATTCAGTTATTTTAATAAAATATTTCTTTTTACTAAAATAACGATTTTGGTCTTACGAAAATATGAGAAAATAGGCTCCGGAGTCGGTTACGTATGAGGAAGGATTAGCACCCTCACTACGCCCAAAATTGGTACCAAATCGATTAAATACTGTCCTTATGTCTAAGATTTGAAAAAGAGTTTTTGAAAGGTGATTCCTTTTGAAATATTTGAATGGCTCGAGTTGGTTGCCAAAATTCTCTTATTTCGGAGGAATGCAGCACCATATCCAGCACGGTAGGACACTATCCTTTATACCCCCGAAAACAACGATAAATTTTGACTTCCGAAAGTTTATACGTTGAAAAGTATAAAAGGATGCCCAATTATTCAGTCCTAACGAAAAATCGAAGCCCAGCACGGTAGGGCACGATTCCTCGAATTTTCAAACATTGAACATTGCCTTGCTTTAGGAAGCACGAGTGAAATTCCAAAGGAATATTCGATTATTTTGAACAAACAGGAAATCGCAACCTAGCACGATAAGGCACGATTCCCCGAATTGCCAAACATCGAGTATTACCTTCGTTTTGAAGAGTTTTTTAAAGACATGAGTGAAATTCAAAAGGGACCTTCGATTATTTTGAACAATCGAGAAATTGAAACCCAGCACGATAGGGCACGATTCCGCGAATCGCCAAATATCGAACATCGCCTTCGTTTAAAGGATTTTTTAAAGACATGGGTGAAATTCTAAAGGAACCTTCGATTACTTTGAGCAAACGAGAAATTGCAACCCAACACGTTAGGGCACGATTCCGCGAATTGCCAAATATCGAATATTACCTTCGTTTTAAAGAATTCTTAAATAATTGTGAAACTAGCTTAAAATGCATTAATTCGATTTGAAATAAGACGAAATTAATCATAAAAATTGGGATTTTATAAAACCACATTTCAAAAACCAAGTGGAAAACGATGATATGGGGTAATATACGTACGCATAAAATACGACAATGGAAGAGTGGAGGTAATGCAATTTATTTAATCAACTAACAAGCACTTAAGCAACTAAGTATAGCTAACTTGGAAATACAACTCAATTTCGACCATGCATGGAGAATAATTAACATGACAATAAATAAATAATATGCAACGACAACATACATGGCATAATAACAAATGATTACTATTAGTCGCACGAAACAAAATGCAAATCGAAGAAGCAATATGGTATAAAACTATTTTAAACAATGGTAAGTACGCGATGCACACTATATGAATTGATGGATTGATAAATTAGAAACTATTTATAAAAACAAACTTGGTATATACATGCAATCATCAAAACATATATTGTAGAATGAACATTTTTAAAACACATAATGCATAAGTTGAAAAATTTGCATAGAAACTAAGAATATATAATTACCGAAATAAATATTATAGAATAGAAGTTTGAATCAAATTGCATGTAAAATAATTTAAACACAAGTCCATTTAAGAGTTTACAAAATATATGATAATTCAAATAATATATAATATGAAAGGATAATAAAATACATGATGAGATGTAATTCACAAAATAGATTTACAAAATATATGCATAAATAACTTTGAAAATAATCATTCGTAAAAAAACATAGAAATACATACGAGATTAAGTTAATTTTATAATAAACTATGTAATGGATTTAAGAACATGCTTATATAAATATGTATATCAAGAAAACTGTGTGTGTAAAATACATAGATTTAATAGTAATATATATACCAAATATAGGTATCGATAAACATATGTACTTACGTAATAATAACCTAAAAAATATATTATGTAGGATCATGTAATAATATATAAGAATAAATTTAAAAGGAATTATGTATGTAAAATAATATAAGATTAATAAAATGCATAAAAAGAATTAACCTTCTTATAAAGTGTATATGTATGTATATATAAAAGAACATTTTAAACAAACAAATTTAAAAGAAAATAAACAAATAGATATATATAGTTACATGTAGAGATATATTTACATATATAAATGAAAATATGAATAACAAACTAAAACCATGCAAAACTTAATAAAATACTCCAAAATAATATATTAAAAGGTGAATAATAAGTAAATTTTCAAAAATAAAAGGGTTTCAAAGAATAAAATATGCTGAGAGTAATGAGTAAATAAAAAGAAACTCAATTGAAACAAAAATGAAACTAAAAGGATAATTAATAAATACAATAAATTACTGAAATTAGAGGAAGGACCAAAGCTTAACGCGTGCAGACTCATAGGGGTTAAAACTGGCAATATACGAGATCCCTGAGTGCTGCGTTGAAGGGTGGATCGAATTGATTTCACTTGTAAATTAAATGTATAAATTAAAAAAACAAAGGGAAAAGCTGGTAGAACTCAATCATGACACAACGCCGAACAAGTGGACTTAAGGTGCAAATATCCCTTTCTGACCTAACACATGGGTCTTAACCAGGCGTGGGTCGGGTCATTGGGTGAAAGCCACCACACGACGCCGTATCTAGACCGTTAAAATTGGTCAAAACGGCGCCGTTCCCAGTCTCTTATATGGACTAAACCAACCGAATCAACAAGCACCCATTCTGCCTATTTTCAAATCCCTAATCCCCTTTGCTAAATGCCGATTCATCTTCATCGTGTGGGACTCTTCGAGCCTGAGGGAATCTTAGCCCGAAATCCCTCCTCAACTTCGATTTCGACGAAGAAGGGAGAAGAAAACCATGGCTCGCTTGCACGGTAAGGCTCCTCTGTCACCGTTCTTTTGTTTATTTTTCTTTAAAACAGTAATGGTGAATGACCCAAACTAGAAACGAAACGATGCATAGAAAACTAAAAGGATTCGAGGAAGAAAGAAGTCACCTCTGCTTTTTTGTATTCTCTGTGCGTATATTTTCGTTCGTAACCGATTACAAGGATTGAAATCTCGGCCTTATAGCCGAAAAAGAGAGAAAAGAAATTTAACAAAATAATCATACAATATTTTTCTTTTGTTTGTATTTGCTGTTGTTGCTTGTTTGTTTCTCTGCAGGTGCGGATGTGCTGGCGCGGGCGTGGCTGCTGGACGGTACGGAGCGTACGGCGCTGGCATCGTACGGAGGTGGTGGCGCGCGTGGGAGGCTGAGGCGCAAGCAGGAACTGCTAGGGTTTCTGTTCTAAAATTTTTGGGCCATTTGGGCCGATGTAATTTTGAGGTTGGGCTTGTATTAGGTTATTTTTTTGAATTTGGGTCATGTAACTGAGCTATAGGCCTGTTGGGCCTGTTCTTGTAGTTGGGCCACTAGTTTCTGTAATTGGACTGTAAGGACTATTATAATATTTTTTGATTTTTTTTGTTTTGTTTTTTGTTTGCTCGGACCAGACAAATTTGGCCCACTACAAGATTATTTATCAAAATGGTATATTTGATACATTACTTTACCGATATCCATTCGGCCCAACCTGATATCCATCCATTACCTGATGGAATTACCTTAATTCCAAGATTTAAGTTCATCCTATCCATAAAATCACTCCTCGAAAACTGCCTTCCTCCCTTAGCACTATTTTCTTTTCGTTGACCTGCTTTGATTGCGAGAGCACTATTTTCTTCCTCCTTTCGAGTAGATGCCACACATCCACCCTCACTCGAATACATATATAGCTACTAACACCATTAGCAATTGATTTAGCATATAAGCAACAGAACTCCCAATGAAATCTCCAAATTGCTTGACTATTGTTTCAGACATTAATCCATGCAGGATATCATGAACTTAACCTAAAAATCTGAAAAAAAAATAATAATAAAGGAACGGATCTTCCTTGTCTTTAAGCTTGCGGAAATTAAGAAGATGGTTATTAAACATCTATGGAGCACTATTCACTACTCTATACAAATCTACTTCGTAATGAAATCAGGATAGATACCTTTTCTTTCCTTTTCTTTCCACTTCCGTTATCGAAACCCCACCCGATGGATGCCAAAGATTTACTAAAGTTATTTGCATAGATTGAAAACTCATCACACTAGTATTTAGAAAACACTGACTAAATAGAGAACAGTGGATAGATCTATCATTATAAAATCCAAATTAATCTGCCACGCTTCCTCCTCACCATCATCAATATGCAAATTTGCTAACACGTTCTCCATCTCCTTCGCTAGCGATCGAAATATTCCACTAATCTAGAAAAAAAAAACATAAAAGCAAATGAAAAATAAAACATGTTACTAAAACAAACAAAACGTGCTACGAAAGGAGACTATATTTAAAAAAAAATAAACATTTAACTCTCAATAAAAACCAAAATACAAGATTTCTATAATACTTTAACCTATGTATTTTTTTTTTCCGACTTAACTGAAAAACACTTGAGAGCATTATAATCTCATCTGTGCAGTGAATAGAATAATAAATTTATTACGTTTGTATTTCTTTTATATCTCTCCTTGTTATATAAAACTAAAAATATATTAATTCTCCAATCTAAAAACATATTAATCCTATTTATAAAGTTACAATTTTTCATTTATATAAAGAATTGACAGATCATAAAAATAAACTATGTGGAAACTCATCATGGCATCTATATATAATGATATTTCTTTATAAACTTACAAATTTTCGTTATATCAAAATATGACTGATACGATGATATGTTGTTTTACTTAATTGTAGCTTCCCGACCTACGACAAAATTTCTTTATTTTTCAAAATTTGCTATTAATTTATTTATTTATTAATATATGTATTTTAATATAGTTAATTTCAGTTTTTATAATTTTTATATTTATCAATTTTAATCTTTATATTTATCAATTTATTTGGTTAAACTATGCTATTATTTATGTATAATGCATAAAATTGTTGACTTAATACATGTTCTCCAATTGTATCATTGATGGTTCTTATACTTTTTCGAAATTTAAGTCTCATTAATTGATTTTTTTATAATATTATAAAAAATAATAAGTTGACATAATAACACACAAAATAATATATTTGCAGTATAAAATTTAGAAAATGGCATAATTTAAATAATTTGATTAAGATTGAAATTTTAAAAATTAAAACAAAAAAGGCATAGTAGAATGATGAATAAGTAGAATATAACTTTTCTTTTTATTGGCTAACAACACGTGCATAAGAAAATGATATTTCATCATAAGAAGTGCCTTTTATAACCAATGTAACTATATGTTTAAGAAAAACTCTTGTATAATAGTATATAATTCATAAAAATGATTTATAGATAATTTCATATTACTAGTTTTTAAAATTATAATTAAATAGTTTATTTATTTAGATAAATAAATAAAAATAGCCAAATAAATAAATAAAAACATATGGTAAATAGTAATTATTTTTAAAAAAAAATTAAGAGTGAATAATATAAAGTTTTATTCCCATTAAAAATTGACTATCTATTTAATAGTGAAGTTTGGACCTAAAAGGGCGGTAACTCAAAATAAAACAAAAGTTGACATAATTTAAAACATTACAATGACTTAAAAGAACCTCTTACATGTGGCACACAAAACACTTCCTATAACAAAAACAGATTCTACACAATTCAACAAACTCACCAAACAAAGAGATACTAATAGCTCTTAACAACCAAAATCCCTCAATGTATTAAAAAAAAAATCCTTCAAATGATACTATTACGCCACATAAATTGGCTTCTAGAAAAATATTCTAGACACAAAGCTTTTACGTATACTCTAGCTTCTTGAGTAAAAAAATCCTCTAAAGGATGCAATTAAAATTCTGGGTCAACATCCTTAATCTACGCACTTACTCTACTCACTTACTGGTATATTTTGCTCATATTAATTGGTCTTCGACATGCCATTTTATAACATGTATTATACCAAAAGGGGACTATTGTAATACCCACTAAAAATGGAAAATATCCATTTAATAACCTAGATAGAGCCCAAAAAAGCTCCGACTCAAAATAAAGCAAAAGCTCATAGAGCTTAAAACTTTATAGTTTTGACTTATATGAAGTAGTGATTAAAACTCTTGTCAGATATTCGTTTGACACCAATTAAAACCGTGTGACACTATCCCCCACCACTAATATTGGATAAAAAAACTTTGCAAACGCTCAAAGAGCTTGTACACTAGTGTTAACCATTGTCACATTGCACATAAATGTTCCTTCTATAACATACGAAGATTCTACACCTTTCAATAAGCTCACATGATAAAGAGATGCTACCACCTCTTAATGACCAAGGTTGTTACCTCAACTAAGGATCGCTACAATAACATATCTAGGTAGTCAATTGTTGATCTGTCATAATTTGATACATCAAATTAGGCTCTTTAGAAAACTTGATGAGTTTTTTCTCAAGCAATTTATGAGTTTAATCTATGCTTTTTGTTGATTTTTAGTTGTTAGTATTAATGATTATTTTTGTTTAGTTTTAACCCTTTTGAGACCCAAATTGACAAAATGGTGTCATTGGGAGTTTAATGGTGTATTTGAGTTTGTGTAAGAAGACAACTACTGCCAAACCTTGAGGAAAATTGCATCTGTAGTGGGTGTCAAGACACTAATACCAGGATCTTGTGACACTAAGCCTCCATAACTTCATAGGACCAAAAATTTAATGAGAAACCAACCTGGAGCAATCTGTCGAGGATGTCGCGACACTAGGTGTGCTGTGACACCGAGCCCAAGATTGCAACTTCATTGCCGATGTTGAACTGAAGGAGCTAGGGCCATTGTGAGGATGTCACGAAACCAGCTAGTCTATTTCATGACATCGAGAACCCTCAAAGCCAACACTATGCCACTAAAGAGGGTGTTGTGACACCAACAACTGGGTATCATGACATTGAAGTCTGACAGGATGAAAAATACTGTAGGGGTAATTTTGTGTCCAACACTAACTGAAATCAACTCATACACTTCAAGGGCATTTTTGTCAAACTTTAGGGTTGTAACTTGTTTGTATTAAAGTCACTTTTGATGCCAAACATAAAGGAACCACATTTTATCATCTTTTTAGCTTCTATTTTATTCTCTTCATCATTTTTAGGTTTAGAGTTCTTTCCTTTCTTAGCTTAGTTAGTTGATAGCTGCTAGTTCTTTAGTTTTACTGCAGCTTTAACTTTTTTGCAATTAGATACAAAAACTTTCTTGTATTTTGATTTCTCTTTAAAACATCTAATAGATTTCAACTTTGTGAACTTGTAAAAGTGTAAAAATCTCAACTTTGGTTGTGCTTTCATCACCATTGATGTTGCTATTGTCTTCCACAAAGACTCCATCAAGAGTCACTAAGATTTTCTCAATATTAATTATCATGAACTTTACTGATGTTTGTATGTTGATAATAGGTAGTCACCTAATCTTATGGTGGTTGGTTGATGAAAATGTAACATGGTTAGTTTTTAGGTCAAAGACTAAATCATAAAAATTGGCAAATAGACTTTAAAACTTAGAATAGACGTCTCTAGGTGAACTCTTAGATAGGTAAGACCGAGAGGAGAGCCTATTGAGATCCAATTTGATTGTCCTGATTTAGTTTAGTGAGACCGAGAAATAAAGCAAACTAAATCATTTAATTGGGTAAAATGGTGGCTGAAAGGTAAAATTGGACCAATTAAGAAGTTGACCAATTTAGATCCCTAATCCAAGAATTGGCTAGCAATATGGAAGTCAACCGACCACTTTAGCCCATTGAATTGATATTTGTCCACTTTGGTTTGTTTTGAAAATTAGTCCTTCCAGATATAAGTTAGTGCAATTAATTTATGATGATGATTTGTCATACTATAATACTTAGTGAGTAGCTGGCTAGGCTTCACAATTTCATGCATTTTTATTGTTAGTCACTTTATCACCCGATCTCTCTTGGATTCGATCCTCAGAATACTTTACGTTTCATTGTAACACAAAAATATTACAACTGACTTATCACACTTGCAATTAAGCTGTTTTAATTTTAGACAATTTTTTGTTGATTCTTTGATTGGTGTTCGTACGCTGTGGCGCGATCAATTGTAGCATTTGGGCAACTGACAAATCAACTATAAATACTAAGTATTATTCTCACCACAAATACTGTAATAACCCAAATTTGATCGGGCCTTGAAACCCAAAACCAAAATTAAATAATAATAAATAAATGTTTATTAAACAGTCCCTTTACAGCCCAAAAGTTAAAACCCAAATAGACCTGTTACACCCGGTAGCCCAAATACCCCGTAAGCCTATCCTATGCCCATTACCCCTTTGACCCAATACAACGGCCCAAAATGAACTAGGCCTAAACCCCAAAATTTCCAGCTAGGGTTTCCAACCCTAGCTCTGCTCCCTTGCGCCGCAACTGCTTCTGGAAGATTCGGGGAGCGTCTGTCCGGCTCCCCAATCGAGGCCATCACTCAAGGCTCTGCTTCCGTAATCAGCACCTCACCGACACCATCACCAGACTTCAGGCCTCCATCGACGCCAGCAACCCTTCCATTGCCAGATTTTTCACAAGTACCTGCAAGAAAAGGAAAGAAAATCACAGCAGACATGCGAGCAAATACGGAAAGAAATCGGAAATTTCTTTCCAAAACTTGTAGTAGTTTATCGAGGCTATAAAGCCTTCTTTTTAATCTGTAAAAAAGGACACACGGGGGGAGATATACCAAAATATTGTACACAGAATCTTTTTTGCAATAATATACCAGATATTTTTTTTACAGAAGACAAATGTGACATATTTTTATTTCTGTTTCATTCTCTTGATCATAAGTTTATGCATATAATATATTAAACAGATAGAGGGAGAGAATACCTGGAGAATCGCCTTGAAAAGCGAAACTTTTCAAGTTTCGACCGTCGTGTGTGGCGGATTCAGTGGCGGCGCGTGGATCTCAGCGCGGAGGTCCGATGACCAGAGCTGATCGGCTAAACGCCGGAGCTCAGAGGACCAGGGATCCTTTTCAGAGGATTTTTTTTTTGTTTTTTTAGAAACTGGGTTTCTAAATGATTTTAAAGCTGAAGATTTGGCTTATATAGCCTTGACAAAACGACAGCGTTTCAGACCCTCAGGATCCGCGTGTTGACCCGATTACCTGAGGAGGATCCGCGCGTGTTTTTATAATTGGGTTAATTGCTCAATCAGTCCTTCTACTCCTTTTTGCGTTTACAATTAAAACCTTATTTTATTTATGATTGGGCCCTATTAATTTTGTTTTAGTTTTAATTGAGTCCCGATGGCTATTAAATTGTATTCTGGAAAACGTCGCCGTTTTGGGAATAGAGCAATTTGCCCAGTGAGCCCTTTTGATTTTGCACGCGTTTTAAATAGGGCTTTAATTCAATTCTATTCCTTTCAAAATTTGCCCCATAATTTTGGTAAACTTTAAATTCAGTCCTATATTTATTTTATTATCCTATATATATATTTATTATTTGTTTTATTTTAATTTTACTTCTATATTATACATTAGAAGATTATTTTATTATAAGTGTTCTTTTTATTATGTGTATTATTATTATTTGTTATTTTTCTCAAATTATTATTTTATATCATTTTTATATATATTGTTATATTTTCACATATATTATATATTTATTATTATTTATACATTATTTTACATTTAAACTTTCATTATTTATGCTATTTTTATTATATTTCTTATTTCCTATATATTTTATTATATAACATTTATTATGTTTTATTTCTATACCACTTATTATTTTTATAAATATTATATATCACATATTACCAATTATATTATTTATGTTTATATCATATATTTAGAATTCATAAATTATTATTAAATCATATTTTAAACTCATACTATATACACATTTTATTATTATTTATTTATTTATCTATTATATATTATTTCATTTTAAAATTAATATCGTTATATTATGAATTCTCTTACATACTCTTTAACCAATATATTACCATATAATTATTATTCTTGTTATTATATATTATATATTATATATTATATATTAAATACTATTTAAAAATTGTTATGAAGTATCTTATCTTTAATTTATATATTTTGCCAGCAATCAATCATTCTTATTTTTTTATTTTATGTATCATGTATGTGTTAAATGTTATTATTATTATTATATGTTATATTTTGTAAACATGCACATTGACACTATGTTTCTTTTATTTATATATCATACATTATTCGATTATGTTTTGTTTATATCATGCAAATATTATTTCATATGTTTGTATACTTTGTTTATTCATTTTCAATATATGCTATATATATATATCTTTGTTTGCATTTTTTTTGCTTTATATGTATTATTCTTTTTATCGTAGTATTCATTTTTATCTACCTAGTACAATAATATATTATTATGATTTATAATGTAATACAATTCTCCACGTATCATCTTTAAAAAGACAAGGCTCCAAAATTTTCAAAAAATATAAAGGCAATGCTTGGTGTTTGGAAATTTCGAAAAAGTAGTGCCCTAACTTATTGGGTTGCAACTTTTCTTGTTAAGTTCGAATAGTCAAGTACCCTTCTAAGGTTTTTAAAGGATTTCAAAATGTAAGTGACTGTCTTGGAATTGCAAAGTGATGTGTCCTAACTTACTGGATGTAGCATTTTGCTGTTTTGAGATAGAGATTTCTAAAAGGCTAACTTATAGTCAATACTTTGATACAAGTAAACCCAAATTTTCAAATACTTTAAAGAGGATTACATCTTAAAATTTTTAATTTCCAACATTAGAGACATTTTGATAATCAATTAGGTACCAATTTTTGGGCGTTACGAGGGTGCTAACCCTTCCTCGTACGTAACCAACTCCCGAACTCATTCTTTTGTTTTGGCAGACCAAAACCAACGATTTTAAAACAAATGTTTTAAAGGTGATCCAATCACACCTAAAAAGATTGGTGGCGACTCCCGTTTTCATTTTTTTAAAATTGATTCCCATTTTCCAAAACTCGATTTGAAAATGGTCTCGACAGCTTGGCGACTCCACTGGGGACGATAATCAGAGAGTCAAGCCGTGTAATTGATTATCTCTTGTCTTAATGTCAGAAATTTAAAAAATTTTAAGATATAATCCTCTTTGCATTACATGTGTTTGTATTATTGCATGTGTTGCTATATTCTAATACGCATTGCATTTGCATGACCGTTGTGGTCACACCCTTAAGTGGGAGTGAGAAGCTACGCCTTCGTGAGGTTTTCGCCTTCGTGCAGGATAGTGGATCACTTTCGGGATACATCCGTACCTATGGTTTCGTGAGATTTTCATCTCTGTGTAGCCATAGGGAAATGTATTCCCCTGAACTGAACTCGATTCAAATGAGCCTATAATGGGTAAGGATCGAGGAATCTGCTGGTTCAGGTACCTCAAACTTTAGAACCAACCTCATATAGAAAAAACCGTAAGAGCCCAACTTAGTTAGAGTTAAACTTTAGATATTACCCTTATAAATTATTGTTGAGATTTATTGATATCATGTGATACTGACTATTTCTTTTCTTTTGTTTACCTGACATTTTGCATTTACAAAGGTATCGATTCACGGTCAGTTTCTAAGTTAGAGAGTTTTATTATGGAGAACGGACTTCTTGATAGAGTGGAGGGCAACGCCAACGTCCATAGATGGTCTGAGCAAATTCAGTTAGAAAAGGGAGATAGTATAGCTGCGGGATATATGTCGGAGCTGTTAGGATATACTCACATCAGTGTCACGCAGAATAATCTCCAAGAGCTTAAGGAGATTTGGGATCAATGGGGCAACGAGACTAAACAGTTATTCTACGGTAATTACGAAGATTTACCTTACTTGCTCGATGTTCAAATAGATGAGCACTTATTCCGAGCCCTCGCTCAGTTTTGGAATCCAGCATACAGTTGCTTTACTTTTGGGGATGTAGACTTGGTGCCTACCGTAGAGGAATACACTGCCTTGTTACGTTGTCCTAGGTTCCAGGTTGATAGAATCTATCTCGAGCTGTTAATGTCCCTACCTTTTGGAAGAAATTGATGACTATTACAAGGATGAGCGAGCAATGGATTACTGCCAGAATTAAAGAGAAGGGCGAGTGCAAGTGCATTTCATGGGATGCTTTGAAGGGTCTAATTTTCACACACCCTGATGAAGCAAAGAGGGTAGATATTTTTGCCTTAAGTTTGTATGGATTGATGGTGTTCCCTAGGGCTTTGGGATATGTGGATGAGGCAACCATGGATCTTTTCCATAGACTCAGTAAGAGGGTCACCTCTATCCCTGCAATTTTGGCAGAGATATTCAGGTCCTTAGGCACATGTAGGAAAGCTGGTGCAGGCAGGTTTGCTGGTTGTGCACAATTGCTTGTAGCTTGGGTCTATAGTCATTTTCGGTTGATAGATAAGGTCGTTTGTCAGGTTTTCTTCGAGGATTACTCACCGCTGAAGGACATAGTCGCTTCAACTAGGAGAGTTGACGTTCCAGAGGAGAATTGGATGGCACTACTTCAAAATCTTCAATTGAAAGATGTTGAGTGGAGAGCTCCGTGGATGATTCCTGGTGAGATTCTTTACCGTTGCGGCAGTTTCGATTGGGTTCCTTTATTGGGAATTTGGGGTGCCATTGGTTATGCCTCCTTACTCGTATTGAGGTAATTCGGTTTGAGGCAGTTCGTGCCAGCAACTCATGGGCTAACTCAAAGTGAGTTTGCATATAGAGGAGCTGATTACAAGAAAAGGGTCGGTGAGATCTCTAGCGCTTGGAACAAGACGTGTCGGTTGAAAGGAGTAGCTATTGGCCCTGCTACGACTTCAGAATATGTTGAATGGAGAGGTAGAAGGATCAATGATAATATTCCTGAGCCAAATATGGAAGGAGCTCGACCGATGGAGGAATATCTGCAAGTGATGCCCTCGGAGTTAGAAATTATGAAGCAAGAATTTGAGAGGAAAATTTTGGAGCTTGAGAAAAGGATAGCAAAGTTTGAAGAAGAAAAGATGTACTTGAGTTTAGATATCGATGTCCAGAAGATGGAGGTCGAAAAAAAAAGAAAGGAAAAGAGGAAGATTGAAGATGATAGAGATGACTTGAAGGAACACTACAAAAAGGTACAAGTATCCTTGAGAAGAGCGAAAGTAGGAGGGTCTTCAGATCAGTTGCAGAAAGAGGTCCAAGAAGGCAAGGCTAGAGCTGAGTACTGGGAGAAGAAGTTTCAGGAGATGCAATCGCGAAATTTGGCATTAGAAGAAGAGAATAAAGGGTTGAAGTCTAAAATAACTGAGCTTGAAAGATCCCTTCGTTGGCATCGCAACCATGATTCTACGGTCGAGTTAAAAGAGCTAAAGAGTAAAGTTGAAGATTTGGAAGCAGCATTGCAGGAAGGTAAACTTCAGATCGAGCAACTCGAGACGCAAGGAGATTATCTAAAGGGAGAGCTTCATCAGCCTAGAGGGTAGATTAGAGAAAGGGATCATATCATGGGAGAAGCCATAGCTCAAATTCGAGAGGTTGCTGAATATGTACAAGACTTGGCAGTACGAGCCGATGTATTGAGTATGATGTGTGGGTCGTCGTCAGACATAGGAAGAGAGTTAGCCCTTTTATTAGATAGAGTTAAAACTTTGGGCATTAGGGCGAAAGCGCACTTGTAATCCATTTATATGTAAAGATATTCTTTTTTCTAAATAAAGTTTTCTAAATGAGATTGAATCGAGATTGATGCCTTTGTTGCATTCATACATTTGCATTACATCATATCATATGCATTCAAGGTTATAGAAAGACCCTAATTAGTTAAAGTTTCTTTATAAAGGTAGAAAAGAAAATCTGGAAATCACACATCCTTACGGCACTCGCACTAAAACTAAGAACATGGATCAAAGGTTTGAGCAGTTGCAAAAGGATATGCAAGACCAGTTGCAAAAGCAGTTGGCTAAAATGCAGAATGAGATGAGGGAGCAAATGATAGAAGCTTAGAAGAATATGATGGCTGAAATGGCTCAGTTACTGAGGGCCACTGATAAAGGAAAGGCTTCTATGGTCATCACTGAAGAGGAAAATGAGGGTCCTCCTCCAGGTTTTACACCGCCGCATAGGCCAATGGATGCTGGTGTCCATGTGAATTTCCTGATTGGTTCAGGGCTTAATATGGGTGACAATTATACTAATCCTCTTGTTCCCGATCTAGATATGGTAGAAAAGGAAGATTTGAAGGCCGAAGCTGCAAGGCAATTGGATGAACGCTACAGATGGTTAGAAGAAAAGTTCGAGGCTTTGGAAGGCACTGGCAATGATCATAGGGTTGATGCCAAGGACTTAATTCTAGTCCCAAACCTAGTGTTACCTCACAAATTCAAAATGCCAGAATTTGAAAAGTACAATGGCACTACTTGCCCAGAGGCCCACATCACAATGTTTTGCAGAAGGATGACGGGGTATGTAAACAATGATCAGCTGTTGATCCATTGTTTTCAAGATAGTTTGATAGGAGCGGCAGTCAGATGGTACAATCAGTTGAGCCGGGCTAGAATAAGTTCATGGAGGGATCTTGCACAAGCTTTCATGCAACAGTACAATCATGTAACAGACATGGCCCCTGATAGGATTACCCTGCAAAACATGGAGAAGAAGCCTAATGAGAATTTTAGGCAATATGCACAGAGGTGGAGAGAGGTAGCGATGCAGGTTCAACCACCACTGTTGGAGAAGGAGACCACTATGTTATTCATTAATACTCTGAAAGCCCCATTTATTACTCATATGATTGGAAGCACTACTAGAAGTTTTGCGGACATAGTTATGGCAGGAGAGATGATAGAGAATGCCATAAGAGGGGGAAGAATTGAGAGGGAGGGAGCCAAAAGATCAGCCCCAAGAAGAAAAGATAATGAGGTAAACAATACAAGTTATTTTAATTCAAAAGCAGTCACAGTTAGCCAGCCCAAAGTAGCCACAGTTGGGCAACAAGGCTCTCAAAAGCAGGAATCCAACACTAGGCATGAGAGGATGCAATTTACACCTATACCTGTAACGTATAGGGAGCTCTATCAAAATCTATATAATGCGCATGCTATAGCCCCTTTCCATTTAAAACCATTACAACCTCCGTATCCTAAACGGTATGATGCAAACGCTAGATGTGAGTATCATGCTAGAATATCGGGGCACTCAATCGAGAATTGTACTGGATTCAAGAAAACCGTAGAGAGGTTGATCAAGAATAGGGTTTTGAAATTTGAGAGTACCTCAAATACTGAGAATCTTTTGCCGAACCATGACAATCAGGGAGTAAATGCCATTGGTGAAGCCGGTGAAAAAAGGGAAAAGGAAAATGTTGATGAGATAATGATGTCTATGAGGGTAATCTGGGGGGAGATGATGAAGCGAGGTATGTTGACCTCTAAAAATATGAAAGAAAGAACGTGGGACTACGGTGAGTTCCGTGAAGATTGCAAGGAATTCAAGGCCTTGGTGCAAGGCTTCATAGACAACAAAGAGTTACAGGTTTATGAAGGTAGCTCTAGTAAAAAGCAAGTATGTGTGCTGGAAAATGAACAGCAAAGAACCAGTAGACCAAGGATCATTATCTCCCTGCCAGGGAATAATGAAATGGGGACACCAGCAGTGCCCAAGGTTATTATCCATACACCTACTCATTTCCCTTACAAAGATAGCAAGAAAGTACCATAGAGTTATGACTGTAGCGTGACGGTGCCGGGAGAAGAAAACATAGCCAGCGTGTCTAAAGATGTACGAGATGAAGGTTCCCATACACGGAGTGGGAAGCGTTATGATATGGGGGACGTCAAAGTGGAGCCCACAAAACCCAAGAGTGTTGAAATTGAGAAAAAGAGTGAAGTACATGTTAACGAGCCAGTGAGGGAGAAGGAAGCTAAGGAATTTCTAAAGTTCCTTAAGCATAGTGAGTACAGTGTGGTCGAGCAGTTGCGTAAGCAACCAGCACGCATATCGGTTTTAGCCTTACTGCTAAGCTCTGAAGTGCATCGAGAAGCATTGTTGAAGGTACTCAACGAGACATATGTCACTCATGATATATCTGTCAATAAGTTGGACCAGTTGATAAATAACATCAGTGCTGATAATTTCATGTACTTCAATGATGATGAAATTCCACCTGGGGGCATAGGGTCAACTAAGGCTTTGCACATCACCACTCGTTGCAAAGGATACACGCTTCCAAGTGTACTCGTTGATAATGGGTCCGCTTTTAACGTCCTTCCATTATCTACATTGAACAGATTACCCATCGACAGTTCGTACATGAAGACATGTTATAATATGGTAAGAGCCTTTGACAGAACTGAAAGGAAAGTAATGGGACGAATTGACGTCCCTCTAGAGATTGGACCAAATACATATGAAGTTGACTTCCTGGTAATGGATATCAAGCCCTCTTATAATTGTTTGTTGGGGAGGCCATGGATACACTCGGTAGGAGCGGTACCTTCTTCACTGCACCAAAAATTGAAGTTGGTGACAGATGGACGCTTGATAACCATCAATGCAGAGGAGGACATCATAGCAGCTGTCACCAGTAAAGCCCTTTATATGGAGACAAATTAGGAGGCTATTGAGTGTTCTTTTCGTTCCTTGGAAATTGTTAATGCTACCTTCATTTCGGAGGGAAGCGAGGTGCCGGTTCCCAGAATGTCTAGAGCAACAAGGATGGCCCTGCAAATAATGATGGGAAAAGGAGCATTGCCAGGAAAAAGACTAGGAAAATAGTTGCAATGAGGGATTCAAGTCCCAAGATTGATGGAGAAGAAGGATCGCTTTGGTTTGGGTTTTAAGCCAGACCATAAACAAAAGAGACAGGAGATGGAAAAGCGTCAAGCAAAAAGGAAGGCGGGTTTGAACGGAGGAGAAGTAGAGTGGGAACTGATGACATTCCCACCTATATCCAAAACCTTTAAGTCAGGAGGGTTGCTGGTAGAAGAGAGTCATCAAATCAATGTTGTACATAGTGAGTGGTTTGGATAGGAAAACCTTGAGGGTATTCGCCCTTACGAACCGGGGAGCTCTCTAAACAATTGGACTGCGGAGGATCTTCCTGTAGTTTTTAGAAATTTTTCAGAGTAATTCTTGAAACATGTTTATTACTCTAGGGCCTAGGAGTAGTAAGATTACATTTGTGAAAATAGGCTTATGTTCATCTATTATTATTCAAATAAAACATGATTTTTACCAATTTAAAAGAGTATCGCCTCATTTTTATCAACCAATATTCCTTTAAATTCTAACAACTCTTATTCTTTTATTCATAGTACATAAACGATCATTCTTAAATTTATTCATTCTTTGTATATTCTTTCATACCCCTCACAGGTCTCTAGATATCAATGATATGAGCGCTAATACTGTCGTTCCTGATTTCTCTTGTGAGCAAGACATGTGTTTAGAGGAGCCTCAGGATTTTGAAGATGTTCAAGATTGTGACGTATCTCTCAATCTATTAAGAATGGTAAAACAGGAGGAGAAACAAATCATGCCACATGAGAAAGAGGCAATAGAGAACATAGCCTTAGAGGAAGGGAAGGAGGTGAAAATTGGAACACTGATCACTAATGATACAAGGCGTAGCTTGATTGAGTTGCTTCAGGAATTCAATGATATCTTTGCATGGTCTTATCAGGATATGCCCGGATTGAATATTGACATTGTAGTACATTGTCTTCCGATAAGACAAGAATGCAAACTGGTCTAACAGAAGTTGCGAAGAATGCGGCCAGACATTGTCCTGAAAATAAAAGATGAGGTCAAGAAGCAGTTTGATGCAGGATTCTTGCAGGAAGTGAAGTACTCTGAATGGGTAGCTAATATTGTACCTGTCCCTAAGAAGGACGGGAAGGTACGAATGTGCGTTGATTACAGAGATCTAAACAAAGCAAGCCCAAAGGATAATTTTCCTCTGCCACACATCGATACTTTAGTAGACAACACAGCGGGATATTCGTTGTTCTCCTTCATGGACGACTTCTCAGGATACAATCAGATAAAGATGCATCCAGAGGATATGGATAAAACTACTTTCATAACATTGTGAGGCACCTTTTGTTATAAAGTAATGCCGTTTGGGCTGAAGAACGCAGGGGCAACATACCAACGAGCCATGGTAAACTTGTTTCACGACATGATGCATAAGGATATTGAGGTATACGTTGATGATATGATTGCCAAGTCGCAAATAGAAAAAGAACACATTGAGGTCTTGAGAAGATTGTTCTTAAGGTTGAGAAAATTTCAGTTGAAGCTCAATCCAGCAAAGTGCACCTTTGGAGCCAGATCGGGGAAGTTATTAGGCTTCGTAGTCAATGAAAAGGGAATTGAAGTTGACTCAGACAAGGTCAGAGCCATACGAGAGTTGCCTCCGCCACGTACTCAAAAAGAAGTTCGAGGATTCCTAGGAAGGTTGAATTACATTGCTCGGTTCATTTCACAATTGACTGAGAAATGTAATCCTATATTTCGCCTCCTCAGAAAGCACAATCAAGGTACTTGGGATGAAGAATGCCAGAATGCTTTTGAGAAAGTCAAGCAGTATTTGTTGAATGCTCCAGTGTTATCTCCACCTAGTCCAGATAAACCGTTAATACTATACTTGTCAGTGTTCAGCAATTCTATGGGATGTGTGCTTGGTCAGCATGACAAGTCAAGGAAAAGGGAAAAGGCAATTTATTATCTCAGTAAGAAATTCACTGACTGTGAAATGAGATATTCGCCAATCGAAAAGTTGTGCTATGCGTTGATTTGGACCACACAGAGATTAAGACAGTACATGTTATACCATACTACTTGGCTCATCTCAAAACTAGATCCATTAAAATACATGATGGAATCAATGGTTCTAAATGGAAGAATGGCGAGATGACAAATTTTACTTTCAAAGTTCGATATAGTCTATGTAAGTCAGACGGCTATCAAAGGAAGTGCGGTGGCAGACTTCTTGGATAGTAGAGCTTTGGAGGATTATGAGCCATTGAATTTTGATTTTCCAAATGAGGAGCTAATGTGTATAGCAGTAACTGAAGATTCTCCATGGAAGCTAAATTTTGATGGGGCTTCTAATACAGTCGAAAATAGAATTGGGGCAGTCTTGGTATCCCCGAATGGCGACCATTACCCGTTCACGTGCAAGTTGGATTTTGACTGTACAAATAATATGGCTGAATACGAAGCATGCATCATGGGGCTCCAAGCAGCCATAGAAAGAGGCATAAAAACCCTAGAAGTATATGGAGATCCTGCGTTGGTAATCTATCAGCTAAGAGGTGAATGGGAGACAAGAGACCCTAAATTGATCAATTATCGAATGGTAGTTTTAGGGTTACTAAGAGAGTTCGATGACATCACCTTCAAATATCTCCCACGAGATGAGAATCATAAGGCAGATGCTTTAGCAACCTTGGCTTCAATGATTAAGGCAAACAAAGAGGAAGAGATGAGACCAATTCAAATGAGTGTCTATGAGGCCCCAGCTCATTGTTGCAACATTGAGGAGGAGGAAAAAGATGATAACCCTTGGTATCAGGATATATTGCGATATGTAAGAGATCGTAAATACCCAGCACAAGCATCCGAAAATGACAAACGAACCCTGAGAAGGTTAGCTTGTGACTATGTTTTGGATAGGAAGGTTCTGTACAAGAGAAGGAAATACCAAGTACTTTTGAGATGTGTCGATGCTGTGGAAGCCAAGCTAATTCTAGAAGAGGTTCATGAAGGTGTATGTGGTACGCATGCAAATGGGTTCATGATGGCAAGACAAATCATGATGTTTAGCTATTACTGGGCCACTATGGAAGGAGACTGTATCAACTATGCCAAAAAATGCCATAAGTGTCAGATTTATGGGGACAAAATTCATGTACCACCCTCACCTTTACATGTCATGACGTCTCCATGGCCATTTTCCATGTGGGGTATGGATGTCATCGGACCAATATCGCCGAAATTTTTGAATGGACATCGGTTTCTTTTCGTAGTGATTGACTACTTTACAAAATGGGTAGAGGCTGCTTCTTACGCAAATGTTACTAATTCAACTGTAAGTCGATTTTTTAAGAAGGAAATCATTTGTCGGTATGGAATGCCTGAGAGGATCATATCTGACAATGCATTGAATTTGAACAACAAAACGATAGCAGAGGTTTGCGACCAGTTCAAAAATCAGCATCACAACTCTTCACCCTATCGTCCAAAGATGAATGGGGCAGTGGAGGCTGCCAATAAGAACATTAAGAAAATAGTGGGAAAGATGACTGAGACTTATAGGGATTGGCATGAAAAGCTACCGTTTGCACCCTTGGCCTATCGAACATCTGTTAGAACTTCTACTGGGGCAACTCCGTTCTCGTTAGTTTACGGGATGGAAACAGTTTTACCTATTGAAGTGGAAATACCTTCTCTCCGAATTTTAACAGATATAAGGTTAGATGAAGCTGAATGGGTCCAGCCTCGATAAGACCAGCTAAACTTGATTGAGGAAAAGAGGCTGAAAGCTATTCGATATGGTCAGATGTACCAGAAGCGTATGATGCGAGCTTATGATAAAAAGGTTCGTCCAAGGGAATTCCATGAGGGGGACCTTGTGCTAAAGAAAATCCTTCCCATTCAGAAGGACTTTAGAGGAAAATGGAGGGCCAATTTGGGAGGGACCATACGTCGTGAAGAAGGCTTTTTCTGGTGGCGCATTGATTTTGACAGAAATGGATGGAAAGAGCTTACCCAATCCGGTGAACTCAGACTCAGTCAAAAAGTATTTTGTCTAAAAGAGAAAAGAATCCAAGGTGAAAACCCGCAAAGGGCGCCTTGAATTTTGAAAAAAAAAAGAAAAAAATGGAGAGGCCAAGGTGAAAACCCACAAAGGGCACCTTGTGACCAAAGAGATTTTGAGTAGAAAACCCGAAAGGGCAACTCAAATTTTGAAAGGCACACAGCAACCTTGCTATATTTGACTTGGCAAAGAGTGAGGCACGGTGTACATTGGGGTATTAACAAAGCGCTTTGGATCTTTTAAACACATGTCGAACTCAAAAAAAAAAGGGCTTCGGGGAACTAATGTATAGACGCTCAAGCGACGATATTTAGAGCATTTAATTTTATCCTGTTTGCTATCTTTAGATTCTATTTCTTCTTAAAGATATGCTATCAGACTTATTTCCTTTGTATTGTTAACAATTCAAATCCAATTATTCTCAAAGATTTACTCATCTTCTGATATTTTTAAAGTATGTTGCATTGAAATAATGATAGATGAACTAAAATATTTTCACAAACGAAGTTTTGCACATTACTTTGGAATTTCTAGATAATACAAGAAACTAAAACAGGACAATTGTTCGAGAAATTCACGTAAGTAAGGGATGAAGGAACTCGAGGGATTTCTTTCTTCCAGTCCAAAAAGAAATGGATGATTCAATTCTTACAGACATCCTTAGTAGATCATAGCATTGGAGGAAGGCCTACAAGCTGAGTAAGGATAAAATTTTGAGGAAGACAAATGAAAGAATGAATGATGACACCTGAGATAGGGATCATATTCACAGCACTTTGTATCATAACATGTTAAGGACATTCGACTCATTTCAATCATAACATACTTAGGCATAGGCACATACTCATCTTACAGGTCATGTCCTCTAGGGGACAATGAAGATCAAAGATTTCAACATGGCATCCCTGTGCTTATGGGAAACAAATTGAAGACAGCAGATCTAGACTTCAGATATTTATGCTGAAGCAGATCCAAGATGATTTGGTATTCTTGTGTTTACAAGAAACAAATTGAGGACATAGTAGATTTGACTCTCAGATGTTCTCAGATATAGCGGATCTAATCTTCAGATGTTTATACTGAACAGATCCAAGATGATTTGGTATTCTTGTGTTTACAAGAAACAAATCGAGGACATAGTAGATTTGACTCTCAGATGTTCTCAGATATAGAAGATCTAGACTTCAGATATTTATATTGAAGCAGATCCAAGATGATTTGGTATTCTTGTGTTTACAAGAAACAAATCGAGGACATAGTAGATTTGACTCTCAGATGTTCTCAGATATAGTGGATCTAATCTTCAGATGTTTATACTGAAGCAGATCCAAGATGATTTGGTATTTTTGTTTACAAGAAACAAATCGAGAACATTGCAGATATGACTCTCAAATGTTCTCAAACAGACTCAAGATGGTTTGGCATCTTTGTGCTTACAAAGAACAAATCAAGGACGTAGCAGATTTGACTCTCAGATGTTCTCAAAACAGACTCAAGTTGATTTGGCATCCCCACAAATCGAAGAAGCAGATTCGACATCTCTACGATCGGCGGGGAGCAGATCAAAGATATCAACATAGCAGTCATAAAATTGAATTCCATTATTTGATAAGGCCGGTCAAATTGGGTCTTTCTATGAGTCTTTGCTTGATTCGTATTACACAGCAATAAGCAAAGAGGGGCAACTGTAATAACCCAAATTTGACCAGGCCTTGAAACCCAAAACCAAAATTAAATAATAATAAATAAATGTTTATTAAACAGTCCCTTTACAGCCCAAAAGTTAAAACCCAAATAGACCTGTTACACCCGGTAGCCCAAATACCCCGTAAGCCTATCCTATGCCCATTACCCCTTTGACCCAATACAACGGCCCAAAATGAACTAGGCCCAAAACCCAAAATTTCCAGCTAGGGTTTCCAACCCTAGCTCTGCTCCCTTGCGCCGCAACTGCTTCTGGAAGATTCGGGGAGCGTCTGTCCAGCTCTCCAATTGAGGCCATCACTCAAGGCTCTGCTTCCGTAATTAGCTCCTCACCGACACCATCACCAGACTTCAGGCCTCCATCGACGCCAGCAACCCTTCCATTGCCGGATTTTTCACAAGTACCTGCAAGAAAAGGAAAGAAAATCACAGCAGACATGCGAAGCAAATACAGAAAGAAATCGGAGATTTCTTTCCAAAACTTGTAGTAGTTTATCGAGGCTATAAAGCCTTCTTTTTAATCTGTAAAAAAGGACACACGGGGGGAGATATACCAAAATATTGTACACAGAATATTTTTTGCAATAATATACCAGAGATTTTTTTTACAGAAGACAAAGTTGACATATTTTTATTTCTGTTTCATTTTCTTGATCATAAGTTTATGCATATAATATATTAAACAGATAGAGGGAGAGAATACCTGGAGAATCGCCTTGAAAAGTGAAACTTTTCAAGTTCCGACCGTCGTGTGTGGCGGAGTCGGTGGCGGCACGTGGATCTCAGCGCGGAGGTCCGATAACCAGAGCTGATCGGCTAAACGCCGGAGCTCAGAGGACTAGGGATCCTTTTCAGAGGATTTTTTTTTGTTTTTTTAGAAACTGGGTTTCTAAATGATTTTAAAGCTGAAGATTTGGCTTATATAGCCTTGACAAAACGATAGCGTTTTAGACCCTCAGGATCCGCGTGTTGACCCGATTACCCGGGGAGGATCCGCGCGTGTTTTTATAACTGGGTTAATTGCTCAATCAGTCCTTCTACTCCTTTTTACGTTTACAATTAAAATCTTATTTTATTTATGATTGGGCCCTATTAATTTTGTTTTAGTTTTAATTGAGTCCCGATGGCTATTAAATTGTATTCTGGAAAACGTCGCCGTTTTGGGAATAGGGCAATTTGCCCAGTGAGCCCTTTGGATTTTGCACGCGTTTTAAATAGGGCTTTAATTCAATTCTATTCCTTTCAAAATTTGCCTCATAATTTTGCTAAACTTTAAATTCAGTCCTATATTTATTTTATTATCCTATATATATATATTATTTGTTTTATTTTAATTTTACTTCTATATTATACATTATAAGATTATTTTATTATAAGTGTTCTTTTTATTATGTGTATTATTATTATTTGTTATTTTTCTCAAATTATTATTTTATATCATTTTTTTATATATATTGTTATATTTTCACATATATTATATATTTATTATTATTTATACATTATTTTACATTTAAACTTTCATTATTTATGCTATATTTATTATATTTCTTATTTCCTATATATTTTATTATATAACATTTATTATGTTTTATTTCTATACCACTTATTATTTTTATAAATATTATATATCACATATTACCAATCATATTATTTATGTTTATATCATATATTTAGAATTCGTAAATTATTATTATTAAATCATATTTTAAACTCATACTATATACACATTTTATTATTATTTATTTATTTATCTATTATATATTATTTCATTTTAAAATTAATATCGTTATATTATGAATTCTCTTACATACTCTTTAACCAATATATTACCATATAATTATTATTCTTGTTATTATATATTATATATTATATATTAAATACTATTTAAAAATTGTTATGAAGTATCTTATCTTTAATTATACATATTTTGCTAGCAATCAATCATTCTTATTTTTTTATTTTATGTATCATGTATGTGTTAAATGTTATTATTATTATTATTATATTTTGTAAACATGCACATTGACACTATGTTTCTTCTATTTATATATCATACATTATTCGATTATGTTTTGTTTATATCATGCAAATATTATTTCGTATGTTTGTATACTTTGTTTATTTATTTTCAATATATGCTATATATATATATATCTTTGTTTGCATTTTTTTGCTTTATATGTATTATTCTTTTTATCGTAGTATTCATTTTTATCTACCTAGTACAATAATATATTATTATGATTTATAATGTAATACAATTCTCCACGTTTAAAAAGACAAGGCTCTAAAATTTTCAAAAAATATAAAGGCAATGCTTGGTGTTTGGAAATTTTGAAAAAGTAGTGCCCTAACTTATTGGGTTGCAACTTTTCTCGTTAAGTTCGAATAGTCAAGTACCCTTCTAAGGTTTTTAAAGGATTTCAAAATATAAGTGACTGTCTTGGAATTGCAAAGTGATATGTCCTAACTTACTGGATGTAGCATTTTGCTGTTTTGAGATAGAGATTTCTAAAAGGCTAACTTATAGTCAATACTTTGATACAAGTAAACCCAAATTTTCAAATACTTTAAAGAGGATTACATCTTAAAATTTTTAATTTCCGACATTAGAGACATTTTGATAATCAATTAGGTACCAATTTTTGGGCGTTACGAGGGTGCTAACTCTTCCTTGTACGTAATCGACTCCCGAACCCATTCTTTTGATTTCGTAGACCAAAACCAACGATTTTAAAACAAATGTTTTAAAGGTGATCCAATCACACCTAAAAAGATTGGTGGCGACTCCCGTTTTCGTTTTTTTAAAATCGATTCCCATTTTCTAAAACTCGATTTGAAAATGGTCTCGACAAATACGACCACACACTTCTTTTAATTCTCTTCATCACATTCAACCTTATATTCCCTTTAGTTAGACATTGACTTAAGCATCAGAGAGCATATCAAATTCCTAACTCACTCTTGTTTTGCAGTTTTCCATCTACAGAACCCAACTCACTCCATCCCATATGTAATGGTATGTTAAACCTAACTAATACCCAAGGTTTTTAAAATCGGACTCGTGGTCAAACCAATCAAACCATCGGTTCCCGATTTGATTGTTTAGACTGGTTCAACTAGCGATTTGATTTTCATTAAATAAATATTAACATTTTGTAAAAATTTAAAATATATATTAAATTTTTTTTAAAATTTGATTTAACTGATTTAAGTAGTTTGCTCAAAAATGATTTAAAACTTATTCAACCATTTGTCCGAATGAATATATTAATATGTTTTTTATCTAACCGGTCCAACCAACATATCGAGTTCTAACAAGTATGCTAATGCCATTGACTTTCAAAACAAGTAAACTTGCAGAGTTGAATTTATATATGGAAATGATATTATATATGTACACGGTCCATATGAAAACTATACAAATTTCATGCATACGTACGTATGACGACATAAGAATTATGTATTAAGGGAAAATAGAACTTGAAAAAGATATGTTTTCTGAAGTTACCATATGTAAATTTTGTAATGATTCTGGACCCGCATTGATCCCATCACACTGCTGGAGAAATTATAAGTATAAACCCAAAACGAATTCATGGAAAAGATTGCACGCGAACAACAAAGATTGCCTTCAAAGAATATTTTTTCCACTTTCCTAAACGTAAGCGACTTTTCTGTTTGTTTCCGAAGAAAAAAGAAAAGTTGGAAATTTAAATGAACAATTCACAGATTACGCATGCAGATGAACGATTGGTGGGATTGTGGGCATGAAATGAGCTATCATCGTTTGAAAGGAATTATAAAAGTTAGTCCACATTCAAATTACCGAATCATCAACTTCCTTTATTTCGACTTTTTATAAACGTTGAAGCAAAGCATCAAGATGGTCGTAATCTATGTATGGGAAACATAGAAAAGAGTTGTAATTTGTATGAAATTCCCATGCGTATTTCGTTTTTTTTTTTATTGCTTAGGAGACTGTTCATGTATCAACTTAAAATGTTTCAACTAAACATTTTGAATATAATCTTTTTTGTTATTTCACATTTGATTCAGTTCACATATAATTTGTGATCTAGTTTTGAATCTTCAAATTTTGGTACGACTTATTTGGCCCTTCAACTTTTAATTTTAATTCTTTATTTAATTTTGTCAATTGATTATTAGCTTGATTGATATCGACATTGTTGCCAACACAGGAGAATGTGAGTTTGAATACGCTAAAACGCATTATCCTCCTATTTAAGGGTTGGGAAGGTGTTATAGGTAGTTATAGGTATTGTATAAGAAAACCAAATATGATAAGAACTTATAATGAGATTATGTTAAAAAAAAACTGTTCATTTAATTTTTTTTGTCTCTTTTAGTCCTTTAACTTACATTGTTTGTCAAATTATCGTCAAAATTAATAGAAAGTTAATATTTGTTAACTTTGTTGATGTTGAATCTATATGACAATCCATGTGCATATTATGTTATCAATTAATTAATATTTTAATTATTTTAAAAATTTTAAAAAATCAATTAATTGCTAATGTGGCACTGACATGGCAATCCATGTGTATGCCACGTCAACAAAATGAATAGGCGTCAACTTTTTTTTTTATCTATTTTAGGGTGATTTGACAAACAATACAAGCTTAAGGGTTAAAAGAGATAGAAAATTAAATGAATGACTATTTTTTTTATAAAGTTAAAGGCTAAATAAATCATTATACCTTGAATTTTTTTAAAAATTTCTAAAAAGAAAAAAAAAGACAATTTCATAATAATTGAAATAAGAGACATATCAATTTTATTTTATTTTTAAAAAATAATTTTCATTCTTTGTTTTTTAAATTTTGAAAAATATAGTTGTTAAATAAAAACTGATGGGCATCAAAACCATCAAAAATAATTCCTACAAAAATAACTCTAAATAGTAGTAAAGAGTAGTAGTAGGGTTGAGTCCACAGGGATTGGATGTTATAATCAACTTCTGCGTTTAACTTGTGAACAGAATGTTTGTCGTGTCGAAAGTTGCGGCAAAATTCATGCCCACGACTCTAAACAAACCTTCGAAAAAAATAAACAAATAAATCAGGGGGTTTTGAAAAAAATGTTTAGAAAGTAAAAAATTGAATCAGCGTAAATAAACAATTAATTAATAGTGGAAATAGATTTAAATCAAGAAATAAATTCGGATTTTTATAAACAGAAATAATAAGCCTTAGCCCTAGACTCGGTAGATTCCAGATTAAGAATCGATCCTTGAAAATTAATCTTCTCCTCCAAACGATAAGTTGGTTATAGCAGTTAAGAATGTCCTAACCACCAATTCTTCCTCTCGCAGCTGGTCCCAACATGACATGCAAACCAATCCTTACTGATTATCTAACCGAGATAAGCATGTTCCCGATTCAAGATTCCGGCAGCCTTGCGCTCTGAAGAACCCAACTCGAATCAACGGCCTCAACCGCATGGGTCGTTTAAACCCGATCACTTCTTTCTTGATTTGTTCTCGAAGATCTGAATACAGCACGACTGAATCTTTTCTCCAATTGTCAGCAAACACGACTCCAACCCAACGTGCACTTTGAGTTGAAATCGAGTTTAACTTTAAAGGATGTTTTTTCTATCCCGATACTTAGGAAAAAATGAATACCGATTGGAAGGATATTTAGTAAGAATACGTATCTCACGATTTCCGACTGGAAAGAACACCGGCCTAAAGCTAAGATGGAATTTAATGAAGCATGAAATTATTCATGCTTTTAAAACTTTGAAAGATGGGTTGATGATTACGGTGAAGAATGGGAAAGAAAGGTATTTGGAGAGCAATTGAACCAATTTTGAAAGAACAAACAAGAATTGAAAACCAAGCAGGAGAATGCTTACGCCAAAATTGAAAGATAAAAAAGAAGTTAATTCTATTCAATTCCAAACTGAAATTAGAATGTAGGATTAGATATGTCTTTCCTAAGAACATTAAGGCCCTATTTATATATATAGAATTTACTAATTTTAGCCTAAATTAATTTAAAATAAAATAAAAAATAAAAATAAAATAATATTTTTTTCTATTTTTGGCTTTTCCAAAGTAAAAAAATCTGATGAGTCTTTGGCTTTCTTCACATTTTTTATTTGGCCTTATTTCATTGGTTGTGTTTCAATTTGGTCCTTTTCTGCCTATTTTTGTCTCTTAGTGTCTCAATTGCATCCATGACAAGATTAAAACACAAAAGCACTAATTTAGCAGGGATCAATTTAGAAATAAATCGAATTAAACACAAAATGTCATGCCAATTCACATGTTATCAAATGCCCCCTACTTAGCTCATGCTTGTCCTCAAGCATATTGTTCCTTCAAACATTAGAAATTATTCTACAATTTATTAAAAATCAAGCCTTCTTTCCGCATCCATAATCAATGCAAATAACATAGGCAAAAATAAATAAATGCTCAGAATATATAGTTTGACCAACAAGTGTCATAAAACTAAAATACGTGAACTAAATCATTTCACTAAATTGAGTTTGAATCCAAAATTTGCAAGGTATTATTAATTAACTAAAATTTTTTTAGACATGGTCAAACTTTTTTTCGCAAACTAGGATGACAACTCAAGCACCCTATCCCAGTTACTCAGTTCCAATAGTTTTTTTGTTATTGTTTTTTTATTTTTATTTTTCATTTTTTTGAAGGCTTGGTTAGTGGAATGTTTGCAAGTTATCCATTTGTCACTCGAACCTTTTTAAGCGAGATAAAATGACAACCCAAGCACGTTACCCTGGTTACTAAATTCGGTCACATTTTCCAAACTTTCACTCATAACTTGAGCCTTTATTTATTTATTTTTTCATTTTATTTATTTATTTATGTACAAGCAAATAGTTTTTTTCCAAACAATCAATTTATATGAAAAATCTAGTTACATATATCAACCTTAAAACACAAATTTCGACTAATCTAGATACTTGAACACTTTAATTCAAAATTTTCCCAATTGTCCAAATTGACTAAATAATGAGATTAGAGGCTTAATGTCGGAATAAACTATCGAATAATTCTAACATATGATTGAACATATGCAAAAGAGAGACATGCAACAAAAATCATGCATATTTACCATTTACTTACCATTTCAACCCCCACTTAATCTATGTTTGTCCTCAAGCATGTTTCATATGAAATAAAAGACAGCAGCCCAAATAACAAGTAAAAAAAAAAGTTAAGAATACTCCCCATGTGTCTTTTGACGATGTTTTCAGTATTAGGGGTGACCACTTTGCAGGATGTCGAGAATTGTGGAGACTTGGGTTTCCATTGTTCCAAGTCGAGCTTCGATTCAGCTTAAACGTGCCTCCAAAGATAGAGGTTGCTCCTCTTGCTCCCTAGTATTGAAGAGTGGGCGTTGGCGAGAAACCATATTTCCGCGAGTAGTCCGTGTACCTGGAGGAACAAAATAACACGCAGTAGGGGTGATGGCAAGAAAACCCATAGAATCCAAACAATATTTATCTAGGTTGTCCATACTATATGCACATGTTAAGGAAGAGAAATTGATTTCAGAGGGAAAAAGTCTAGAGGTTAAATTCGTAATATATGACCCAAGTATTAGTGGACGACTACATCGCGAAACAACATGAAAGTTTCATGCAAACCAATATCCTAAATTAACTTTAAATCTATAATGCATACACCACAAAAAAAAACAATTCAGTTCTAGTTAGGACAGAAGACGAATCATTTTGACTTGAAAAATTAAAGGCTAAAAATTGGTGAACATATCTTAAAGCAGGTTCATGCACCAGTAAGTCTTTTGTGGTCTTTGGATTATGAAGTTGATTAGAATGAGTTAAAATACAATAAACATCTTGAGCATTAAAGTTACTTGGTATATCTAATAGAGCAGTATGATAGGAATCGGATTGAATATTATCAAGGTCGACGAAACCCATGGCAATGTTAAATTTAGAAATCGACATCTGAAAGTCCTTACCAAGTAAACGAAAACAAATAATGCTTTGTGTTTCAACATTTTGCAATGCATTAATATTGAAGCTAAATGTAGTGTAGAATTCATAAATCAACTCATAATATGCATTACATGAAATATTTGCAAATGAATTCCAACCAATAGCATCAAAATAGCCAATTACAACATCACATATATTTAATATATCAAGAGTGGAAAGATCGATTTGTTTACAGACTGGGAGCGGACATTGTCGAATGTTGTCATATTTTGCGCGATGCTCTCAAGCCAAAAAGTCTAAAAACCCTCGTAATCGTTCTTTGGTAGGAATAATGTTTGCACGACCCCGTCTATTACGTTGACCGTCTCGTGATGGTTGAACATATTCGTTAGGCGAGTCGGGTGTCGAAACCATTTTTTATTTGGAAAAAAAAACAGGGATTGACTTTTAAAACAAAATGTGGAGTCGCCACTAATCTTTTTGTTTAGGTGTGATTGGATCACCTAATAAAACATTTTGTTTCATTTAAAACAATTTTGGTCTACGTAAGATTTTTTTTTTAAAAAAAATGGGTTCGAGAGCCGGTTACGTATGAGGAAGGGTTAGCACCCTCACTACGCCCAAAAATTGGTACCAATTTGATTAAGTGCTGTCCTTATGTCTAGAATTTTAGAAAAATTTTTGAAATATGGTCCCTTTTTTTAAAAAACCTTTGAGTGGCTCAAGTTGCTCGTCAAAATTCTCTCGTTTCAAAGGTATATAGCATCACATCCAGCACGATTGGACATGATTCTTCATACCTTTGAAAACACGATTGATTTTTGACTTCCAAAAGCTCTTAGGTTAAAAATTACAAAAGGATGTCCAAATATTTAGTCTAACGAAAAATCGAAACCCAGCACGGTAGGGCATGATTTCCCGAATTTCCAAATATTGAACATTGCCTTGTTTTTTTAAAAATAAATAAATAAATAAATGATTGTAAATTATTTCAAAAGGTATTGATTTTACTGAAAATAAAATGGACCAATTGATTTTTGAAAAAAATTGAAAATTATAATGCAACATTTGTAAACTAAAAGAAAAAAATAAAAATATGGGATGATATACATGCATAAAGTATAATCCTTGGTAAATGAAGACAACATAACCTTATTTAATCAATCAAATCAGACAATTGAATATAATTAATCTAAGCAAAATGAAACCAACTTTCTAAGCATGTATGGAGAACAATTGAGATAACAATAAAAAAACAAAAAAATAGTACAACAATGATATATAGCCTAATATAATACAATCCATTCAAAATATACAAAACAAAATGAAAATTAAAAAAACCCACTATGGTATAAGACAAATTTAAAATAATGATGAACACATAATATATAATATATGAATTGATGAATTTGAAACTATTTGTAAAAAATAAACTAGAGATATATATATAATCATTAAAATATGTATTATAGAATGAAGATTTTTAAATCAAACAATATACAAAGAGTTAAAAACATTTGTTAAAATATATACAATAAAGGAAAATTTAATAATATATAAAATATGAAAGGATAGCAAAAATGCATGATAAAATATAATTTTAGGAAATACACATGTTAGGTTTACAAAACATATATCTTCATTTCATTATTAGTAAAAATGACATGAAATTAATAATGCACATAAGATTAAATTAATTTGATCATAAATTATATATGTAATAATATTTTTAAAAACATAATTATATACACAAATAGATTCAAAAGAAATTATACATATAAAATAATATGGATTTAATGATGTATATAAATCAAACATATGTAACAATATATACTTATGCGTAATAATAATTTAAATAATACATTAGATATGTAGGACTTTCCTTTAGAGCAAAGATATATATAAAATATGTGAATAGATTTAAAAGAAATTATATGTATAAAATAACATAAGATTAATAATATGTATTATAAAGTATATATATTTATAAAAATGCATATATATTTATAATAATGTACAAAAAACATTTATATAAAATATTATACAAAACATTAAAATGATATGATACAAAAATTTTGCAATAATGACTTTAAAAAAACAAAATACAATTATCAAGGTAATTCAAAATATACAAATAAGTAAACAAGAATTAAAAAATGACTGTGAAATGAATTAAAAAAATAAAAGAAAACTTAATTAAAATCAAATTAAAACAAAAGGGATAATTTGCAAATAAAATAATCGAAAAGAGGACCAACGTGCAATGCGCGCAAATGTACAAGGACCAAAGCTAGAAATATTCCAGACCTCCAAAACGCAGCACTAGGCGCGAAATAAAATGAAAGAGCACATAGACTTTTGGGGAAATTTTTTTTTTAAAAAAAAAGATAAGATGCCCATAGGAGTCAACTAAAATGCGGCGTAAAAGGGAGGGATTAATCGCGCAAATTTCCCATTTGAAGCGCAGAGGCGCGAATCCGGGTCTGGGAATGGGTCGACGCGCAGATCTCCCTGCCCTTAAACAGCACCATCTCCTTTTGTTCCAAAATTAAAAGCAATTGAATGGCAATTTTCCATTTCTTCAAGCCACAAACCGAATACCCAATTGCTAGAGTTTCGGCGCAGCAGCTCTCTTCCATCCAATTCGACCATTCAACCACCAGCTCACCATTAAAATTGGTGACTAATGCAGAGGCGCTCTTTATTTCCATCAAAGTCGAGACTCAAAGCTCATTTTCACTCGAAAATCCACATCTCCAACCCCAATTTCCACGGAGAAGACAAGTATTTCGTCAGGCATCCACAAAGGTAAATCTCTCTCATTTCTCTATTTTTAAAAAAAATATATTCTACAAATGCAAGATATATGCAAAAGGAAACAGAAATATTGAAGATGAAAGGAAAAAAAATTTTAAATCACCTTCTGATTTCTTTTGCTGACTCTTTGTATTTAGTATCCGTATTTCAGTGTGCATAAGAATTTAGAGTACACTCGGTGGCTTTTTATAGCTGTATTTTATAGAATAAATAAAAATAAAAAATTACATTTTTCTACTGTAATTTTATAAAAAATTACATTCTGTTAGCCTGCTTTCTTCTCGTGTGTTCCTTTGCAGGTTCTATGGACACAAGGCTGTAAGGAGGAAGAGGCCATGGAGGCCGTGCGTGGGAACCACTTGTGGGAGCCCTGATTTGTTGCTGTTCTAGCGTATTCCAGAATCCTCTAAGGTTTCTGGTGCTTTCACGAAATTGGGCTCAATTGGGCCAATTTTGGGTTTCGGGTTTCAGCCATTGTAATTAGGCCTAGGTTTTGGACTTGTATGATTTTAGTATTTAGATTTACTGAAAATTGTAAATGGACTATTTGGCTTTTATTTTAATTTATTTGGGTTTATTTGTTTGACTCATTTATTCATTGTAAATAATTTAAATGGGCCCAGGCAAATTGGGCCTATTACATCGAGTGGACTTGAATTTCCAGCAGTGTCAATACTGCTATGTGGGGGTGTCGCTAACTCATATGTCAGTCGTCGACGAGCTCGAGTGGTGGATGATCGTGTTTGGTGTTAAGAGACACGCTCGTTCATAGTTAAGGGACCTTCAACATTGTCGTTAGAAGTCCCAAACTCCTCTGAATGACCAGCATAATACGCTAGTAAAGGTAAAATAGGTTTAGGATTAGGGATCGACCTTTCGGGAGTAGCAGAGCTACTGTCCAAATGTTCTGTTTCAACCGGAGTCGAGCTTCATTGACGACGGATTCTCATTAGTGCAACCATTCGTCTTGGAGGAGGTGAAGAAGGTTCTAAATCATCGTCGGCTATATCGACGACTAGAGGCGCTGAAAATCGATGTCGACTTCGATTGAGTGAAGCCGGAATATTGTCGGCCATTTGGTTACAAGTTCGAACCATGGTTTCCGTGTAGGCGTCGCGAATAAATGGTTCTGCTTACTACGGTGGCAGCGATGGAAAATAGTGGCAGCGACAAACAGCGATGGCGCCGGTGGCGAAAGGTGACGGCCTGGTTTATGCTGATTTTTTTAAAGGTGTCGGTGGGGATTTCGGGTATGATGTTGGTTAAAGTGGTGAGAGGGAAGGTTTGATTGTTTGGTGATGAAGAAAAAAAAGAGGAAAAAAAATAGAGGAGATGCTATTTGGGGAAGGGAGGAATGATGGTGTTGTGAGAATGAGGGTTCCGATTGGTCAAGAGTACAGCGCATGGGTGAGAAAAGTTGTGGAAAAGGGAAAAAGAAAAAGAAAATAGAGTGTTGGTGATGTTTTTAGCTAGTTGACGAGGCCGAAAGAAGTGGGGATGGCGACTGGTAGGGTCGGCAATGGCGCAGCAATGTGGCAGCAACGACGAACAGTGATGGAGGCAGTGACAACGGTAGTGTAGGTTTGGTTTGAGGTTAGTTTTTTTTGAATAAGATGAAGAGAAAAATGGTTTAAGAATTTTTAAAGATTTTGGGTGTTTGATTTTTCTTTTTTTCTTTTTTTATATTTTTTCGGTTGGGCCTTCTTGTCCATTTCTTTTTTTTCTTCTTTTGGGCTGGTAGGCCATTTGGCCCAATTTCTTTCTCTTTTTATTTTTTTTGGCTTGTTTGGGTATTGGGCTTATTTTGGGTTTATTTTGTGGTTGGGTTGGTATTTTGGTATGGGGTAGCTGGGTTAAATAGGTTGGGGGTGTTTATTGGATTTGGGTTTTGGGGCTTTATGAAGGTTAGGGATATTGGGTTTTTTTTATTTGTAGGTAAATAATTGTCACCATTTAGCTTGTCGTGCCTACACTACCATCATTATTCGATTTTTGAAAAAATTCATAACCTCCATTATGTTCTTGAAAATATCAAATTAACTGGATTGAATAGAAATTTATTTATTTACAACCTAATCTTACTAAAACTCAAAAGTAAATAAATGAAAATAAATTTAGGTTGCCTCCCAAAAAAAGCTTTTGTTTAACGTCGTTAGCTCGACAACCTGGAAATTTTATTTAACTGACTCTTTGAGGACTAATTCCTCAACCAAGTGGACTTGAAAATTTTAGTAGAAAGGCTTTAATCGTTGTCCATTGACCTTGAAAACTATTCTAGATTCTTCGCTTTTAACCTCCACTACACTATATGGAAACACATGAGTAATAACAAAAGGCTCTAACCAATTAGTCCGAAGCTTACCTGCAAAAATTCTCAATGTAGGGTCATAAAGTAATACTTTCTGCCCTACCATAAATTGTTTACGGGTTATCTTTTGGTCATGGTATGCTTTGACCTTACCTTTATAAATTTGAGCACTTTAATATGCTTCTCGTCGAATTTCCTCAAGTTCCTGAATATGTAACTTACAATGCTTACCTGCAGCTTCCAATTTTATGTTGCATTGCTTGACCGTCCAGAACGCTTTATGTTCTAGCCTAACAGGAAGATGACACGGTTTACCAAAAATTAGCTGATAAGGTGACATACCTATAAGTCCTTTATAAGCTGTACAGTATGCCCACAGTGTATCATTCAGTCGCAAACTCCAATCTTTCCTATCTGGCTTAACGGTTTTCTCCAAAATCAACTTGATTTCTCAATTCGACACTTCTGCTTGACTGTTTGATTGAGGGTGATAAGCCGTAACGACTCGTTACACTTCCCCATATTTTTTCAAAAGTGTGTCAATTATCTTATTACAAAAATGCGTTCCCTAATCGCTAATCAATGCTCACAGTATGCCAAATCTGGAAAAAAAATATAACTCTTTACAAAATTGACTACTGTTTTGGCATCAACATGATAAGTGGCTTTTGCTTCCACCCACTTCGACACATAGTCAACTGCAAGTAAAATATAGACGTTACCGTATGACCAGATAAAAGGTCCCATAAAATCTATGCTCCATATATCAAATATTTCACAGACATGTACAGGGGTTAGAGGCATTTCATTTTTTCGGCTCAAGTTTCCTACCCTTTGACACTTTTCGCATGTTTTACGGAACAAATATGCATCTCGAAAAATATGTGGCCAATATAGTTCACATTCAAGTACTTTATGCACAGTTCGTTTAGGGCCAAAATGTCCACCGCATGCATAAGAATGACAAAAAGATAGAATTGATTTTACCTCAGTTTCTGTAACACATCGTCGAATTACCTGACCGGAACAGTATTTTCAAAGGTAGGGGTTGTCCCAAATATAATATCGTGATTCACGTTTGATCTTATCTTTTTCAGATCGCAATAAGTTAGAAGAGACTATACCTGTAGCAAGGTAATTCACCATGTCTGCGAACCAAGGAAAAATCGTCTGAGTAGTAAGCAGACTTTCATCTGAAAAATCGTCTTTAAGTGGTGTGATATCCTTTGATGGAAGAATTCGGCTCAGATGGTCAGCTACCAAATTTTCACATCCTTTTTTGTCCTTTATTTCGATATCAAACTCTTGCAAAAGTAATATCCACCTTATAAGCCTCGATTTTGCTTCCTTTTTCTTGATCAGATATTTAAGAGTTGCATGATAAGAGAAAATAACAATCTTGTCCCTAATAAATACGAACAAATTTTTTCCAAAGCAAAAACTATAGCTAGAAACTTTTTTCAGTAGTTTAGTAATTGCTTTATGCAGCACCCAAAGTCTTAGACGCACAGGAGTTAACATGTGGTTCTTTTTCGATTCTTTGCCCAAAGACTGCTTCTACACTATGATCACTTGCGTTGTACATTATCTCGAAAGGATAATTCCAATTTAGTAGTTGAATGATGGGTGCTAAAATGAGCTTATGTTTGAGTGTATTGAATGCATCCTTGCATGATTGGTCAAAATCGAACTCTTTGTCCTTCTGCAAGAGATTACAAACTGGTTGTGCAATTTTTGAAAAGTCTTTAATGAACCACATGTAGAAACCTGCATGACTAAGGAAAGAACGAATCTCCCTCACAGTTATGGGGTATGGCAGTGAGTTAATGATATCAATTTTTGCTTTATCGGTAAAAATTCCCTCAGTAGAAATGATATGACCTAGAACTAATCATTTATCTACCATAAAATGGTATTTCTCGTAATTTAAAACAAGATTAAATTCTAAGCATCTTTCTAAAATCTTTGCAAGATTTGACAAACACACCTTAAAAGACTCACCATACACAGTAAAGTCGTCCATGAACACTTAATTTATTTTCTCGACATAGTTAGAAAATATACTTACCATGCACCTTTGAAACGTGGCTGGTGTGTTGCAAAGTCCGAATAACATCCGTCTATAAGCGAACATGTCAAATTGATACATAAACGTCGTCTTCTCTTGATCTTCCAGTTCTATTGGAATCTGGAAAAACCCTGAGTAACTATCAATACAACAATAATAAGATTTCCCAGCTAAACATTCTTCCCAACTAAACGTTCTAACATCTGGTCAGTAAAAGGAAATGGAAAATGATGTTTTAGAGTTAAAGAATTCAACTTCCTGTAATCGATGCAGATTTTCCACCTGTTTTGGACCCGAGTGGGAACCATCTCACTTGTCGAATTATCAATTACGGTTATGCCTGTCTTTTCAGTATTATATCGACTGGGCTGACCTAATTACTGTCAGAATGGGATAGATCATCCTAGCATCAAGTAACTTTTGAACTTCTTTCCTTACCACTTCCATCATGGGCGGATTGAGACGCATTTGAGCCTCCTTTTTGAGAATAGCATTATCCACAACTTGAATTTTGTGCATGCAAGTCGAGGGGCTCAATCCCTTAATGTTGGCTATCGTCTATCCAATTACCTCTTTATAGTCTCTCAAAACTCATACCAAGTTTTCCTCTTTTACCTTCGAGAGTTTACTCAATATTATTACCAGTAAAGTATTTCATTTGCCAAGAAAAGTGTACTTCAAATGGTCCAGAAGTGGTATGAGTTCCAACTCTGGAGCTTGCAAAATATATGGTAAAAGCTTAGTTTGTGAAGGAGATAATTCAAGAAATTTGCCTGGATTTCTCTATAATTGGCGGTGCCTCTATATGAGCCATTGTTTCATGAGCAGATTCTTCAAAGGTTATCTATTCCTCTAGTTCCTCTATGGCATCAAAGTCTAAACTTCTACAAAGAACAATTCATAATTCATCCTCGTCATGATATTCTAAATGTAATTCAGTTAATGGATCGATTATATCAATATTATAGACATTGAATTTCACCACTTCCCTATCGAATTCCATAGTGAGTATCCCATTACATACATCAATCTTTGTTTGTGCAATACTCAAGAATGGCCTTCCGAGAAGTATGCCAGACGAATTGGCCAAATTGTCATCCTCCATGTCGATAATGTAGAAGTCTGCAGTAAATATTAGCTTGTTTACCTTAACAAGAACGTCCTCTAATACTCCCTCCAGATGTACCATAGATCTATCTGCAAGCTGAATAATTACACATGTTTCCTTCAAAGAACCCGCGTTAAGTAGTTTAAAAATTGACAGAGGCATAACATCAATTAACGCGCCTAAGTCACACATTACTTTTTTAATACCGACACTACCTATTTTACAAGATATGAAAAACATACCTTGGTCTTTACATTTGGGTGGTATTTTCCTTTGTAGAACGACGGAGACATTTTCTCTGACACTTACATTTTCATTTCCCAGGAGTTTCCTTTTACTCCTGCATAACTCTTTTATCAATTTTGTGTATCGTGAAATCTACTTAATCGCATTGAGAAGAGTATGTTGATTTCTACCTTTCAAAAGGTGTCAAGGATCTCCTCTTTTCTCGCTCCTTCTTGCACTGAACAAGTCTTCCAAGAAATGGAGGTGGTACTACAAATGATTTTTGTGGTGTTGACTCTACTGGATCCTATGTGGCAAGTTTCTCCTTATCTTGACTAGAGTTATGGGTTTAGTTCTGTTTGGGATGGCAACTTCCCACTCCTCAATGTCATAGTACTTGCATTGTGTCGAGGGTTTAGTTCTGTTTGGGATGGCAACTTCCCTTGGGACTCCAAACGGCTAACTGTGAGCGCGAGTTTACTCACTTGCTTATCCAACTCCTGCAAATAGATGTTAGTTTTTTTGTTGAAATTTCTCAGTACTATTGGCTAGTCTTTGGGGGTGGTAGTTGTTGATTCTAAAGCGGCCTTTGTTGGTACAGTTGATTGAACTGTTCGACCCATAACTTAGATTCGGGTGATCTTTCTACCCCATATTATACGAGTTCGAGTAGGGTCATATCACTTTTAGGGCAGCCCTAAAAAGTTCCCGACAACATTTGCTTGTTCTGTCGAATCCTTATGTAAAATCGGACATTAGTCTGTTGGATGATCTAGTTTAGCGCAAATTTTACACAACCGTGCTAGGCTCGTTTTATCTGTGAGCAAAGTTTAATCAATGTTAGCTTATCAATTTTATCTTCTAGGGATAAAGAACTTAACCCATGAACCCGTTTTATGGGCTCTGTGGCTGGTCAGAATTGTTGAGAGTTAGCAGCCATTATTGAAATTAACTTATGTGCTCTCTGAGGAGTCATATTAACTAGTGCCCCTTCACTTGCAGCATCTATCATTTTCATTTCCATCGGGAGCAATCCCTCATAGAAATACTAAAAGAGTGACTGTTCAGTCAGTCCATGTTGTGGGCAACTTGCACACAACTTTTTGTATCACTCCCAGTAATCGTAAAGCGATTCAGTCTCTTTCTGACGGATTTCTACGATATCCCTCCTTAGTTTGGTTGCTTGAGCTACAGGGAAGAACTTGTCAAGAAACAAACGAGACATGTCAGACCATGTGTTGATAGATCCCGGGGGTAAATAAAATAGTCACTCTCTAGTAGAGTCGATTAGTGAGAAAGGAAAATCACAAAGTTTGATTTGGCCTTTGGTTACTCCCTGAGGCTTTATGCTTGTGCACATCATATGGAACTCTTTAAGGTGGATGTGCGGATTTTCATTTTGTAATCCACTAAAAGCGGGTAGTAAATGAATCAAACCTGACTTTAACTCAAACGACTTTCCTCTTGCCGGATAGGCTATACATAAGGGTTGTTGTTCATCCAGTTCCGCTGCAAGTTGGCGTATCATCTGTTCAGCCATCTCGTTTGGTTCGTCGAACGAGAAAATTTCCTTGGTGTATGATATGGTTTCGAATTTAGGATTTGGCCGTTTACCCCATCGAAGGGCTTCTTTTCGTAGTTGCTGGGCCAATTTTTCAATTTTTGGTTCAAACTTTAGAGTTCGCGATTCTGATCTAGTAATAAGGTAAACAAACAAAAATTTAAAAAATATCTTCAATCCCCAACAATGGCGCCAAAATTTGATGGGCGTCGAAACCACCAAAAATAATTCCTACAAAAATAACTCTAAATAGTAGTAAAGAGTGGTAGTAGGGTCGAGTCCACAGGGATTGGATGTTATAATCAACTTCTGCATTTAACTTGTGAACAGAATGTTTGTTGTGTCGAAAGTCGTGGCAAAAGTCGTGCCCACGACTCCAAACGAACCTGCAAAAAAAATAAATAAATAAATCAGGGGGTTTTGAAAAAAAATGTTTAGAAAGTAAACAATTAAATCAACATAAATAAACAATTAATTAATATTTGAAATAGATTTAAATCGAGAAATAATTTTGGATTTTTGTAAATAGAGATAATAAGCCTTAGCCCTAGACTCGGTAGATTCCAGATTAAGAATCGATCCTTGAAAATTAATCTTTTCCTCCAAATGATAACCTGGTTATAGCAGTTAAGAACGTCCTAACCACCAATTCTTCCTTTCGTAGCTGGTCTCTGTACGACTTGCAAACCAAACTTTATCGATTATTTGACCGAGATACACGTGTTCCCAATTCAAGATTCCAGCAACCTTGCGTTCTGAAGAACCCAACTTGAATCAACGACCTCAACTGCGTGGGTCGTTTAAACCCGATCACTTCTTTCTTGATTTGTTCTCGGAGATCCGAATACAGCACGGCCAACTCATTTCTCCAACTATTAGCAAACACGACTCCAACCCAACGTGCACTTTGAGTTGAAATCGAGTTTAACTTTAAGGGATAATTTGTCTATCCTGATACTAAGGAAAAAAATGAATACCGATTGAAAGGATATTTAGCACGAATACGTATCTCACGATTCCCAACTGAAAAGAATATCGACCTAAAGCTAAGATGGAATTTAGTGAAGCATGAAATTATTCATGCTTTGTAAACTTTGAAAGGTGGGTTGATGATTATGGTGAAGAATGGGAAAGAAAGGTACTTGGAGAGCAATTGGACTAATTTTGAAAGAACAAACAAGAATTGGAAACCAGGCAGCAGAATGCTTACGCCAAAATTGAAAGACAAAAAAGAAATTAATTCTATTCAATTCCAAATTGAAATCAAAATGTCGAATTAGATGTGTCTTTCCTAAGAACATTTGGTCCTTTTTTGCTTGTTTTTGTCTCTTAGTGTCTCAATTGCATCCCTAATAAGATTAAAACATAAAAGCACTAATATAACATTAATCAAGTAAAAAATAAACCGATTTAAACACAAAATGTCATGCAAATTAACATGTTATCAAAAATAAAATTCTATTTTGAATAATGCAAATATGATAGAATGTTTGGACCAACTTTTTTAGAAAAGAATTGTTGAGAAATAATTGAAAATAATAATTCAATTAAAGTGGGGAAAGATATACTCTAGTGAATTTACTCCTGTCATTAAATAAGGAGTTGAGTTAAATAAACATGTTGACAATAACACTAGAACATATTAAAAATTTATGTATTTAAAATATTAAAAATTTGATGTAAAAATTAAAAAGTTGATTATATTTTAACTAAATAAAATTTATATCAAATTTTTAATATTTAAATGTGATTGACGTATATATATTTTATTTCAAGATACAAAAAAATTTACTAATTTTTGAAAATTTTAATAACTTTTTACAATATTTTACAATTCCTAATAATTTTTTTTTACATTTTTCAAAATTCAAACATATTTTTAATATTTTTAAAAATTATTTTTACACTTTTTTAAAATTTTAAAAGATTTTAGTTTTTTATGATGATGTCATTGTGACATTAGCGTATGTTACATGCTATTTATGATTGACTAGATGTCTCAATCAATTTTTTTAACATCCAAAGAATTGAATTGAGATCATTTGATAGCGTTAGGGACCAAAATGAAAATATTTGATAACATTAGGGAAGGAAGTAGGTCAAAAAGCACTTTAAGGATTAAAGTAGGAAAAACAATATACTTTAGGGACTAAGTGTGCTTTAAGCCTTTTTTTAAACAATAAAATTTTCCTAATTTTCCTATATTTTAATTTTCATTCTCTAAAATTAGTTGTCTAATTTTTCAACCACTACATTTTTTTAATATTTTTATTCTTTTCAAATAATTGAAATAAAAATTATCTATAATTTTTTTAAGAAAATACTATTATCAGTAGGAATCATGAACAACAACAATATAAAAACTAATGCATAAATGTTTGTAAAGTAATCTAAAGAAAAGAGAGAATAACAAATTGCCAGCAACACTGAAAAAATTTAAAAACAATCCAGAGATGCATAAATTTGATTAAATTGTTAAAATTTACATCCTAACCTTACCATCATCAAATCAATATGATAATGAACACTATCAACCAATAAAAAATTGTTAAAAGCATCAAGAGATCCACCACGTTAGTGAAGCACAAAAAATCAAGTCTCAGATAGTCTATCATTCTCCTTATCATCTTGAATCTATCATCATCATTATAATCTATCATAATAAAACCTTTCAAAATGGTTCCTAATAAAACTACATATAATTTCAAAGAAAACAGAGTAAACAAAACAAAAATTTTGAAAAATGTGAACCAAATAAAACCACAAAGCTATGAACAACATAAAACCATTAAACTATTGACAAAACCATGATAATATAAATCAAAAACAAAATAAAACTACAAAAAAGAATATTGAAGAAACCATTATCAACAACTAACCAATGATCGACACAGATACTACCAAAGCAAAGAATTAATTTAAAAAAATTGAGCAATTAGAATTTTCTTATGATAAGATATCTTGTTTCGATTCCATAACGAGTTTCCATGATATATTTTTTCCACAAGAAAATTATACAAATCTGATTATTCGAACTTTCTTAATAATGTGACACATATATTGACTTAATAAGTCATGCTTTTTGTTGCATTAAGTTCCCTAGACTCATACGCTGTGAAATTCCATTCGCCCTACATTTTGGACCAAAAATATCCATGGCCATTGGCTAATGATCGCCAAGCACTTTTTTTTTTTTGGTCAAAGAAGACGAGCAAATTTTTGTCCCGATCCAAGAATTAATGCTAATAATTCTATAAATCAATCGATTTTTTCTTTCCTTTCACACATACCTGTTCAATTATCTTATACATTTTCTTAATGAAGTTTTATAAGGCAGTAAATATCTAGTAAAAAATAAAATAAATATAGAAGAAACATGGGACACATGGTAGTGGAAAGCATTAAATATAATCAATGCTGATTTGATTAAGTAGTATGTAGCTCACTGTTCCTTAAATAAAAATTTAAATTTAGTAAATAAATAAAAAAAGACCTGCTCTCATTTGGAAATTCAACTAAACTAATAGAAATATTGGTAAATTTCATATAAAAATCAATTATTGTAACAAAAATATATAAGTATATTTGCTATCTCGAAAGCAGACGAGAAAATGATCGATATTTCAACTCAAAATGATAGCCTTAAGCCATGTGATTGTTCAATTTGATGACGACTAATGCAGGAAGTAATAACTATAATTAGGTAGAACATCAATGAGTGTCAAATCAGATTATTTTGACTTTTCCTTAATAATTTGTTTTGACATTTAAATCCAAACAATGAGAATCAATTATCGACACTGAAAAGGAAAACAAAATGGAAAAAAAGGTGGGAAAATGTTTGTTAAGATTTGGGAAGATATTGAGATATATAAAGAGGAGTTGAGATGCCAGATTTGGCCCGGATAAAATTTTAGATTCATTTGTTAGGTTCGGATTCAGTTTGAGAAATGAGTTTAACATTTTGTCTAAATCTAACTCAGATAAAAGTGCTAAAATTCGGATTTAATCTGTTCGTATTAACTTTGTTTATATTATTTATTATATATTTTTAAAAATATAATACATTACTAAAAAAATTAAAATAAATGTTTTCCAATAAATTAAAAATAAATTAAAAAATATGTATACTTAAATAACACTAAGATAGATACAACTTAATAAGAAAATGCCTCTAAAATGGTAACAAAATTAACAATAAAATAAGAGTTATACAATATCCAAACAATAACAACAAAATTGTAGCAAAATAGTAAAAAAAATAACAAGAAAATTGCAAAAAACAATAAAAACAAAACAACAAGAAAAAAAACATTTTTTTTTGCATATTCGGGTTGAGCCAAAAAAGCCTTACTCGAGGCTCAACCCTTTTTTTAAACGGGCCTTATTTTTTTGTCCAAATTCATTTTTAAGCCTATATTTTTACCCAAATCCTCAAATTTCAGTAGACCCATGTACATGTCTAAATATATATTCGCAATTCAACTTAATAATATAAAGTAGAAAAATTCTAAAGAAAAACTCCTTATATAAGTTCTTATATGCTATAATGTTGCATAAAATATTATAAAATTCATATTACCTAATATTAGATTTGTAGTAATTTGTGTAATTAGATAATATTTTATGTATTTATACAGAACACTATAAATGTTGTAATAATTTATGTAATTTAGTAATATTTTATGTAATTACACAAAATATCACAAAAATTATAATAATTTATGTAATTGAGAAATATTTTTTTAAAATAATGTTCCAGGAAATTGTGTAATTATGCAAAATATTATAATAGTTGTAATCATGTGTAATTGATTTATATTTTGTGCAATTAAAACTAGCAAGAAAACTCAAAGTCTAAAATAATAAAAAGATAAAAGAAAGAATAGCTACTATTGGTAAAAATTAAGAAAAAGAAAAGAAAAGAAGATTTAATATAATATTTAGCACTTGAATTTGACATTTTCTTTAATTTGGTACCTAAGCTTTTTTTTGTCTAATTTGGTACTTGAACTTTGACATTTTTCCTAATTTGGTACATAAGCTTTTTTCTATTGGGAATCGACCCGTATAAACAACAAAATAGAAAAGGTAGAGAAGACCAAACACACAAATTTTACATGGAAAACAAATGAGAGTACAATATGGAGAAAACAAATCTAAATTTACTAAACGTACATTACCTAAAACCCCAAATATAAAGCCCTAACTCTCATAGAACAAATCAGAAAACAAAATCTTAATTCTCATAGAGTTCTCTCAAAAGGCATACAAAATTCTCTCTATAGTTACCACGAAAACTCTCACCAGAACTTATTTGTGACTATATCTTGTTGCCCCAAAAGAAAAGTCCTGTAGTACTACATCTTCAATTGCCTCATCGAAATAGGGATACAAAGCCCCTTTAAATAGACTAATTTTAAAGGCCTAAAACGACTAAAATATCCCTAAAGTAATTTGATTAGGAGAAGAACCCTACTTGGATGTCAAAATGCGACTGTATTACTTGAGAAATACATTGTGTCATTGTGATGTCCCAAGCTTTCCTGTCATAATGCCACCCTCTCCGTCAATTTGAGAGCTCGTCGCATCATAATGACCTCCCTCATTGGGTCGTCGCCCCTTATCACAACGTCAGTGTCCTTCACGTCATGACGTTGTGCCTATTTCACATATGTCTTTGTTAAGTGCCTGCAAATTGTCTGATAAATACAAGGTACACCCCCACAAATCTCCAAATTGACTTGTATTTACCACCTTCTTCTCTAGGCCCCGTCACGGGTCGAACTCGATCTTTTCAGAATGTCAACCAAACCCAAATCATTCTCGAACTTGGAAATCGAAAAACTCCTAGTCTTCAAATCAAGGTTGTATAATGTAACAAGGGCCAATAACACACGAATAGAATTGTGCTTCACAATAGGAGGGAAAACGTCAAGGAAATCAACTCCCTCCACTTGATTGTCACCCATTACGATCAATATTGCTTTAAACATTTACTTTATCTAAAATTGTTACAATCTGAAATATGTGATTCTATCGAACTTCTCAATATCAAAATTCATTGTCGCCATCCATGAACGGGTCAATTGCAGAATCTGAACCAAGCTCTAATACTAGTTTATTGGGGATCAATCTGTATAAACAATGAAATAGAAAAGGTAGAGAAGATTGAACACACAAATTTTATGTGGAAAACTCCTTCGAAGAGGATAAAAGCCACAGAAAACATGAGGCTTCAACTTTTCACTAAATGAGTTAACAAACAAGAGTATAATATGGAGAAAATAAATCTAAATGTACTAAACGTACATTATCCAAAACCTTGAATACAAAGCCCTAACTCTCATAGAGAAAACAAGAAAACAAAACCCTAATTCTTATAGAGTTCTCTTGAAAGGGGCATAAATTTCTCTCTATAGTTGTAGATTTTCTTCTCTTTTGTCGAGAACTCTGCTAATGGAGATGATCAAGCTTGTGGGCTTCATCGAATTTCAATCTATAAATAAACATTTTCTCAAACTTTTGTCTTTTATAGTTTATGTCTATCATGTGTTCGGCAAAATGTTTGTGTGGGATTTAAGTTTGGTCATGTGCTAAATTTGTCAGTGGTTGATTATGAAATTAATTATTGGTCTAAATTGATGTTCGTGCTTGTGATTTATGATTTGTTCATTTGTATCAAAGTGCTTTATACACTAGAATTGACACCTCTAGTGGAAAATCGAGATAGGTGAAACCAAAAGAATATCCTATCATTTAGAACTTCATTATGAATGCGCCATGTAGAGATACCAAAAGGAGATTTATGTGCCTAAGTAAGACCAAGAGGAGAGCTTAGGTGGTAATTTCTAGTTAGGATGAAACCGAAAGGAGAATCCGAGTTAGGAGTGGCAAGCAATATTTTCATGTCATGCTTATTAGCTTAGTGAACAATTAGTGGATCAATTGACCATCGCTTTGATAATTTGCATGGTTCTAAAGCAAGGGAGAATTGAATTAGATTACTTAGTTTTGTTGATAATTTAGATTTAGTTTATTCAGATTAATTTTTCGGATGCACTCATATTTCCAACTCAATTAGATTAGTAATTGTTTAGCTTGTAATTAACTTGATAAACACATTTACCAATTTGACATTCTCTTGGGTTCAATCATTGGAATGCTCAAAGTGTTCTATTGTAACACTTATAAATATTACAACTGACCTGTCACGCTTACAATACACCGCTATAACTATAGTTACAATTGTATTTGTGTTTATTCATAATCATAACGCATGCACACCGAAATGCGGTCATATTAGTAGAGTAGCAAAAGATAGTTTATTGGTTTTATAGACCATCAATAATCATCATGCAACACATCTCACGGTCATATTAGTAGAGTAGCAAAAGATAGTTTATTGGTTTTATAGACCATCAATAATCATCATGCAACACATCTCACGAAATACTAACTCTGCAACGGATGCAATGATTAAGGTGGCTTGGGGACTTCTTTTGGCCTTACATGTCTTCTAGAATCCACCTCTAGTGGTGGAGTTATTAGTTTGGCAAGAAAGGAGCACAAATTTTTAGTTCTCTAGCTAGCCGTTTGGGTTAGCTTCAATTTTATGTTAAAAGAAAAAGTAAGTGAACATCTTTCTTCCCTATTTCTGTTTGTTGATTCCCCTGTTCTATACCCCTCATTTTTTTCAAAAAATCATATTTTATGATTTTAAATTAGTAGGAACTTAAAAGCATCTTTGGCCTTGTTAAGTCTATGTAGCTCAACATTTATGGCATTCAGCTAATTTTCAATGTAGGAAATAATATTGGCTCATTGAGCAACTGCAAGGTTGTGGACAGGTTCATATGATGCAAAATTAGAAGCACTATCAACTCCAATTTCTTTCTCTTCAATTGGATTAAATCCACAACTTATACTTAATACAAAGACTAATAATAGAACTTGACCTAAAAATCCAATTTAACCTTAGACTTCATAAACAAGAAATTTTATCACACACGTATGCATGTGGAAACTACGTATTTAGAACGCATATACGCATTTAAAATAATATACAATAAATAATGAAATGTAATGTTTGAAACTAACATATATGCAATATGTACAAAATTAAAATAAAAAATTAGTTTAAATTATGAAAAAGAAAATTTAAATAGATAAATACAACAAATTGATAATATTAAATGCACTCCAATTGTTTATAATGGTATTGCCATTTTTTTAGTTGATACCGAATTTACTTGTAACACCAATTCAATCAATGACATTATTGATATATACAAATAATGTGGGAAGGGCGAAGCTAGAATTGTTGATAAGGCGGGCCGAGATATATACATGTTACTGGCGGAGCTTACTTTTAAGTATTTTTAAATCTGAGATAACCTTAGTTACTAAAATTTAGGAAAAACAAAATAAATTAAATGCTTAATTTGCATTAAATATTATAATTATTTAACTTTATTTTTTACCTAATTAATATTTAGATACCATTTGTACTTAGATGTTACAATTACTAAACTTTATTTTAACCAAATTAATATTTAGGTACTACTTTGTATTAGTTTACTAAAATAAACTAAAAGTGTTACTAAATTTATTATAAAAAGTTATATATTTTATCAAAGAAATCCAATTAAAAAAAATTTTAAAACTTTTTTGGGGCAAACACAAATTTTTTCTTTTCTTAAAAACTAATTATAATATCAAAATAAAAAAAAATTAAAATTTTAAAAGAGTTTAAAGAAAATTTTTAAATTTTAGAGGGATCAGGCCCTACCAACTTCCCTAAATCCGTCTTTGAACGTTGGGTGAAACAATTTATTTAATAACATTAAATTATATAAAAGAATATCAAAATAAGGCTTCAGTAGAATAGGTAAAAAAAATTTATAGATGCTTGTAGTTAAGTTCAAATATTAACCTTTGCAATTTTTTATTGTTTATTTTAAAAATAAGAAAAAAAACAAAAAAATATCTTTGTAATAATTAAATTTATATAAAATATATAAAGATATTTTATTAATTCTTTTAATTGAATTAAGGTGAATTGATTTGTAATAGCAACTCAATCACATATTTAAATAATTGTATACAGAATGATGGTGATGTAGACTATACCTTCAAATAATAATTTAAATCTAGACTGCAATTTCTTAAAAGAAACATGCTTCACATAGACAAGATGGTCAAAGTTTTAGAGCAAACAAATTCTTATTTCTACTCATCTTTTTGTGAGCATTCTTTTGGGAGGAAAATACTAAGTAAAATCCGTATTACTATATATATGAGCAATTGTTGTTTGGACCCTGGCGTTGCGAAAACCTTCGAAGCTAAAAAAACAGAGCCTAACAAATCATGCTACTGTTTCGTAGATAAAATAAGAGCAATGAACTATTCTCCTAAATTTCCAGTCCAATGGGTTCAACTCATGGTTATGATTCTTTCAATCACATTGACTGGCATCGCTGCCGGCCGGACCGACATTCCGAGGCTTAGTCCGACGAGAGGAATAATCATGGAAGACCCAGACCTTTTATCTTCGGCAGCAGTTTCAGATGATCTTCAAACTTTCTATTACCCTCAAACACTTGATCACTTCAACTACCAACCTCAAAGCTACGCCACTTTCCAACAAAGATACGTCATGAATTTCAAATATTGGGGCGGAGCAAACAACAATGCGCCAATTTTAGCCTATCTCGGAGCGGAGGCGCCTCTTGACGGTTCTCCTACCGCAATCGGTTTTCTCAATGATAATGCCGTCAGCTTCACTGCTCTACTCGTCTACATTGAGGTAAAGAATTGAAACTATATTAAAAAAGAAAAACAAGTTTCTATGACATTGATTATCGATATATATACCTTGATCAGCATCGATACTATGGGAAATCAATACCATTTGGATCGAGAGAAGAAGCCTTTAAAAATGCAAGCACTTTAGGGTATTTCAACTCTGCACAAGCTATAGCTGACTATGCAGAAATCATCATGCATATCAAGAACAAACTTCGTGCTTTTTATTCTCCGGTCATCGTTGTTGGAGGATCCTATGGAGGAAGTAAGTACAATCATTATCGTAAAATTCTTAACCTTTTAGCCCAAATTTTTTGAACTTGGACCCCTTAAAATTATATAATTTTTGGTCGCCCCTGTCCGTTACTGTTGGTAATCATTTTTGTTTTTCAATGGAAATGAAAACAGTGCTTGCTTCATGGTTACGTTTAAAGTATCCTCATGTTGCTTTGGGAGCTTTGGCCTCATCAGCTCCAATTCTTTACTTCGACAAAATTACACCAAGGGGAGCTTACTTTTCAGTCGTCACTAAGGATTTTAGGGTATTTATTACCCTTAACTTTCGTCTTAATTTTTCCTCACCTCGTGAATTCAATTTTAATGTGATAAGGAAATCATGTACAGGAAGCGAGTGAGAGCTGCTACCAAACCATACGAAATTCGTGGTCTGTAATCGACAAAATTGCTTCCCAACCCAATGGTCTTTCATCCCTCAGCATGATATTCAAAACTTGCAAGTATGAACATCCAATTCCCCCATTCCATTCCAATTCCCCCATTCCATTTGAAAGCATGCATATAATTCTATCAAAGTACAATTAAAACCCGAAATTTAATTCATGTAATTTATGCAATCTCAAATCAACCAACTAATTGCTTTTGTTGGTTACTAGACCTCTGAACAAATCTTCAGAGCTAAAAAACGCGTTGGAGAATATGTATGCCTCAGCAGCACAATATGATAGCCCCCCACGATATCCAGTAACGGTGGTATGTAGAGGAATCGATGGAGCAAATGAAAAGCAGGATATTCTTAGTAAGATTTTTGCAGGCGTTGTTGCTTATAGAGGGAATCGTTCTTGCTATATTAATCCACCAACCAATGAATCCGAAACAACTGTAGGATGGAGATGGCAGGTATATATTCACATACTCTTTTCACCAAATATTATCTAAGACTAACCTTTGAAAAATTAAATAAATACATATTTTAGATGTTAAAATTTGAAATATTATTTTTAAAATAAATTAATTTCTTAGATTAATAAATAATATTGACAATATTAATGCCATGAATATGACAATGCTAAAACCAAAAACATATATAGAACAAACTTTGGGGCAACGCTTATTGCTTTGTTTGGTAGTTGTTATCTGTTCCTTATGAATGATTATTTCATTGAGTTTTAATTAATATGGCTAAATTGAAAATGACTTTTATTTATTTATTTAAATTTTGATTATATATGTGTTTTTTATATAAATGTTTAGAATTATTTCTCTTCTCTCTCAACTCATAAATAGGAAGATAATATGTTTTAGCGCACTTGAATACATGTTCTCTTACATTAACAATAATGTTCATGCCAATCGAACTAACACTCAGTCGACAAAATGATTTTTTTTTATATGTAAAACTTAGAGAAAATGACCCAAATGTGAATTTAGAATTTATTTTTTTGAAAAAAATATTCCTCCTAGACTACACTTACAACGTTGAAGAACTCCTTGTCTCCCCATAATTTTTCATCTTTTTTAAAAATAAATTTTCATTCCAAATTAATTAATGAAAAAGAAAAGTCATCTTGGCCACACAATTGACCTTAATGACGAAAATGACGAAACAACGATCATGAGTATGATTTATTTAAACAATTCATCTCTTCTTTTTATTTTATTTTTTGAGTTAAATTATGATTTTAATCTATAAACTTTAATTTAACATTTTAGTCTTTTTTTACTTTTATGATATTACTAGATAATTCAGTATTAAAAATAAAAAATCTAATTTAATATTTTAACAGTAGTAATTAGTATAAAAATCTAAAATCATATTATGACATATATATATATATAGACATGCAGTGAAATGGTGATACCCATAGGCATCGGGAACAGGACGATGTTCCAACCTGAGCCGTTCGACCTAAACAGCTTTATACAACAATGCAAGACAATCTTTGGTGTTCCTCCTCGCCCTCATTGGGTCACTTCTTACTACGGTGGCCATGTACTTTTATTATTTTCTTCACCATATTTCTTCTCTTTTTTTTAGTATTTTATTATTGATAAAACCTCAATTATTTAAAAATGCAAAATTTTGCAGGATATAAAACTTATTCTCCAAAGATTTGGTAGCAACATCATATTTTCAAATGGTTTGCGAGATCCTTACAGTCAGGGCGGGTAATAATTATACATGAAAAAAGTCTCGTATACAAAATAGAAGTCAAATTTTATCTCTTAAGTTATTTTTTAAATTTATTGTAGGGTTCTGGAAAATATTTCAGAAAGTATTCTTGCTGTAAAAACTGTAAATGGTAAGTATATATATATATTAGTCCATTAAAATTAGTATAGAAAAATGGAAGAGAAAGGTAATGAAAATTATGTATAAAATGCAGGATCTCATTGCTTGGATATACTTGCACAAAATGCAAGCGATCCAGAATGGCTGGTGAAGCAACGACAAACAGAGGTAGAGATTATGAAAGGATGGATAGCTCAGTACTATGCTGATCTCAAAGCCATGCTATTTAAACAATAGGAATAGTTTACTTAATTAATTAGTTAATTTCCACGATGGAAATTGAATCAATTTGCTTATCTTTAATAATTAATAGCCAGACTTCAGGCTTCCCTTATTAATGTTTAAATGTATTCATATGGATCTAATTAAAAAAAATTGGATACATATGGATCCTTTCTCTATGTTACTATGATCTTTTTTTTAGGTTGTTAAGCATTGCTTTTGAAAAGTGTCCATTTTAGACATTCTATTATAAAGTAACAAATATGCTGTCGAAACCATAGCTGTCGAAACCATTTTTTTTGAAAAACAAGGTCGTCAACTTTTTATTTTGAAAATGAAAATTGGGAGTCGCCACCAATCTTTTTTATTTAGGTGTGATCAGATCACTTCGTAATTTGATTGTTTTAATAAAATGTTTTGTTTTACTAAAATAGTGAGTTTGGTCTACGAAATTCAAGAAAATAGGTTCGGGAGTCGGTTACGTACGAGGAAGGATTAGCACTCTTGTAACGCCCAAAATTGGTACCTAATTGATTAATTAATATCTTAATGTCGAAAGTTGAAAATTCGTAAAGAATTTAAAAATATAATCCTCCTTTTTTATTAATGTTAATTTTACAAAAAATGTTTGGATAAATCGAAGCGGATGCTAAAGACTTTCTTGTCCCGAAGTGATAAAATGTCACATCCAGTACATTAGGACACGACATTTTACCCTCGAGAATAAGCTTGTCTTTTGATTTTCAAAACTCATGCATTTTAATTTTAAAAGGATATTCGGTCATTTGGATCAAACGAGAAAAATCGAAACATAGTACGTTAGGGCACGATCCCTCGAATTTACAAAATTCGAAATATCGCCTCATTTTTGAAAAAAAAATTTGAATAATAAAATGTGTAATATTTAAAAGATGTGTGTTTATCTTATTTACAGGTAATATGCAAATAAAATGGTCAGGCTAACCAATAACAAGAACATGAATATACTAAAAAAAAATTTACAATACTCACGAAATATATACTACTTAAATACGAATAGGAACAATCAAATAAAAAGTAATTGACATAAAATAATGACATAATAATAATAATAATAATAATAATAATAATAATAATAATAATAATGATGATGATAAAATTTGAATTTTGAAATACATAAAAATAAACAATTAAAATAAATAAACACAAAGGTGAAATGAAAGAAAATAAGAAACAATTGTAAAATGTAATGAAGGAAATATTAAATAAACAAAATGAATAGGTAAATGAATCTCAATAAAATATTTGAATAAAGACTAAGACAAAATAAATAAATAAATAAATAAAATAACAAATGAAATAGGTTGTGAGGAAAAGAAAGAAAAAAAAATTGAAATTATGTAAACTAAGGATTGAATTGAATATTGAAACAAAATTAAGGGGAATAAGTTGTAAATAATCAAAATATACCAAAAGGATTAAAATATAACTCGCAAAAAAAAGGCAAGGACCGAATGAGCAAATAATCCCTCCCCATATGCATGCCATTTAAAAAGGACTAAAATAAAATTTTTTAAATTAAAAAAAGATAACAGAAAAGGAAATAGAACTGTATTGAAACAAATGTAAAAGGCGGGGGACCTAAAGCACAATTAGATCCCATAAAGCAAAACACGCGGTTCTAAGGTTAGGCGGGTAGGGTCGGATCAAGTCATATGCCAAACGACGCCGTTTTGGCCTATGCGCACTGGCACCAAAACGGCGCCGTTTTATGCGATTATAAAGTCAAAAAAAGTTTACAAGAAAAAATCATTTTAACCTTCAATACCAAAAAAAAAAACAAAAATCCTTTCCTTTTCTCTCAAGGCCCTCCATGGCCGGCCTAGGGTTCCGGCGAGTGGTCACAGTGGTGGTTGTCGGTCACCGGCAACGGCGTCGCCGTCCACGGTGGCTGGAAAAATAAAAAAAATCCTTTTTTTTTGCTTTTTGAATTGCCGAACTCTTAAGAGGTCGTTTTTCATCGAAAATGACAAACCTCTTTCACCAACGGCTACGGAACGCGAAGGGCAAGATAGTTTCGACCTCTCCTTTTGTATTTTTTTTGTTTATTATTCTTTTATAAATGAAAATGAAGCAAAAAACGAAGTAAAAAAAGAAAATAAAAGAATCAAAAAGAAAAAAAAAAGGAAACACCTTTTTCAACTTTGAATTCGGGTTTTTGATTGCTATTGTGTGCATAAAAAATACATTTGTGTTTTGTTGGGCTTTTATAGTCGAATAATCTTTTTACAATTCATTATGTTTTTGTTTCTATTTGCTGCTGTGGCATTTGTTTGTCTGCAGGTATTGAAGTACGGAAGTTGTACGAGCATGTCGACGTGGAGGCGCGACTGTGGTGGCATACGGCGTTTGGAGGTGCTGGAGGCTGGTTGCGGCTCAAGGCTAGGGTTTTCTTTTTGTTTTGGCTGAAAATTGCTTAAGCTGTTGGGCCATTGGGCTTTTAGAGTTTTTTAATTTTGGGTTTTAAGTTTGGGTTGTTTTGGGATTTGGGTTTTAAATTTGTATTGGAGTTGGACATTTTATTTATTTTGGGTTTTATTCTATAAATTGGGCCAAACCAAAATTGACATATTACGTATGCATTTAAATAATGTTGAAATTAGTTAATATTATGATATTTTAGCAAGAATATAAAAAATAATTTATTATAACTTATTGTTAATATTTTAATATACGAAATATTAATTTTACATGTTTCTAAGTAATTAATATTATTTTTTTTATAAAATTTAATTAGAATATATAAACTATATTTTAAATATTTAAATATAATCATTAAATATTTGTAATTAGATATTAACATAGTTGTATTATTTTTAAAAAGATTTTTTTAAGATCTTGAAGATCTTGAAAATGGAAGAAAATAAAAGGAAAATTAAAAAGAACCAGAGAGAAGAAGAAATTGTTACCGTGAAAATTGATGAGGGCAAAAAGGTAATTAATTAGCGAAAAGTACTTTTGGCCTAGAAAAAATTAAAATTTTTAACTTCTTCAACTGAAGAAACGGACTTTTTAAGTTGAACCAGAGTTTATTCAGTAAATAATTTAAGGAAAAAGCGCTTTTTATTAAAAAAGTGCTTTTCAGAAGTGCAGGTAAACAAGCCTTAAATATAACATCACAAATTCATGTATGGGGTAAGATTGGATTTGTTATAATTATTACTTAGTATGATTTCATGTCTTTAAATCCATGTATAAAACTCTAAAAGACTAGTTGTCGAAACCATCCTTCGATTTAATGAAAAATGGGGGAATCGACTTTTTGAAAACAGAAATAAGGGAGTCGCCACAGATCCTTTTATTTTGGTGTGATCGGGTCACCTAAGAATTTGGTTATTTTAATAAAACATTTTCGGTTTACTAAAACAATGACTCTGGTCTACGAAAATTTTAGAAAAATGGACTCGGGAGTCGGTTACGCATGAGGAAGGATTAGCACCCTCACTACGCCCAAAATTGGTACCAAATCAATTAAATATTGTCCTTATGTCTGAAAAATGTTTTTTTGGAATGTGGCTCTTTTTAATAAAAGTTGAATAACCCGAGTTGATTGTCAAAAATCTTTTTGTTTCGACGTCCGAAAATTTATAATTTGAAATTAATAAGAGGATGCTCAAATATTTGGTCCAACGAAAAACTGAAACCCAGCACAGTAGGGCACGATCCCTCGAATTTCTAAACATCGAACATTGTCTCCCCTTTAGAGAATATAAGTGAAATTCTGAAGAGATATTCGATTATCTTGAAAAAACGGGAAATTGCAACCCAGCACGATAGGGTACTATTCCCCGAATTGCCAAACATCGAATATTGCCTTCGTTTTAATGAGTTTTTAGGAAACATGAGCCAAAACCTAAAGGAATATTCGATTGTTTTGACCAAACGAGAAATCACAACCCAGCACGATAGGGCATGATTCCCGAATCGTCAAACACCGAGTATTGCCTTCATTTTAAAGGATTTTTGGAAGATACGAGTGAAATTTTGAGGGAATATTTGATTATTTTAAGCAAGTGAGAAATTCATAACCCAACACGTTAGGGCACGATTCCACGAGTCGCCAAATATCACATATCACCTTTGTTTAAGGGATTTTAAAAGACATGAGTGAAATCTTGAAGGGTTATTCGATTATTTTGAGCGAACGCGAAATTGCAACCCAACACGTTAGGGCACTATTTCGCGAATTGCCAAATATCGGATTTCGCCTTCGTTTTAAAGATTTTTTTATGAATACTTATAAACTAGCTTAAAACATATTAATGCATTTTTTGAAATGAAACGAAATTAATCATAAAATTTAGATTTTATAAAACCACATTCCGAAAATCAAAAGGAAAACGATGGATGGGGTAATATGTACATATAAAATACGACAATAGAAGAGTGGAGGCAATACGATTTATTTGATCGACTAACAAACACCTAAGTGACTAAGTGTAACCGACTTGAAAGTATAACTCAATTTCAATTACGCATGGAGAACGATTAACATGGCAATGATGAATACAACGACGGCATACATGGCATAATAATAAAATTATTAGAGGCATAAAATAAAATGCAATCCAAAGAAGCAACATGGTATAAGATTATTGTAAAGCAATGACAAGCTTAATATACACATGCAATCCTCAAAATATATATATCATAGAATGAATATTTTAAAACACATAATGTATGAATTGACAGATTTACATAAAAATAAGAATATATATATAATTATTGAAATAGATATTAGAAAATGAAAATTTGAATTAGATTGAATGTAAAATGATTTCAACACAAATTTATTTTAAAAGTTGACAAAAGTATGCGATCATTTAAAATATATACAATACAAAAGAATAGTGGAGATATATGACAAGACATAATGCACAAAATAAATTTATAAAACATATGTATACGTAAGTTTATAAAAAGTATGAGATTAATAATAAAATATACACACATATATATACATATTGTTGATATAAAAATATACACGCACCCTTTTATTAAGCATATTTAAACAAGAGGCTATATAAAAACATAAATATAATATCGAGAAAAACTCAAAAATAATGATCTTTAAAATTATAAAGGTAAAGTTTCTAAAATGATTTCATATATGTATTGAAAGCACTTGATAAATCACAAAGCCAAATGGGGTTTTAAAATAGAAAAATCTATTAAAGTAGTGAATGTATTAATATACATAAATTTAAAAGTAAGTTCATGTGAATTCGTATAGAAAATGATAATACGTATAGGTTAAAAAATGTATGTAAGTCAAATACATATGCTATTATGGGCAAGTATAAAATAATCTATATAAAACATATATATAAAACATATTATCATAGCAAAAATACACATTAAAATACATGGGTCTAATAATATATATAGACCAAATATAGATAACGATAAAAATATATAATAATTTAAAGGATATGTTATGTAAGATTATATAATAAAATATAAGAATAAATTCAAAAGAAGCCATATGTATAAAATGATACAAGGTTAAATATATATATGAAATAAAAAAAAATTAACTTTGATATAAAGTATATGTGTATATATAGTAGTGTATGTAAAAAACATTACAAAAGTGATTAAAAACGAAATCAAATCATTAAAATAACTTATAATATAAAAAAATAAACAAGGATAAAAAATATTGGATGTGTCTTAAAAACGATAATAAACCATAAAATGAATAAATAAAAAAAGGAGACTCAATTGAAATTGAATTAAAATAAGAGAGACAAATTATAAATGAAAACAACTGCCAAAATAACAAAAGGGACCAGCGTATGATGTATACAAATATATGAGGACCAAAACTGGAATTATTCCGGACTCCAAAACGCTATGTGCAAATACGGACTAAAGCGCGAACGTATGCAAATCACAAGAGCAATTTTAAGAAAATGAAACATAAGCGTGGGCTGATTGAACTGAAGCGCGAAAGGAAAGGGACCGATATGGAAAATAACCCCTCACCACGAAAATGCGCGAATCTCAGGGGCATTCGGATCGGGTCCAATTGGACATGGCTTGTACGGTGTCGTTTTTAGGGCTATCAGACCATGCCTTAGACGACGTCGTTTCCCTCTGTAAGTTAAAAAGAAAAAGAAAAACCTAAGACACTCCTAAGCGCCGCAGCAGACAAATGATGGGAAAGGGGAGGAAAAACCTAAGTGCCCCCCTCTTCTTCGTTCTGCTAACCGACCATCCTCATTCCACCATTGAAGTTGGTAGGCGATGGCACGTAGAGGAACCATCTTATCTCCCCACTTTGGTCCTCGTATAGAGACCGAGTTTTAGCCTCGAGAAATCGATCCCGAGCTTCGATTTTTAGCGAAGAGGAAACCGTCCCCGATGGCTCGTTCGCGAAGGTAAGCCCTTCTTTTCTTATTCTTTGATCTCTTAACAAAACAATGAAGAAAGGCTTAACGAGAAAACGAATCAACTCGTAGAAAACTAAAGCAAAAAACCTAGAAGAAAAACCAAAGAAATCACCTCTTGTTATTTCTTTCTATTCAATATGCGAATCAGTTTTTTTTTTTTGTGAGTATATTGCCTTTTTTAAAAAAGGAGTTTCCCCCCGTTACAAATAAAAGAAAAATGGCTTTATAGCTGAAATCAAATGAAAAAATACAAAGAAATTCCTTGCTATTTTTTCTTTGCTGCCATTTGCTGTTGTCCTACTGTCATTTTGTTTGTTTTTATTTACAGGTGCGGAGCAAGGCGCGTGTACGAATGTCGTATTGGCGCTTGGCGTGGGTGTACGAGGGCTGTTGACGTGGAGGCATGAGCGTACGGCGCTGGGGCTGGGGCTCGTCTGTGGTTGCGGCGCGGAAGTGATGAGGACGCTGTAGGGTTTCCTTTCTCAGAACACTGGGCCCAACGGGCTAGTAATTGATATTGGGCTGTAGGGCATTAGTTATTGGGTCACTGGTTATGTAACTGGGCTTTAAACATTTAATGGACTGTTATAATTTTTATTTATTTTTATTTTGATTTTTTGGTTGTTGGGCCCGGGCAGAATTTGGGCCTTACAGCTGCCCCTCTTTGCTCATTGTCGTGTAACGAGAATGGAGCAAAGACTATAAAAATGACCAAATTTGCCCGGTCTGGCTAAGTCTCAAAATCTTGATCCTCATCTTCCCCAAAAGTATTCTGATGTCTTCAGGAGGGTCAAATTGGCTATCTTCAACTTGCTTCATGAAAACTCAGGAACACCAATTTGTTATTTTCGATCTGTTCTCTACCAATACAGAGATGCCAAATCTGTCATCTTCAATCTGCTTTCTGTCAACACAGAGATGCCAAATCTGCTATCTTCGATCTGCTCTCTGCCACTACAGAGACGCCAAATCTGCTATCTTCGATCTGCTCTCCGCCACTACGGAGACGCCAAATCTGCTATCTTCAATCTGCTCTTCGCCAATACAGAGACGCCAAATCTGCTATCTTCGATCTGCTCTCTGCCAACACAGAGATGCCAAATCTGTTATCTTCAATCTGCTCTCCGCCACTACAGAGATGCCAAATATGTTATCTTCGATCTGCTCTTCGCCACTACAGAGACGCCAAATCTGCTATCTTTGATCTGCTCTCCGCCAATACAGAGACGCCAAATCTGCTATTTTCGATCTGCTCTCCACCAACACAGAGACGCCAAATCTGCTATCTTCGATCTGCTCTCCGCCAATATAGAAATTCCAAATCTGCTATTTTTGATCTGCTCTCCGCCAATACAGAGACGCCAAATCTGCTATCTTCGATCTGCCCCACTGCAATCTCAGGGAAACAAGATCTATAATCTTCAGCCTACTCCACTACAACCTTAGGAAGCTAGGATGCTTAAATCTGCTTCGCTGCATCTTCAGGAAGCCAAGATTTATCGTCTTTGATTTGCCTCACTGCAACTTCAGGAAGGCGAGATCTACAATCCTCAGCCTACTCTACTACAACTTTAGAGAGCTAGGACTTGCTTAAATCTGCTTCACTGCAACATCAGGAAACCTAGATTCGCCGTCTTCGATCTGCCCCACTGCCATCTCAGGGAAACAAGATCTATAATCTTCAGCCTACTCCACTACAACCTTAGGGAGCTAGGATGCTTAAATCTGCTTCGCTGCATCTTCAGGGAGCCAGGATTTATCGTCTTTAATTTGCCTCACTGTAACTTCAGGGAAACGAGATCTGAAATTTTAGCCTACTCCACTACAACTTTAGGGAGCTAGGTTGGTGGCTTAAATCTGCTTCACTGCAACTTCAGGAAGCTCAGATTCGCCGTCTTCGATCTGCTTCACTACAACTTCAAAGAAACGAGATCTGAAAATTTAGCTTACTCCACTACAACTTTAGGGAGCTGGGTTGGTGGTTTAAATCTGTTTCGCTGCAACTTCAGGAAGCTAAGATTCGCCGTCTTCGATCTTCTTCACTGCAACTTCAGGGAAACAAGATCTGAAATTTTAGCCTAATCCACTACAACTTTAGGAAGCTTAGTTGGTGGCTTAAATCTGCTTCACTGCAACTTCAGGAAGCTCAGATTCACCGTCTTCGATCTGCTTCACTTCAATTTCAAGGAAACAAGATCTAAAATTTTAGCCTCATAGACCCATGCTTTTGCGGAATAATTAGGATGCTATGATCAACATGAATCAATTGTTCCTAACTAGATATGATGTTTGTGTCAAATAATTGGAATGCTATGATTGAAATGAATCGAATGCTTCTAACTAGATGTGTTATGAATGATACGGAAATGAAAAAGACCTAAGTATCATTGCTCGTTCATCAGGACATTATCACTGACGTATTACGCGGCCACCTTGTTCAGCTGGTATTCTTGACAGAAAACCCAAAGAAACACTCTCAATCTGCTCGGCAAACTTGCCCTACTGAAATTTAATTGAGTTTTTGTTTATCCAACCCACTGCAACTCAGGGTATAGGATCAATTTGATCATCCTTCGGGTGTAAAGACCCTGTGTACATGTCTGATATTCATGTGAATGCGGAATATCATTTTTCTTTTCCTGATAACGATCCCCCTTTTACACTTGGGTTGACATTTCTCGTCATTTGTCAAGGTTGTATCACCGATGAAATATCTTGCCTCTTCATTCAACCGATACCTTTGATAGAAAATTCGAAGAGATAGCCATAATTTAGACTCCTCCTTCTCAAACATTTCCATCCCTTAGGTTTGGTGGGTTCTCAACAACAGATTTGTTTTAGGTTCTTGTACTATTTAGAAGCCTCCCGAGTAATATGCAAGACTTCTTTTATGAAAGTATTATTGGTCCATTAATCTTTATTTCAATACAACATATTCGAAAAAGATCAAAACAATGGACAAGAACAAAATTGGGTAAGAGCACAACTCGAAGCAAATAAGTTGATCAAAGATTACAAATGCAACAATAAGGCAATTAACTCAACATGAATGGGTTAATCAAAGATAACGATGCAATAAGAAGGAAATTTATTGGGATGTATCTTGAAAAGAATAAGGCAATCAAAGATAACAAATTCAAAATGAGCCAAAATGGAAACTAGGTGCCCCAGATATCGCAGCTTGAGCTTCTCTGTACCTACTTCTTGATGACCTTTTTGAGCTCAATATGTGTTTAAGGGATCCGGGGTACTTTGTCGATGCCCCAAGACGTATCCGGGGTACTTTGTCGATGCCCCAAGACGTAGCATACTTCCTCATTGTTAATTCAGGCGTAGCAAGACTACTGTATGCCTCACTTTGATCCAAATTTAAGTCGCCCTTTCGGGTTTTCAACTCAAATCCCCCTTGGTCTCAAGGCGCCTTTTGCTGGTTTTCGCCTTGGCCTCTCATTTTCTTTTCTTTTTTTCTTTTTCTTTTTTCTTTATTTCTTTCTTTTCTTTTCTTTTCTTTTCTTTTCTTTTCTTTTCTTTTTTTTTAAATATCTCAAAGCATCATTTGAGGGTTTTCGCCATGGCCTTTCACTTTCCTTGGAAGTCCTTTTGTGTAAAAAGGAACTTTTCAATGCCAGGTCCCCCTCATGGAATCATCTGAGAAGAACCTTTCCGATGTAAGCTTGCATCATTAGGTCATGTCATATGGCTTTCAACCTCATTTCTTCAAATTCAACTGATCTTATCAGGGTTAGATCTATTCTGCCTAATCCAACTTCAGCTAAGACTTGGCCAAAAGAAATCTTGTTTTCAAAATCATTTCTATCCCATTAAGCAGACGAATAATGTATTGCCCCGGTGAAGGTTCTGGCTGGTGTTCGATAAGTATAGAGGGTAAATGATAACTTCTTTATGCCAATATTTACAAGACTCAGTCATTTTTCACTATGACTTTTGTTCTATTGTTTGCTTTTCCTTTTTTCTTTTCTATTTTTCAACTTTTGTCTTTCTTTTTGGATGCCTTTACTGTACTGTGATATAGTGTCTGATCTTTGAACAAACTGCAAACTTTGACATTGTGCACTTGTATTTGAAAGTGATCCTTTCTGACATTACTTGTCAGCAACCGTTTTTTTATGACTATTGATCTTATAATTATTGACACATGAAGTGACCCTCACCCCCCTCGTGACTGCCAAGATGAATTGATGAGAATGGCCTGATAACATCTTTGCCTCATATAGAGAAAATTTGTGAAGAAATGAATGTGGCTTTAACCAATGCAATCCCCTTACATGGTGGATCAACAATACCCAAACCTCATGGTTAGTGTGGCTACCATGAAACCTTTAACATGTGTCCTTCTGGCATGGTATAGACATTTTGTATCATCCACAGATCTTAATATCTCAAGTACATCTCGACATGATCATGTGAAAACATCTTTTAATTTCTTGAAGTAACTCAAAGACAATTCATTTTGTCCCTGTGGTGACTCAGGTTTCAATCTTTGCCCCTTGTTCACAATGTCCATTGACCCTTTGTAAAGTAGGATCAATTTTTTCATCTTGTTTTACCGTCTTTAAAAAATCAGGAAATAAGTCACAATCTCTGTCATCTTCAAGGTCCTGAGATCTCTCTAGACACATATCTTGCTAAAAAAAAACTCGAAATTAATGACAGCGTCGCTCACGTCATTGATATCTAGAGATCTGTTAGAGGTACGAAGGCATATTTCAAAGAATAAATGATTCTATGAATGATTATTTGTATGGTATGATCATAAGTGAAAGAATCTAAGAATAGACATATAAAATAGAAAGAATAAAAGAATATTTACTCAAACATGTATTTCATTGAAATAAAGATTTTGGATATAAGCCTATTTTACAAAAGGATTCTTATTGCTTCTAGGCTTAAAACAACAAGTGTGTTTTGAATATTACTCTAGATTAGCTCTAAAAAAATACAAAGATCCTTTTCACAGTCCTATTGTTCAAAACACCCTAAGTACGTAAAGACAGAAGCTTGGAAAAGTCTACTCCCGAGTTCCCTCTTCTGATGCATCGTTGATGGTCGGGTTCCCCAATATCAGGCCTTGCATTAGAGTCCCGAGCTCGATGCACCCTTAAATCTCGTGCCCTAATCTAGTATGGAACTTATAACATTCGCCTCTTTAACAGAAAGGTTGGATAACTGATTTCCCGCTCCAGAGGGACCATCAAGTTCCACAATACCCAATTTAATAAATCTTTCGATTAGCTTCTTAAAAGCGATACAGTTTTCGATAGAATACACCGTGATTCCCGCATGGTATTCACATCGGCTGCTTACATCATACCATTTAGGGTACGGAGGTTGTATTGGTTTTATGTAAAAAGGGGATACAACACGTGTGTCGAACAGAACGCGGTACAACTCTCCGTATGTGATTGGAATGGGCGTGTATTGGGGTTTTTCTGAGTTCGATTTCTGATTGGGTTCTTGCCTTAAGGAGGCCTGATGGCTGGTAGCTACTGACTTTGGCCGGCCTGCTATAATCGGCTCCGAACGACCCTTGTTATACCTACTCGCACTATTTGCCTTCTTTTCTTTCTTTTTTGGGGCCGTTAAAGTCCGCTCTCCCCTTGCTTTTGTTTCTGCCAGAGCAACTGGCTTGGCTTGATCATCTTTCGGGTTAAAACCTGAACCCATCGAGAAACTCATCAGTGTTGATGTATCCGTCTGATATTGGTGTCCGATAACAGCGGGTACCCCTTGCATGTCTGGTTAGGTCGGGACGCTTATTGGGGTAAAGCTTGGGGAGTAAATGATCTCTTCAACATCATCCCCACCATTGACCACCAGACCACTCCTTTTTTTGAATTCTCCGGCCAGTAAATGGGTTACCTGGCCCATCATATTTCTTTGGAGTTCTAGCATTTCTCGCATATCTTGTTGAATTTCGATCAACTGCTCTTGCATCTGTATTTGCCTTTGCTCCATTCTCTCCAACCTTTGGTCCATATCTTTTGTCGGTTCTGAAATAACTTTACCTAATTAGGGTCCTTTTGGGAAATTTTAATGCAAATGATGCAATGCAATGCAAATGATGCAATGCAATGTAAATGTATGGGATGAATGCAAAGGAAAGGAAGATGTTGATTTTGAATTCAATTCCCCTAGAACAACTTTTCTATAAAACAAATTCTTTTTCATAAAACGAATTACGTATACGGCCTTGCTTTCATATTCGAGGCGAAGGCACTGATCCCCTTTCTTCGTGAAAGTCAAATCTCGCAAGCTTCCAATGCATGCCTCTACTGGCTCATTTTGCTTGATCCAGGCCACGAATTACTATCCTCGCAATGTTAATTAGCTCCTTTAAGAAAGTCGGGATGCGACAGCTTTTGGATAATCTTTATCAGCTTGAATCCTTAGGTAAAGTTTTGTTTTCCTCCACGAACTGTTAGCCTTCTTCTATCGTGTTCACTTGGACCAAATTCGGACAACCGTATTGTAATCCGCGTTATTAAGAAATTTGTTTTCTTATGACAAATTGTTCTATTTAGCAATTGAATATGAATCAACACCTCCTTCCTATGATGATGAAATGCAATGCAGTCATTAACAAACAAAAAAAAACAAAACACGTTAGTACAGAAATAAACAACCAACAAAGTACCTAATCGGGTGATCACTAGGGGTTCGGAGTGGCTCTACCTAGGGTAAGCTCCTAGGTCTCTCTATATGTGGCTCGGTTCTAGAATAGAAGTACCCGAACCAGTAGATTCCTCGATCCTCACCCATTACAGGCTCATACGGATCGAGTTCAGTTCGGGGGGATACATTTCCCTATGACCATGCGGAGATGAAAATCTCATGAAATCATAGGTACGGATGTACCCCGGAAGCAATCCACTAGCCCATGCGGAGGTGAAAACCTCACGAAAGCGTAGTCTCTTACTCCCACTTAGAAGGTGTGACCACAGTGGTCATGCAATGAAATGCAGCCTTATTCTACAAGACCCATACCGAAACAATCACACAATCAAATGCAATTGAAAGATACATGATTTTTAAAATAAATTTTCGGTCTTTTAACAAAAGGACAGTAAATAATCGATTTTTATGGCTCGACTCTCAAGTTCAATCCCCAGTGGAGTTGCCAAGCTGTCGAAACCATCCTTCAATTTAATGAAAAATGGGGGAATCGACTTTTAAAAAACAGAAATAAGGGAGTCGCCACCGATCCTTTTATTTTGGTGTGATCGGGTCACCTAAGAATTTGGTTATTTTAATAAAACATTTTCGGTTTACTAAAACAATGACTCTGGTCTACGAAAATTTTAGAAAAATGGACTCGGGAGTCGGTTACGCATGAGGAAGGATTAGCACCCTCACTACGCCCAAAATTGGTACCAAATCAATTAAATATTGTCCTTATGTCTGAAAAATGTTTTTTTGGAATGTGGCTCTTTTTAATAAAAGTTGAATAACCCGAGTTGATTGTCAAAATCTTTTTGTTTCGACGTCCGAAAATTTATAATTTGAAATTAATAAGAGGATGCTCAAATATTTGGTCCAACGAAAAACTAAAACCCAGCACAGTAGGGCACGATCCCTCGAATTTCCAAACATCGAACATTGCCTCCCCTTTAGAGAATATAAGTGAAATTCTGAAGAGATATTCGATTATCTTGAAAAAACGGGAAATTGCAACCCAGCACGATAGGGTACTATTCCCCGAATTGCCAAACATCGAATATTGCCTTCGTTTTAATGAGTTTTTAGGAAACATGAGCCAACACCTAAAGGAATATTCGATTGTTTTGACCAAACGAGAAATCCCAACCCAGCACGATAGGGCATGATTCCCGAATCGTCAAACACCGAGTATTGCCTTCGTTTTAAAGGATTTTTGGAAGATACGAGTGAAATTTTGAGGGAATATTTGATTATTTTAAGCAAGTGAGAAATTCGTAACCCAACACGTTAGGGCACAATTCCACGAGTCGCCAAATATCGCATATCACCTTTGTTTAAGGGATTTTAAAAGACATGAGTGAAATCTTGAAGGGTTATTCGATTATTTTGAGCGAACACGAAATTGCAACCCAACACGTTAGGGCACTATTTCGCGAATTGCCAAATATCGGATTTCGCCTTCGTTTTAAAGATTTTTTATGAATACTTATAAACTAGCTTAAAACATATTAATGCATTTTTTGAAATGAAACGAAATTAATCATAAAATTTAAATTTTATAAAACCACATTCCGAAAATCAAAAGGAAAACGATGGATGGGGTAATATGTACATATAAAATACGACAATAGAAGAGTGGAGGCAATACGATTTATTTGATCGACTAACAAACACCTAAGTGACTAAGTGTAACCGACTTGAAAGTATAACTCAATTTCAATTACGCATGGAGAACGATTAACATGGCAATGATGAATACAACGACGGCATACATGGCATAATAATAAAATTATTAGAGGCATAAAATAAAATGCAATCCAAAGAAGCAACATGGTATAAGATTATTGTAAAGCAATGACAAGCTTAATATACACATGCAATCCTCAAAATATATATATCATAGAATGAATATTTTAAAACACATAATGTATGAATTGACAGATTTACATAAAAATAAGAATATATATATAATTATTGAAATAGATATTAGAAAATGAAAATTTGAATTAGATTGAATGTAAAATGATTTCAACACAAATTTATTTAAAAGTTGACAAAAGTATGCGATCATTTAAAATATATACAATACAAAAGAATAGTGGAGATATATGACAAGACATAATGCACAAAATAAATTTATAAAACATATGTATACGTAAGTTTATAAAAAGCATGAGATTAATAATAAAATATACACATATATATATACATATTGTTGATATAAAAATATACACGCACCCTTTTATTAAGCATATTTAAACAAGAGGCTATATAAAAACATAAATATAATATCGAGAAAAACTCAAAAATAATGATCTTTAAAATTATAAAGGTAAAGTTTCTAAAATGATTTCATATATGTATTGAAAGCACTTGATAAATCACAAAGCCAAATGGGGTTTTAAAAATAGAAAAATCTATTAAAGTAGTGAATGTATTAATATACATAAATTTAAAAGTAAGTTCATGTGAATTCGTATAGAAAATGATAATACGTATAGGTTAAAAAATGTATGTAAGTCAAATACATATGCTATTATGGGCAAGTATAAAAATAATCTATATAAAACATATATATAAAACATATTATCATAGCAAAAATACACATTAAAATACATGGGTCTAATAATATATATAGACCAAATATAGATAACGATAAAAATATATAATAATTTAAAGGATATGTTATGTAAGATTATATAATAAAATATAAGAATAAATTCAAAAGAAGCCATATGTATAAAATGATACAAGGTTAAATATATATATGAAATAAAAAAAATTAACTTTGATATAAAGTATATGTGTATATATAGTAGTGTATGTAAAAAAACATTACAAAAGTGATTAAAAACGAAATCAAATCATTAAAATAACTTATAATATAAAAAAATAAACAAGGATAAAAAATATTGGATGTGTCTTAAAAACGATAATAAACCATAAAATGAATAAATAAAAAAAGGAGACTCAATTGAAATTGAATTAAAATAAGAGAGACAAATTATAAATGAAAACAACTGCCAAAATAACAAAAGGGACCAGCGTATGATGTATACAAATATATGAGGACCAAAACTGGAATTATTCCGGACTCCAAAACGCTATGTGCAAATACGGACTAAAGCGCGAACGTATGCAAATCACAAGAGCAATTTTAAGAAAATGAAACATAAGCGTGGGCTGATTGAACTGAAGCGCGAAAGGAAAGGGACCGATATGGAAAATAACCCCTCACCACGAAAATGCGCGAATCTCAGGGGCATTCGGATCGGGTCCAATTGGACATGGCTTGTACGGTGTCGTTTTTAGGGCTATCAGACCATGCCTTAGACGACGTCGTTTCCCTCTGTAAGTTAAAAAGAAAAAGAAAAACCTAAGACACTCCTAAGCGCCGCAGCAGACAAATGATGGGAAAGGGGAGGAAAAACCTAAGTGCCCCCCTCTTCTTCGTTCTGCTAACCGACCATCCTCATTCCACCATTGAAGTTGGTAGGCGATGGCACGTAGAGGAACCATCTTATCTCCCCACTTTGGTCCTCGTATAGAGACTGAGTTTTAGCCTCGAGAGATCGATTCCGAGCTTTGATTTTTGGCGAAGAGGAAATCGTCCCCAATGGCTCGTTCGCGAAGGTAAGCCCTTCTTTTCTTATTCTTTGATCTCTTAACAAAACAATGAAGATAGGCTTAACGAGAAAACGAATCAACTCGTAGAAAACTAAAGCAAAAAACCTAGAAGAAAAACCAAAGAAATCACCTTTTGTTATTTCTTTCTATTCAATATGTGAATCAGCTCTTTTTTTTGTGTGAGTATATTGCCTTTTTTAGAAAAGGAGTTTCCCCCCGTTACAAATAAAAGAAAAATGGCTTTATAGCCGAAATCAAATGAAAAAATACAAAGAAATTCCTTGCTATTTTTTCTTTGCTACCATTTGCTGTTGTCCTACTGTCATTTTGTTTGTTTTTGTTTATAGGTGCGGAGCAAGGCGCGTGTACGGGGGTCGTATTGGCGCTTGGCGTGGGTGTACGAGGGCTGTTGACGTGGAGGCACGAGCGTACGGCGCTGGGGGTGGGGCTCGTCTGTGGTTGCGGCGCGGAAGTGATGAGGACGCTGTAGGGTTTCCTTTCTCAGAACACTGGGCCCAACGGGCTAGTAATTGGTATTGGGCTGTAGGGCACATTAGTTATTGGGTCACTGGTTATGTAACTGGGCTTTAAACATTTAATGGACTGTTATAATTTTTATTTATTTTTATTTATTTTTATTTTGATTTTTTGGTTGTTGGGCCCGGGCAGAATTTGGGCCATACACTAGTTCTTCATACAAATTACAACCAAGGATGTGACTCATGTCGTTGTTTCTCTTTCAAACGTTCACTGCACAACTTATGAATTGCTTCCCCTAACTTGGTCAAACCACGAACAATATTCTATCTAACCAACGAGCCTCTAAAGCGTACATCTCCAAGAGATTCAACCCACAATTCAAGGTTTGATGTATTGGCTCCACAAATCTATAATAATTATCAAATGTTCTCGCGCCCTCCTTGATCACATAGCTAGATTATGCTTATCAGATTAGGTTTGGGAGCAAAGATACAGTTGTAAGTTCTTCTAAACACCCGAGGTCTACTCTATTGAATATTGAATATTGTAGTGACCAATTTTGGCCCGGGCCTGCTAAAAAATCCCAAACCTATATATAAAATAAATAAATAAATAATAATAAAAAACCACAGTCCAATAGCTAAGCCCATACCGAATACAAGCTAACCAGCTTAAGTGTAAAACCTTAACCCAAAACTCGTATGGCCCAATAGGCCCAAGGTCTAAAACAAAAGCCAAGGCAGAAACCCTAGTAGCCTTGGCTTGCGCCACAGCAACCCCAGCAGCCTTCAGGCGCCGTACAACTCAGCCTCCAGGCCTCCAACAGCCACGTCAACAGCTCTGTACGCCCCAGCCTCCTGGCGCCACGCCCGTACCCCGTACTCTGTACCTTTAAACGAATGAGGCAAACACAGCAGTGAAAAAAAACAAAACAAAGAAAATGTTGTATTTTGATTTATTTTTCCTCTTTCTTTCCGGCTATAAAGCCAGATTTTAACCTGGTAATAAAGGACATGTTTGAAAACGCAATACAAACAGACACTATTTGCATATTGAATACAAAGAAAAGGCCACCAAGATTCGAAGGTGATGTTTCCGATTTAGATTTGCAGGCGTTCCCTTTCTTTTGCTTGTTCCTTGTCTTGTGTTCTTCTTTATTATTCGAGAGTAAATAAAGTAAAGAAAAAAGGGACTTACCTTCACATGCGAGCCACTAGAATCCACCATCTTTGTCGGCGTCGAAGGGTGAGAGGATTCCAAGGCCAAAATTCGCAGACCACGGCGCGGGAAACGAAACAAGGGCACAAAAAGGGCACCATCGAAGCGCCATTCACCATATGTGAGAATAGAACAAGGGCTGAACAGCGCAAAAAATGCTAGGGTTCCCCTTTCTTCATTACTTAAGCCAGATGGTGTGACTTTGGGGCCCCTTTTAAGCAACCAAAAAGGGTACCGTTTGGGCCTGTGTCAATGGCTCCAAAACGGTGCCATGTATATAAGACCCGGTCGACCCGATTCCCAGCCCCTATGACCCGCGCATTCTGGCGGAGAGGGGGTAATTTCTCTATAGGCCCTCCCTTTTTGTATGGGCATTCAATATGGCCTTATTTATTTCGTTTTCCTTCTTTTTAATTTGGCTTTACAATTTACGCGTGTTTGTAATTTAGTCCGCGTTTTAATGCTGCATTGTGAGGACCGGTATATTTCCAGTTTAGATCCTTCTGCATTATCGCGCCTCGCGCATTGGTCCATTTTTTTCATTTGTTCCATTTTCTTAATTTCCCCCTCTTGTTTTAGTTTAATTTTGATTAAGTCCTTTAGTTCATAGCCCTTTTGTGTGTTCTTAATTAATTATTTTTTAATTTTAGGTCATGGTTATTCCATTGTTATAAACTGTTTTCTCTTAACAATGTTAACATCATGTTTTATACATTTTAAATATTTGTTTCATTTATATTATTATATATGTATGTATATATTATAATAATGATTATCTATTTTTATACATAATTGCTTTTGACTCTATATATATATCTTTGCATGTCAATATATTTCTTTTATTATTCAAATATGTTTTATATATGTTTCACATAGGATTTAAGTTATTTTGTATCCATTTATATTAGTACATGTATTTGATTCATACACATTATTAAGGATGTATATACCTTATCTATGAATTTGCATGTACTTACTTTTAGACACATATATTTATATATTAATATGTTTATTACCCTAATAGACTTCTTATTTTAAAATACTTTTCGTTTTATGATTTATTAAATATTCTCTATATATATATGAAATAATTCTTGGAAACTTCTTTTTTGTATACTTATAAAATTATTATTTTTGAGTGTATTTATATATCATATTATTTTTGTGTTTTACATATAGCATATTATCTAAATATTATGATATAAGGGTATGCGTATAACTCTTAGACTATTTTAAAATTTTATATATGTCTTATTATTAATCTCATGCCCCTTTTTTTTATAAACTTGCATGTACATATGTTTCATAAATTTATTTTGTGCATTCTTTAGCATTATTTTGCATCATATTTTATCTAAATTATCATACTTTGCCAACTTTTAAATGAATTTGCATTTTAATCATTTTACATACGATTTAATTCAAACTTTCATTTTCTAGTATCTATTTCAATAGTTATGTGTGTTCCAAGTTTTTATTCAAGCTTGTCAACTTATATAGCATGAGTTTGTTAATCTTACACCATTTCGACTTCTAAATTCCATTTTGTTTTGCATATACTTTATTGGTTGTTTTATATATATACATATACATTCCTTGCATGGTATCCATCTTGTTAATTATTATTCATACATGATCAAAATTAGGTCACAATTTTTAGATTAATTGCTTATTCTTCTATTCAATCAATACTCTTAATCATTAAGCATCGTATCATCATATGTGCCTTTACCCCATATCATCGTTTCACTTGATTTTTGAAAGGTGATTCTCTAAAAACCCAAATTTTATGGTTAATTTCGTCTTATTTCAAATCGAATTAACATGTCTTCAACTAGTTCTATAATTATTCATTCAAAAAATTTTCAAAACGAAGACGAAGTTCGATATTTAGCAATTCGAGGAATCGTGCCCTAACGTGTTGGGTTACAATTTTGCGTTTGCTTAAAATAACCGGGCTTCCTTTCAAAATTTCACTCATATCTTTTAAAAATCCTTTAAAAATGAAGGTAATACTCAGTGTTTGACAATTCGGGAATCATGCCCTATCGTGCTGGGTTGTGATTTCTCGTTTGTTCAAAACAATCGAATATTCCTTTAGGCTTTCACTCGTGTTTATAAAAAAACCTTCCAAAACGAAGACAATACTCGATGTTTGATAATTCGAGAATCGTGCCCTATCATGTTGAGTTGCAATTTCCCGTTTGTTCAAAATAATCGAATATCTCTTCGAAATTTCACTCGTATTTTCTAAAGTGAGGCAATGTTCGATCTTCAGAAATTCGAGGAATCGTGCCCTACTGTGCTGGGTTTCGATTTTTTGTTGGACCAAATAGTTGGGCAACCTTTTGTCAATTTCAAATTATAAACTTTCGGACTTCGAAACAAGAAGATTTTTGGCAACCAACTCGGGCTATTCAATTGTTATTAAAAAAGAACCACCTTTCAAAAACATTTTTAATTTTAGACATAAGGACAGTATTTAATCGATTTGGTACCAATTTTGGGCGTAGTGAGGGTGCTAATCCTTCCTCATGCGTAACCGATTCCCGAGCCCGTTTTCTAAAATTTTCGTAGACCAGAGTCGTTGTTTTAATAAGTCGCAAATGTTTTATTAAAATAACCAAATTCTTAGGTAGTCCGGTCACACCCAATACAAAAAAATCGATGGCGACTCCCTTATTTCTGTTTTTTAAAGTCGATTCCCCCATTTTTTATTAAATTTAAAACTTTAAAATTTTTTTAAAAAAAAGGGATGGTTTCGACAAGTTATATCTAGCTGCATTATCCTTTTCAGGTGTCCAAGTGATTTCTAGTTTGGGAGTTGAAACACCATTAACCTGAGTGAATGGAGATTTCCAACCATTTAAGATTGCGTTCCATACTTTCTTATCGATGACTTTTTAAAGGTCCTCATATTTGTTGTACAGTAAGCATTGTTTGAGCAATTGAGTTTAGGTGGCTTGAAAATTGATTGAGCTTCCTTCCATGTTTTAGCAACTAACCAAAGGTTCTCGCTAAATTCGTCCGATGTCTAGCTTTAACACCTATTAAAAGTCTTGAAGTTATTAAATAAGTTGTTTTATTGAGTTACTTAAGTAAAATAATAATAATATAAGAGATTTTTTATGCAGTTTAAACACAATTCTACACCTACAAAATATTCTCAAAAGATAAATCACTATAATCTTTATTTTATAAGAGATGATTTAAATCTAACTTAATTGTAGTGATTATAAAACAATTATACTCACAAATGTTGATCTCAATGAACAACAGTATACTCTCTTTGTTCTACACATAATACTCTACAGCATGCCATCAATAGATAGTCGTCTATTAGAATACTAGTAATTTGCTGCAGATAATTACTTAAAATATTGCACAAAATTAATCAAAAATTGTTAATTAAAAATAAACAAACCCAAGCAAAAATAATTGCCATTGAGAGTTACAATTGAGGTTTGCAACTTGGTATGCAAATAATTTTAATTAATTAAATTTTATAAAAAAATATTTAAAATTGACAAAATTTTTAAAATATACTTCTTCAATTTTTTTTATCAGTAATACATTTTAAATAAAAATAAATCAAAAATAATTTTCTTTATCATCAAAAGTCAATATGTGATGGCTTTATTGAAACGGGGAATATAAATTAATGTTGTCATATTATACCGATAGGTGTAATGTATTATTTCAGTATCGATACACACGGAGGTTTTTTTCTAATTTATTGATAAATATTGTTTATAAATTATATATGTATAAATATACCCTTGTGTGCATATATATAAATTCTAAATTTATTAATTAAGTTCAATATCTTAATTAAATAATTATATGCTATTCTTAAATGTAATTATAAAAATAAAAAATATTAAAATTTTATTTAAAGTATTAAAATTTTGTATCTAACTGTATGAGTTGATATACAATGGTTATAGCTCAATATTAACTAAAACAAATCAAAATATATTAAAACGGTTGAAACACATAAAACTTAAATTATTTAATACTGAATTAAAATAAAATGAAATAAATTGAGTATAAATGTATTAGATTCATTTTCTGTGGTTTCCCTGATCAAACTAGAGGTTACCAAGGAACCATGCATAGCACTGAATAGGGAGCCGCCGAATACACTAGATACGCCTAACATGTGAAACGGATGCATAAGGATATTGTGTTCAGCCTGGAATACAATCATGAACTTGAAAGTACCGGAGATTCCTAGGGGCATACCATCATTTGAGGTGTTTTCTTAAATTTTACAACTAAAAAGTTTGCACTCAATTAGATGGAAACTTTAATTTGCAAAAAAACCAAAAATAAAATAAAGTGGATCATCAACCATTCAAATATATCATTGTCTTGATTTCCATATTCGTTTAATTGACAGCAACTTTGAAGTAAGTTTCTCAAGAAACTCAATCGATTCCCTATATAATAAGCAACTTCTTTGTCTGCTCATGAATTTAGCTTTATCCGAAATGTAAAGGAAAATGCAGCTACATTTGCTACCATACAATACTAAAAATCATGGTCTCAAATCCCACAAAGGTTGCTTCCTGAGGCCCCCTATATGTTCTCAAATTTTGATTGTCTTCTTTTTACTATACTATAATTTTGGCACTGAACCGATTCCTTTTGGCCCCAAATTACACCCAGAATTGGAGTCCCCACTCAAATTGATTCCTTTATGCATGTTTAGTGTGAGGCCATCATCTTCAAAGCATCTCATAAAAAACCTTGAATTAAGGATGGAGATAGTGATTGGCGGTGAATTTGCAGGGGGTGGCCGTTATGATATTCACATTGTTTTCAACAATAATACTAACTCTTTACCATAAGCATTTGGTTGGAATCTTCATTTGTACCCAATTGAACAAAGGTTTAAAATACAAGAGGTAAATGGCAATTAGGGGTTTTTGTATTTATGGACCCCATAATGTATTCCCAGATAATAACACAGATAGCAGCACTTATTTAAAAGCCCACCAAAGCAGATAATGTTTTCAGTACAGTAAGCCCACCAGTCATTAATCACTAACATCTTTTATTCGTCTAGAATGAGTAAAAAGTCGGTTAATCAAATAAGTAGTACGTAGATTTAGATGTAAATGTTTGTAATTATATAAGAGTGATATGTTTAGATAACTATTATAATTAGTGGGTCTCGTCAAATCTAGTTTAATTGGAGTATCTCAATTACATTTTTCAATTCTTAGAGGAGGGTAAGAATTAAAATAATACTTCAGGTAATTACAATCAATTTTAATTTTAAAAATTTATTTTTATACAAGTTATAAAAATTATATTATAAGCATGAACACATGTATAAACATGACTACGTATGAGTATTTGGGATGCTTATGAATTTTTTTCTTATATTATAAATGCTAAAAAATTATATTATAAAAATAATTTGTGTATTTTATGAAGTTATAACAAAAAAATTATATTATTTAAATCTTAAAAAATTTCTAAAGTTATGATAAAAAATAATCTATATGTTATGAAAGTGTTATAATATATTTCTTTATTAAAACTTATGACTATGTATATACATAACTTATTTATGTGCCTATACTTTATATTATAAAAATAATATATTTATTCATAAAAAATTGTTATAGTTTTTTTTAAGCTTAATTTACGATTTAGTCTCTGAAGTATACCTATATTCCCACTTTAGTACCTAAATTTTTTTGCCCCAATGTAGTGCTAAAAGTATCAATTTACTATATTTTTTGTCCAATTTATAACAACATTAAAATAACCTGTTAGGCAAAATTGGCCAATAAAAAAATGTCACCTCGCAATTAACTTTATTTAAACTAAAATTTTAAATTAAAATTAAAATTAAAATTAAAAACTATAATATTAAATATTTAAATATCAAAAACACTTTTGACTTTAACTGACCGTTGATCGGTCATGTGAAACTATTAGAACATGCAACGTGTCTTTTTTTTAAATTTTTTTAAATTATATATTATATTGATTAAAAATATAAAAAACCATATATAGTATATAAAAAATTTAAAAAAAGTTTAAAAATAAAATCTATTTATAAAATTCAAAAATATATAATTATAAATTTTAAAAAAATCAAAATAATGTATAGAAATTGAAAAATGTTACAAAAATATTACAGATGCATACTTTAAGTACCAAAATGGGATAAAAAATTAGGTTTCAAAGGGGGAAAGCATGTATATTTTAGAGGCTAAATTGCGAATTAAGTCCCTTTTTTTATCATAACTTATTTATAATAAAAAAATAACTTATTAAAGTTATGGCAAAAAAATATATATTATTTAGAAGAAATGTTTTGAAAATTTGGACAATTTATAAAACTTTTGATAAATGTTATATATTATAAGTTCTATATAATTTTTTTTATTTAATTTACGTATTATAAAAAGAAATATAATATGGTATAAGTTTTTCTTCAAATTAAGTTTATATAAGTGTTTATGATTAAAGCTACATTGTTTTGGACCGTGAACCCAAATATTATAAGGTCGGTGCTAATTATGTAAAGAGAAAATGTTTTCTTACATCATATCATGGGATATGATACTATTTGATAAAATGGTGTTAGACATAAGTACCATAGACAACTCGTAAACTCTTTAATTTAAGATATTTAAAGGCTTTGAAATATGGTTGACATGACATTTGTTATGCTAAAATAATATTTCTCGTATTAACAACATTTCCTTAGTATAACATAAAGAAACAAACAAGGTTGAAATGTACTAGTATGTTGCATATTTCATAACTTTAATCTTAGGTGGAATTGAGATAATCCATACCCAATAGAGTACATGGGAGAAGGAAGCCTTGATTATCTTAAAGGATACAAATTCAAATTCAAATGACGATGAACTTAGTCAAAGACCAAAATATTTATGATAAGTAGCTTATGTTAAATATTAAAAAGGAAATAACCTAACAAATATGCATTAGAAGAATTAAATAAATTTTCATAAAAAAAAATTCTGCCTATTTTAATTAGTAATTGTGTTATCAACTACATTTTTAGATTTTTCTACCTATATATTCTGTCAGTTTTCGATTTTAAATTTTATTTAATTAATTTTTTTAATTAGTAAACTCTAATCTACACCTTAGCCAAGCCCAAATAATTAAATACTTCATACTCAATAATCAAATCCAATAATAGTATCAAACCCAATCCAACATAAAAATACAAACTAAATTACTCAATTAATTAAATACCCAAATAATCCAATCCAAAAATTAAAATTAAAAGTTAAAACTATAAAATTAAATTAATTATTCACTCCTAAAACTAAAATTAAAACCTAAGGAGTAAAAATCCCAAATAAAAGATATCAAGACTGATGAATCCATTATGTTTACCATGCATTAACTCTTAATAATTTTTAGGAAAAAGTTGTTTAAATAATGATGCAAGAAACCACAAACCAATTCCAAGTTTAAAGTAATAATATTTATCATATGTAGAGTGCCAGTTGAGATAAAGAAAAAAAAGAAAAAAAGCAAAGGATTTTAGACCAAAACTAACAACAGGATTAAAGACCCAAAATCAATCAAAATTTATATGATCATAAATTTTACCATTATATAAATAAGTTAAAAAAAAACCTAAGCCTGGAAAATGGAACTAAACTACAGTTATTTTAATTTTGTCAATAGAGTCGATGATTCGGTTTAGTTTTAATGGATTTGTCGATTTATTTAATTATTGATATATAAAAATTGAATCAACCATATTCATCTTCTCTTACATTATTATTATAAATAATAATTCAAGGATAATTATTTGATAAATGATAAGTGCTAAAAGTAATATATTTTATTTCTACTCTTAATGCGTTTTTGGGTGATTATTCGATTTAAATTGTGAATTTTATGCTCCTAATCCTTCATAATCATGTTTTTATACTTAAAAGAGTATTTTGGAAGCAAAAGGAGCGGAAACCGAAAAATCGGAGCAAGTTATAGGAGTCACACGGGCTGACCCCTTCCACACGCCTGGCCACACAGCCGTGTGAGCCATACAGGCTACCACACGACCATGTGGCACGCCATGTCGATTGTGCGAATTTGCATTCAAAACATCGAAAAAACTTGATATTTAGGTTTTTGGGCCATTATAAGACATATATATGACAAAAATAAGAAGAGAGAAGTGAGTCATCATAGAATATTCAAGAAAACAGCTCAAAAAACACCATTGAAGTCGATTCTGAAGCAAATTTCCGTCAAGATTGAAGACTCCCAGTTGATTTCTTAGGAGATTATCATAAGTTTTTTTTATTTCTTTTGGTTATACTGTCTCTAGGATGTTTTTATTTGCAAGTATGAACTAATTTTCTAAATACCTAAGGAGATGAACCCTATGATGGATTCTGTCATTTGATTTTTATTTTACGCAATAAATACTTAGATCTTATTCTCAATTATACGTGCTTAATTCTTGGTTTGATATTTTTAGATTATTAATCCATGTTTGATGTGCTTAAATCAAAGGAGGGATAAATCTTGTTTAAGAATAGATATTGCGTAATTGAGTGAAATTGCATGCAATCCTAAAAATAGGGCGACATAAGTCTACCAGAGCCAAATCTAATAGGGGGATCCATATACTGAGTTAATGCGATAATAGAGGTTTTAATTAGAAAGAAATTTCAATTAATCAACCTAGAGTCAATTGCTCTTAGTCTCGAAAGAGATATTAGCATAATTTAAGAATTTCTACGGATCAATATACTAAGTAAAGAAATTGTGTAATTTAGATTGATAATGACAGATGAAATCTAGGTGAATTATTTCCTGTGTATTGTTTAGCTTCTTGGTTGTTAATCATTTATTTCCTGATTTATTATTTGTCGTGTTCGTTAGTTAATTAATTTAGTTAATTTTAATTTTTAATCAATCACTCGAATTTATCGGTTAAATAATAGAAAAAAGGTAATTACTTATATTTTTAGTCTTCGTGGGAACAACTTTTATGTTCACCGTAGCTATATTATCAATTGATAGATGCACTTGCCTTAGTCAAATTTTCAATTAAAACATCAATAAACCAACATATCAAATAATTATTCATTAATGTATTTCCTAATAACCCATTTGTTCATGTATCGGCAGAATTTTGGGCATAAACATATAATTTATAAAAATTAAATTAAAAAATGGTGGTGTTGAGCTAAGCTCAACTGGAATTTGTCCTGTCCTTCAATTATCCCTTGCCCATTTTTGTTATTGGCAACTAATAAAAGTTAAAGCAACATATAATATTTTTCATTTTGCCAATAATTAATTGGAGTATCTATATTTTTTATTAATAAAAAAATTATGTAAATAGCGCAATATGTTATATTAATCTTCATTTTATAAAATTGAGCTGGACTTCTTTTGTTTGACAGACGTATATAGTTTATTGATGAAATTAAATACATTTAATCTTATTTTAAACTAAAAACCAATTCTTTATAATATGATGTGATACTCAAACGACAACACAATGGCTAAAATAAATCTCTTTTAAATGTAATTTTCAGAATATGTTTTTCTAAATGTTATTTTGACTTTAGTTATATATATTACACAATCAAGTTTTTTACATCACACTGAAATTAGGATAATTATTATGGTATGATTAAAGGATGTCAATATCAATGAATGTCGACATCTATGTAAAATATTTAAATTTTAATAATTTAATTTAAAATTTTAATGGTTGTAGATATATTTAAACAAAATCCATCATTCATGGGTACAGAGAGATTTGTAAATATTTCAAAAAAAAAATTTGAAAAGCCTAATCTTAAAATGGTTATTTAAATGAAATTTTAAATTGAACTCGTCACCCTTAGGTGTTGAGGTCCTATGAAACACCCTAACGAGACTGTGTCCTAAAATTTATAAATAGTTCATCCCACTTGTTATTTTTGTCACAAAAAATTTAAAACATTCTTTCACTATATTTTATACTATCCTACATACCTAAGATTTTCTAAATTCAAATTTTCAATCATATCGTAATGGTTATCTCCTTATTGAGATCAGAAGAAAGGACATGCTGGATAAATGCAACAATAATGGAGTATTCTCTAGTGGCTCAATGTTGTAATAATGGAGTAAATTCACCTAATAATATAATCATTCCTCACTTTAAAGATACCAATTGTAACACCCCATACTTGACCCAGTTCTCAAGTCCGAGCTATAGGATGTCACATTCGTTGTTAGAGCAACAAAGATCATTTACAATCAAATTATATTATTAGATAATTAAATTTGACCAAAATATGCGTTCGATATGAAACTCATTTCCTATGTGACCTTAACATTTCTGTTTATACATCCCTAACGTGCAATACTTATTTGAGACATGAATAAATGAAATTCCTTCTTGTGTATATACATCACAATAGGAGAGAAAACGTCAAGGAAATCAACTTCCTCCACTTTATTGTCACCCATTGTGACCAACATTGCTTTAAACACGTTGTTTTATCCAAAATTGCTACAATCTAAAATATGTGATTTTATCGAACTTCTTGGTATCAAAATTCATTGTTGCCATCCCTGAACGGGTCTATTGCGGAATCCAAACCAAGCTCTAATACTAGTTTATTGGGGATTGATCTGTATAAACAACGAAATAGAAAAGGTAGAGAAGATCGAACACACAAATTTTACGTAGAAAACTCCTCCGAAGAGGATAAAAACCACAGACAAAAGGAGGCTTCTGCTTTTCACTAAATGAGTAAACAAACGAGAGTATAATATGGAGAAAATAAATCTAAACGTACTAAACGTACATTACCCAAAACCTTGAATACAAAGCCCTAACTCTCATAGAGAAAACAAGAAAATAAAATCATAATTCTCATAGAGTTCTATCAAAAGGGGTATAAAATTCTCTCCATAGTTGTAAATTTTCTTTTCTTTTGTCAAGAATTCTGCTAATGGAGATGATCAAGCTTGTAGGCTCCATCGAATTTCAATCTATTAATAAACATTTTCTCAAACTCTTGTCTTTTATAGTTTATGTCTATCATGTGTTCGTTAAAATGTTTGTGTAGGATTTAAGCTTGGTCATGTGCTAAATTTGTCAGTGTTTGATTATGAAACTAATTATTGGTCCAACTTGATGTTCGATCTTGTGATTTATTATTTGTTCATTTGTATCAAAGTGTTTTATACACTAGAATTGACACCTCTAATGGAAAATTGAGATAGGTGAAACCGAAAGAATATCCTATCATTTAGAACTTCATTTTGAATGTGCCATGTAGAGAGACCGAAAGGAGATTTATGTGCCTAGGTAAGACCGAGAGGAGAGCTTAGGTGGTAATTTCTAGTTAGGATGAGACCGAAAGGAGAATCCTAGTTAGAAGTGGCAAGCAATATTTTCATGTCATGCTTATTAGCTTAGTGAACAATTAGTGGATCAATTGACCATCACTTTGATAATTTGCATAGTTCTAAGGCAAGGGAGAATTGAATTAGATTACTTAGTTTTATGATAATTTAGATTTAGTTTATTCAGATTAATTTTTCGGATGCACTAATATTTCCAACTCGATTAGATTAGTAATTGTTTAACTTGTAATTAACTTGATAAATACATTTACCAATTTGACATTCTCTTGAGTTCGATCATCAGAATACTCAAAGTATTCTATTGTAACACTTATAAATATTACAATTGACCTGTCACGCTTGCAGTATACCGCTATAACTATAATTACAATTGTATTTGTGTTTATTCATAATCTTAATGCACGCACACCGAAATGCGGTCATATTAGTAGAGTAGCAAAAAATAGTTTATTGGTTTTATAGACCATCAATAATCATCATGCAACACATCTCACGGAATACTAACTCTACAGTGGATGCAATGATTAAGGTGGCTTGGGGACTTCCTTTGGGCTTACACGTCTTCTAGAATCCACCTCCGGCGGTGGAGTTATTAGTTTGGCAAGAAAGAGTACAAATTTTTAGTTCTCTGGATAGCCGTTTGGGTTAGCTTTAATTTTATGTTAAAAGAAAAAGGAAGTAACATCTTCCTTCCCTATTTTAGTTTGTTGCTTCCCCCTCGTTTTTGTCAAAAATTCATACTTTAAATTAGTAGGAATTAATAGCACACTTGGCCTTGTTAAGTCGATGTAGCTCAACATTTATCTAATTTTCAACGTAGGAAATAATATTGGCTCATTGAGCAACTACAAGGTTTTGGACAGGTTCACATGATGCAAAATCAGGAGCACTATCAACTACAATTTCTTACTCTTCAATTGGATTAAATCCACAACTTACACATAATACAAAGACTAATAATAGAATTTGACCTATAAATCCAATTTAACCTTAGACTTCATCTAGAATGATAATAATAACAAGAAATTTTATCACACACGTATGCATGTCGAAACTATGTATTTAGAACGCATATACACGTTTAAAAATAATATACAATAAATAATGAAATGTAATATTTGAAACTAATATTTATGCAATATGTACAAAATTAAAATAAAAAAATTAGTTTAAATTATGAAAAAGGAAAATTAAATAGATAAATACAACAAATTGATAATATTAAATGCACTCAAATTGTTTATAATGATATTGCCATTTTCTTAGTTGATACCGAGTTTACTTGTAACACCAATTCAATAAATGGCATTACTGATATATAAAAATAATGTCGGAAGGGCGAAGCTAGAATTATTGATAAGAGGGCCGAGATATATACATGTTATGGGCAGAGCCCACTTTTAAGTATTTTTAAATTTGAGATAATCTTAATTACTAAAATTTAGGAAAAACAAAATAAATTAAATGCTTAATTTGTATTAAATATTGTAATTATTTAACTTTGTTTTTTACCTAATTAATATTTAGATACCATTTATACTTAGATGTTACAATTACTAAACTTTATTTTTACCAAATTAATATTAAGGGACTACTTTGTATTAGTTTACCAAATTAAACTAAAAGTTTTACTAAATTTATTATAAATAATTATATATTTTATAAAATAAATCCAATTAAAAAATTTTAAAAACTTTTTTGGGGCCAAACACAAATTTGTTCTTTTCTTAAACACTAATTATAATATCAAAATAAAAAATTTTAAAACTTCAAAAGGTTTTAAAGAAAGTTTTCAAATTTTAGTGGGGTCAGATTTTCACCTCATACGGCTCCTCATTCAATTCTTTTGAAGTCATTGGGTCTTTTTCCTCATTCGAGAATCTCCTCCCTTCTTCCACTTTGTCCCGAAAAGTAATTAGAACAAATTCAGTCAGGTTTTCATGTTCCAATTGAACCCTTTCCATTTTTTATTATTCTCAAAAAAGAAGATTTTTTTTACCAAAACTCAACTTGGAAGCAACTTGTTGTGGAGGTTGTGACACAAAGCATGGGTGTCACAACACTAAGCTTTGAAGTATTGACTCAAAGCCCTCGAGGTTGTGACTCAAAGCCCAAAAGATGAAGTTGTTGAAACCAATGGCTTATTATCTTGATCATGACACCAACAAGAGTGTGTTGTGACACCAAGAGCATCCCATGCCCCCTTCGTCCTAACTACCATGGGCATCGCGACACCAAAGTCTAGGTGTTGGGACATTGAAGTTTGACGAGTGAAAAAACTGCAAGAGCAATTTTGGGTCCTAACAAGCTTAAGTCAGCCACAATTTTTAAAGGCATTTTTGTCAGTATTAGGAATTAGAAAATTAGAATATTTAAAGCCTCTTTATGGCACAAAAAGCTAGAGAAGAAGAGACATTCATTTTCTATCATCATTTTTTTTATTCTTCAATCATTTAGGCTCCGTTTGTTTGATTGTAAAACCTTTTCTAGAAAATATTTTCATCATTTTCCACTGTTTGTTTGGTGGAAAATAAATTCCACTGTAAAAGCTTTTCCAAAACACAGGAAAATGATGCCTTCTTCTGGAAAACTGTCTTACACTCTGCTAAATCTTCTCCCCTTTTCCTCTTCTCCTTCCCCTTCCCCTTAGGTTGCAAATCTATGCCATTGCCAGGTACCCTCTTTTATATTCTCTGTAGTCTGCCCATTTTTATCTCTTCAATCATTCTGATTTCTGTTATCTATCTATCTTTTTTTTTCAATCTCTTAGCAAATTTTCCAGGTACCCTACCCCCCGCCCTAAATTCCTCAAGAGCTGCGCGATTTCGAAGAACAACGACAAAAAAGTTTGGTCAAGGACCATGTAACACCCCTATATCATGTTCGACTCAAGGAACCTGATATAGGAATATTACATTTGGTGCCAAAGTAATTCTGTAACACCCCTAACTAGTAACTGTCGCCGGAATGGGTTACGAGGCATTACTGAAAAAAAACACAGTTCCAAACATTCTCATTTTAACACAAGTCATATTCATCTTTATAAAGCATATATCTAAATAAATATTAAATGTACAATATAATTCATATTGCATATACAAATTATATATTCATCATTTTAATGATAAACAAATACCTAAATACAAATTAAACATTTCACTTCTTAATTCTATACATTAATAATGAAGCATATCTGATCTAATTCACATAACATACTCCCATCTATTATTATAAAGTGTCAAAACTGAATTTAAACATAAAAAAATATCACTTAATATGCAAGCTAAACAATATGTATAACTATTATATATTCAAATCAAACATATCAAATTCAATATGCTAACTTCATAACAAAATTACAAATACATATTCAATTCATTAACTTACCTATTCAGCTATCAAAAATAATCATAAGGTCATACTAATTCCACCACTCAATCTTAAGTTAGAAATTTACTAATACAAAACTCACTATTCATATGGTCATTTATAACATTGCATTAATCGAATATAACCATGCTATGTTTAAGTTTCCATTTCCTTCATTTAACCCTATCACTTCATATGCATATATCTTATCAAGAAAATGATTTGATATACACATATACCAGCCTTATTGTAAGCGCATACTTTTATATATATATGCTCAAATAACAAAGCATAACTAAATAGATTAGCACATATCTTTTACTAAGAACCCACTTTTCAAATATAAGTCAAAATTATAATATGTCAAACTTACCATAACAATAAATCATGAATTATACATATCATTATTATAACCATTATATATATCATATGGCCTATACAAATAAACAAACTTCACAAACATCATACACCTTGAATACACTCGCAATATAAGTTCAACCAAGTCCAAAAATTTATATATATAACCATTAGCATTAAATTCAACCAAAATTCACATAAATACAGATATAAATACCGAAATAATAATCATATATGTTCTACATCTCATGTCACATTTATTCAAATATACTTATTAACTAATTTTAAAACATTACTAATGTTGAAACCCTTTCTTATTTTGAAAAACAATAGGGATCGACTCTTTGAAAACAAAAATGTGGAGTCGCCACCAATCTCTTGATTTAGGTGTGATTATGTAACACCTTGAAAATTTCTACAGTAAGATATTATCTTTAATATAGTAAAATAAGGAAATAAAGTGACAAGAAGAGGAAAAATTGAGTTATGTCACTGGAGAGTATATTATGACATATTGATTTAATAAAGGACTAATTTGTAAAAGTGAAAAAAGTTTTATGGCACAAGAGTAAATACTCAAAATCTAAGGGATTAAAGTGTAAATATGAAAAGTTGAAGGACTAATAGTGAAAATATTTTAAGGGTGGAATGATCTAGAAACCAAGGAAAATTGGTGAATTAGGACCAAATTGAATAGGTGAAGAATTATGAGGGACTAAATTATAATTTTACCAAATTAAATGATGACTCAAGGATAGAATTTTAAAATATCACTAAGGTAAAAATGGTCAATTAGAAGAGAGATAAATCTAGAGACAATGATGATGTTGGAGATATTTTAGATAAATTAAATAAATAAATATTAGTTTATTAATACTTTAAATTTATTTTTAAATGATATTTTATTTATTTTATTATTATTTTATTTAGTATATATAAGGAAAGAAAGATGAAGAATCATCATCTTTTTTTCCATGCACCCAACGTATGAAGAGAAAAGAAAGAAAGAAACTTTCTTTTCTTTACAGTTTGGTCCTTTCATAAAAAATCTACCATTTTCACTTAGAAATCAAAAGAATTTTCATAGCCATCAAGAGAGAAAGATGACAAGAAGACTATGGTGAGATAGAATATCAAGTTATATTCAAGAAATAGAAGCTGGAGGAGGGAGAAAATCAAGTTAAAGATTGGAAACAATAAGACAAGGTAAGAACATCAAGATTTCCATGTATTTTTAAGTTTGATATTATTGAAAAAGCATGGAAATGAAGCTAAAGTAGAGTTTTCTTATATATGGTTCTATGTTCTTGATATATTAGTGAAGAGAAATAAGAGAAAGTGGTGGGAAATATTGTAGAAAAAGGAAATAAGGGTGTTATAAACTTAATAATTAATATTTTGCACTAAAACAGTTTTGGGCAGAGCAGTAGTCTAACTTTGAAAAATCACAAAAAATTGTGGAAATTGAATTAGGAGCTGAATAAAACATGACATTAAATTTTGTTGAGTATAGTTTTTCATAGAAGAAACAGTGTAGGCAATGAAATTGTAAATTGTGAGATATAACAAATTTAGTTAGACAAGGTCAGAATGATTTTGGGTTCCCCTATTCTGACTTTGAAAAATCATAAAAAATTGGAGAAAAATAATTAGGGGCTTAAATTTATATTCTTAGAATTATGAATGAGTCTATTTTCAATAAAAATAAATAGGAACATCCTTTGAATCCTGTACAATGAGATAATTAATTTTTAGTAAAGAAGGGTCAGAATTGTCAGACAGTAGAATAAGGGTGAATTTGAAGAATAAAATGTACTTATTTGCTAAACCAAAAATTCTATAAATTTTATGGTACGAAGATACATAAGTTTAGTTTCATGGAAAATTTTCGGATCTTAATTTCGAGTTCTGTAGCTCAAGATATAAATAATTTAGTGCCTATGACGCAAATGGACAGTTTTGAATATACATATAAGTAAATAGTGAAATTATTGATATTGTTACTTGTAGCATGTTATATAAATTAAGGATGTGGAACGGAGAGGAGGAGGAGGGAAATATGTATGAATATTCATCTAGCATGGCTAATTTGCATGTTTTAGGCTCAGGGACTAAATTGAATAAAAGTAAAAATTTATGGGTAATTTTGTAAAAATGTTAGAAATGACCAATTTGCATGAAATGAATTATTTTATTATTTAAAATTACAAAATTGAATGAAATTATTAATTTAGCTCAAGATCGAGGAAAAACATGTTTTAAGGATTAAATTGAAAAGTGTTGAAATTATGGAAAATTCTGATATTTTATAGAATTCATGGGTTGTTATCAATTTGTTTGAGAATAATGACTGGAAATAAGAATTAAATTGCAAGAATTTTAATTTTTTTAGCCTAAGGAAGAAATCTTCATTAATTAAAAGTTTAGGGGTAAAATGGTAATTTTGTTTAGAGCATTAATCGAATGTATTAGAACATGAAATAAATGAAAACGGCGATCAAATTTCTTTATAAAGATCCGGATGACTCGAATATGAGACTTGAACGTGGAAAAGAAAAGATATCGGATTAATGAAATTATAAACATGAACAAGCAACGAGGTAAGTTAGTGTAAATTGAATTGTATTTTTTTAAATGCATGAAATATCGATATAATGAATTACCTGATTTATGTTTAGGAAGAAATGGCAAGAGAATGATATTTATCATGACATGTAAATATGTGATTATCTTTGATACGTTGATACAAGGAAATTAAGTAAATTGAGACTAGTAATAAATTCAAGTAAAACATATCGAGAAAAATAAGTACGTTAAGGGACAATATGTTCGATTTTAATTGGTTCCAAATATGAACGTTAGATAAAATAAAATATCTGATAAACAAATCGGTAACTCCGGTAATGCTCCGTAACTCTATTTCGGTGACAGATTCGGGTTAGGGGCGTTACAGATTAGGCCACCTACTAAAACGTTTTATTCCATGAAAAATAATTTTGGTTCATGTAAAATCAAATAAAATGGGCTCGGGAGTCGGTTACGCATGAGGAAGGGTTAGCACCCTCATTACGCCCAAAAATTGGTACCAACTTGATTTGATGCTGTCCTTATATCAAAAGGTTTTTCTTTAAAGAAATTTTTTTTCAAAGTATGATTCTTTAATGTTTGAATAGTTCAAATTAGTGGTCAAAAATCTCTCGTTTCAAAGATATGCAGTATCATACCCAGTACGATTGGATACGATCCTTTATACCTTTAAAAATACGATTGATTTTTAACTTTTAAAAACTCGTACACTAAAATTATAAAAGGTTATCCAAATATTTAGTTCACCGAAAAATCATACCCAACACGATTGAGCACGATTTTCCGAATTTCCAAATATTGGATATTGCCTTATTTCGGAATTTTTTAATAATAAATAAAATTGGAAATTCGCTCAAAACATGTTTATTTATTTTTTTTAAAAAGATTGAATACTTGATGCATTGTATCAAAATGTTTGCACGGGAAAGGATTTATGAACATGAAATAATAGGATACAACAAGTCATAATTAACAAATCCACAACTATGTACAACTATTCTAAGTAAAATGTGACCAAATTCTTAATCACGGATGATGAACAATCAATACAAAAATGATATACAACAATAATTAAAATGACATAATATAAAATGATCCATAAAATATGTACAAAATGAAATGGAATTAGAACTTAGTATAGTATAGGACATTTTCAAAATAATAGTGAATTAATTAACACATACTATAAGTTGACAAGCTTGTATAAAAGCTAAGGATATATAATTATTTGAAATAAATATTGTAGAATAAAACATTTGAATCGAATAATATGCAAAATATTTCAAACACAAATAAAGCTAGGGATATATAATTATTTGAAATAAATATTGTAGAATAAAACATTTGAATCGAATAATATGCAAAATATTTCAAACACAAATTTTAAAAATTGACAATATGCATGATTGCTTAGATAACATATAAAAGAAAAAATAAAAAATAAAACACATGATAGGATATAATGTACATGACAAATTCATAAAACATGTATATATAAATAAATTTGGGAACAATTATTTCTAAAAAAAATAACATAAAATTAATAATGTATGAAAAAAAATTAAGTAAATATATAAATTATACATGTAACGAATTTTAAAAATAAAAATAAAATAATCATATACACAAAAAGGTAAAAAACTATATTTACAAAATACATAAATTTAGTGATGCATATTTATAAAATTATATTTATAAAGGAAAATTTAAAACAAATAATATATAACATAATTTTACATGTAACAAATTAATTTGGATTGATGAAACATACATAAATAATACATGTATAAGGATAATAAAATATGAGAGTGTATATAATAAATAAATTATATGATTTAAAATATGGTTCTTAAAAGAAATATATTATACATATAAATAACTTTAAAAGAAGGTATATACCTAGAAAAATATTTACGAAAGTTATATGAAAATAATAACATGTACTATAGTAAGGATAATTTAGTATGGGTAGTGTATATACATGAAGAAGTTTTAGAAATAATTGTATGTCCAAAATAATATTGAATTAAAATATGAATTATAAGATTGACTTAATTTTATCATAAATTATATATGTAATAAATTTAAAACATAATTATACTCAAATTTATTAAAAACTATATGAATAAAAACAATATGGCTTCCATAATGAACGTAAGTATTAAATAGACGTTTAATAACAATTTAAATGACACATAAAACAGATGAATTTCTCAAAAAGAATATAAACACTAAAATATGTGAATAATAAAAAAAATAAAATAACATAAAATTAATAGCATACATAAACTAAAATGAATTTTACTTCAAATATGCACCAATTATTAAAATGATAGAAAAAAAGAAAAGATTACAAAATTCAATCACCAAAACAACACAAATTATCACAACCAATGATTAAGCATGAAAAAATATGTACGTACAGCAAAACAAAAAAAAAATAAGACTTAATTGAAACAAAATTGAAACAGGAGAAACCATTTACAAATGAAATAATTGAAAAATAGGATCAATGTGCCATGCGCACAAACATGTGGGGACTGAAATTGAAAATATCCCGCACCCATAATGCTGCACTGAACAGCGGATCAAAGTGAAAAAGCGCACAAATTAGAAGGTCAAATTTAAAAAAAAAAACAAAGTAGCAAACAGGACTCGATTGAAGGCTCCGCGCGAAGGGAAGGAGCTCACGCGAAAATTGACCATTTAAGAGGACAGGGTATGGATCTGGGTAGCCCAGCGGGTTAGCGCACGGACCCTCAAAGCTTGGACGGCACCGTTTTTGAACATAGAATTTAAAACCCTTTTTTTCCATTTTTTTTCCAAATGCTGCCAACCAAAGAACCACAGCCCCAAAATTGAAATTGCTAGTGGTCTTAACGTCCGCCGGATTCACCATTTCATTTGGCAATCGACGGCATACCCCAATGAACAGATCCATGTCACGCCCATGAAAATATGGTAAACTACTTTTCATTTTCTTTTTCCTTCGCAAAACGTTTGAATCCATTATTTTTTTCTTTTTTTTTAAAAAAAAAAACAGAATGAAATTAAAAATGAACCCGAATTCAACCATGTTTGACCCTCGCCCGTATCCATATATGAGGTGTAGGCTTTCATTGGCGTCGATTCAGGTATTTTCTCTTTGTGTTTCTATACCAAAGTTATATGCTAATTAAAAAACGAAAGAAGAAAAATGTTTGGGAAATCACCTCTTGGTAATTTTTCCTACTCTTTGGTATTCAATATGCGTGTGTACTTTTGCTTGTGCGTAAAAAAATATAGGGTACAAATGAGGGCTTTTATAGCCTAAATTTACAGAATAAAATAGCGGAAAATAAAAATATTTCATGCTGTCATTTTGTATATTCTGTTAGTCTATTCCTTCTCGTGTATTCTTTACAGGATCATCCGTACGGAGGAGCAGGGAGAGGCACGCGTGAAAGGAGCCATACGAGGAAACTGTTCGTGAGACCCAACCCCCTGGCACTGTTCTGGCATGTTCCAGAAGCTTCTGGTGCTTGGCTGCTGGGATTCCTTTTGAGTTTGGGCTGTTCGGGCTAGGGATTTTAGTATAGCCCTCTTGGACTATGTGATTGGGTTAGGTTTGTATTAAGGGGTTAAGGTTTAAGTTGTTTTTTGGCCCAAATATTTGTAACAGGGCACTGGAATTTTGATTTTTATTTGTGTGTTTTTTTTATTTTTGTTTTATTTTGGGTTTTTAATTTCTATTTTTTTATTCTAATGGGCCCGGGTGAAATGGGCCTATTACAACTAACACATACAAAAGTATAATTTAATCATCTTAACCAAAGGTAGCAAACAACCATAATTCATTCGGTTATATAATATATATCATAGTCTATTCATTCATGCCATATCCGAAATCATCAACTACACTCAATGTACAAACACATATCACAATTTCTAATCATCCATGACACATAGCATAATAACCAAAATGAACTTAAACCATAGTTAAACCAAAACCGAACTCAAGCATAGAAATTTAGGACATTTTCGCATGGCTTAAATTATACGAAACCAAAATTCAACATTTCAACTATAATCTAGCCTATACATGCCATAGGTTCGAATATTCAGCTTATAAAATACTGAAGGCAGTCGATAGTGTGATAAGTTTCTCTGACAATTCCCGAGCTCGTAACTTGAATCCAAAATTTATAAAACAAAGGTATACATGAACACACACAGAGTAAGCTCTCATAGCTTAGTAACTCATAAGCAAATAAACAACTAAATGACATAATCAAATCATTTAAAATAAACTAAATTATATTATCATAGTTACTTTAAATCTTAAACTTACAAATTCTTGAATTTTATATGTACTTTCACATGTAGATTATTCATTGTCGAATGAACATATACATATTTTAACAAACTATCATTCAATTTCCAAGCCAAAAGATCTTTATCATAACTAGTACATATACTCTTATATGCATAACTTCATAAGTCAAAGGATAATAATCACATACATATTTATACTATGTAGCTGAATACACATACATATATATAAGCAAAATATCCTTCAATTTCAAAGTTAAAGATCATTGTGTGAACACATATAATATACTCATGAATCAAAATATGATACCATATGTATATACATAGCAAAGACCGAATATACTTCACAAGGCACACATGTTCACATTAGTAATTTACTTACCTGATTTCAAGTAGGTAATAAACCAATTCATACATGATCATTTTAGCTCATTTTACACACTTCGATCACAACCTGTCATTTCTCGATGAACCATTCGAAATTGGATAGGACACTTGGATTATCACACATATCGTACAATGCCAACGTCCCAGACGTGGTTGTAAAGCCCAAAATCTGCCCGGGCCAAAAAAAATATACAAATGACCCAAAATTTAAACCCAAACAAATCAAAACCCTAAAGCCCGATAGGCCCAAGTCTCTAAAAAAAATTTTTTGGAAAGCCAGAAACCCTAGGGTTTCTGGCGCCGTTGCCCCATGTGCGCGACCACGCAGCCCCCACTTCCTCCTCTGCCCAAAACCTGGCACTGCCTATACCGTTTGCACCCCATGCCTCTGTCACCTCCATCGTGCCCATCCCATGCAAAGAGACAAAGCAGAAACAATAAGAAATTAGATGAAAGTGGGTTATAAAAACCCGAATCAAAATTGTATGGAGGGGTTTTTTTTTTCTTTTCTATTTTCGTTTTAACATTCGTTCAAATGTTCAAAAGAAATCAATAACCCAGATAGAATGAAACACATGTACAAGCCGTGATTTTAACACTGAAATCAGAAGTTCAAAGTTGTCAAAAAAAATCAAAAACTACAAAGTATAAGGTAATCTTTTTCTTTATTTTTTTTCGTTTTCTAAACCTATTTTCCATACATAAATATTAATATATATATAAAAATACAAGAAATAAAAAATAAAAAAAAAATAAATTTTTTACCTCTTCTGGCCACCGCGTGCGGTGGCCGGCGCCGGCGCCGGCGAGCATCCGGTGGCCGTCCGGTGACCGGCCCCCTGGCCGGATTTTCCTTCCCCCCTCCCTTCTCTCTCCCTTCTCTCTTCCCTCTCTCTTCCTTTTTTTCCTTTCCCTCTCCCCAAATGATTTTTTTGGGGTTATTTTAGGCCTTATATAGCCCTCCAAAACGACGTCGTTTTGGGGCTACACTTAAGCCTCAAAACGACGTCGTTTTGACCATGCCCGACCCATCCGACCCGACCCGCTAGAGGATCCGCGTGTTTTCGTTTGAATGGGATATTTATGCGCGCAGTCCTTCCGCTTTTTCAGGGTTTTGCAATTAAGTCATTTTTCTTGTTTCCAATTTGGCCCTATAATTTCTCGCGCTTTTCGATTTAGTCCCCGCTAATGTGCTGCGTTTTAATGGAATGGAATAATTGTTGTTTCGGTCCCCCAACATTTCACGCGCGTACAATTAAGTCCCTTTTCTTTGTTTTCATTTCAAATTGGCCCCACAACTTTGTTTTTAATTCAATTTTAGTCCTTTTTTGTTGATTTTTATATCTTTATTAAATATCCTTGTTATTTTTATATTACCATTATTATTATTATGTATTAGTATATATTTTTATTATGTACGTGTATACCTATATATATTCTCATATTTAATATTTTTATTTCACTTTATTTTAATATTTTATTAATGTTATGTTTGTTTCTTTTATATTCCAATGTTATCATTATTATTATTCTTATTATTTTTATTAGTTTATGCTTTGTTATATATTTATATATTTATAATACGTATATATACTTGATATATTTGTATATACCTCGGTAATATTATTACTAGTTTTCAATATACGCATATATTACCTAAATATTTTAGTATTATGTAAATATTTTAACATTATATTATATATGTATTTATATATTACGTATGTACATATACCTTTTAATATTATATTTTGTATTACGTAAATATTATTTTAAATATTGTATTGTATATATATATATCCTTAGTACCACGTTACATATATATTGTGTATATACTTGTTTTCTTACCCTTATTATATTCATTGTTAATATATTTATTTTTTTTATACATGTATACGTACCCTTTTTATAATATTATTTTTTACACATATATGTATATATTTATCTATGTTTTCATATTCTATAATTTATATGCATTTCTTATTTTATGGCTTAAAATTATACATGCATATACTTTTTTACATAATTGTATTTATTGTCATCATTGTTATTTGGCGTTTGTTTATTTATTCATGTACACTTGTGCTTTTTCTAAGAGGTTAGTTCTATTTATTTATTTGTATGCTTTGTTTATGTAATCGCCTCGTCATTTCATTTTGCCTATTGTATTGTTGTTACTCACTTTACTTTGCTCACCTCGTCGTATTCGTTGTTGTTTTGTCAAGCATTGACACTAAACATCAAAAGGAAAATTTTTCTAAATGAGGCAATATTTCGCGTTTGGAAAATCGAGAAACGTGCCCTAACGTGCTGGGTTTCGATTCCTCGTTCGACTAAATAGCCAAATATCCTCTTAAAGCTTCAAAGTATGGTTTCATTAAACTATAAGGTGATCTTGGTTTCGATGGTTTAGAGTATCGTGTCCTAACGTGCTGGATGTGATATTCCTTCGGAACAAGAGAATCTTATATTTCAATTCACGTTATCAGAGTTTCTTTTAAGGATCGCATTTTTAAAACTCTTCAAATTTTCAATTTTCGACACTAAGACACTGATTAATCAACTAGGTACCAATTTTGGGCGTATCGAGGGTGCTAATCCTTCCTCGTGTGTAACCGACTCCCGAACCCATTTTTCTGAATTTTGTAGATAAAAATCGTTGTTTTAATAAAATCTAAATCGTTTATTAAAAACAACCGTTTTACGAGGTGACCCGATCACACCTCATGAAAAAAGATTGGTGGCGACTCCTATTTTTCGTTTTATTTTCAAAATCCGAGTTGACCCCGTTTTCATCCAAAAAATGGTGTCAACAGCTTGGCGACTCCACTGGGGACAATAAGAGAGTCAAGCCACGTGTTGATTATTTCTTGTCTTTTTGTCGAAAGTTGAAAATTCGATTTAAATTTACGATCCTCTCATTGCATCTATTTTGTTTTGAGTTATATTTTTTATCGTGTTCTGTATTTTATTTTATACCTCCGCACATTGCATTGCATGACCGCTGGTCATACCCTTTTAAGTGGGAGTGAGAAACTACGCCTTCGTGAGGTTTTCACCTCCGCATGGGATAGTGAATCACTTCCGGGATACATCCGTACCTATGTCTTCGTGAGATTTTCATCTCCGCATGGCCATAGGGAAATGTATTCCCCTGAACTGAACTCGGTCCATATGAGCCTATAATGGGTGAGGATCGAGGAATATGCTGGTTCAGGTACCCTTACTTTAGAACCAAACCTCATGTAGTGAACCTTAGGAACCCACCCTAGGTAGAACCACTTCGAACCCTAGTATTCACCCAAATAGGTGTTCTATTTATTCTTGCTTGCTTTTGCTTTGTACTAACATGTTTTCTTTTTGTTATGATTGCATTGCATTTTCATCATAAAAAGAGGTGTTGATTCACGTTCGGTTGTTAAATAGAGAGCTTGTCATAAGGAAATGAGTTTCTTGATAAAGTGGATAATAATACGGTTGTCCGAATATGGTCCAAGAAAACATGATAAGAGAAGGATGGTAATTTAATGGAGGACTACACAACCATTGCTCCGTTGCCTGAGAATTCAAGATGACAAATATTATTTGAGAGCTGCTGAACTTTCTTAAAAGAGAAGCCAACGAGGATCACGAGATTGAGTGAGCAACGAGTCATGGCCCGAATCAAGTAAAATGGAGATAGAAGCGACGTCCCTTTTGAAGAATTCATGAGACTTACCTTAACGCTCGATTGAAGAAGAGGATCGAAGGACTCCGCCTACGAGGGCAAAACTGTATATATCCATTTTATGTAAAGAGATTTGTTTTCTAGTAAAGTTGTTCTAATAGAATTGAATCAAGAATCAGCGTCTCTTTTTGCATTCATGCATCTGCATTACATTTTATTGCATGCATTTTTTTCATTCATTAACATTACATTTCATTGCATACAATAAATTTCCTAAAATCCAAAAGTGCATTGAGTTCAGAACTCTAGTACAGAGACAGATAGATGATGAAGATTTGGAATTCTCTGAAGATATCGATGGTATGGAAAGGAAAGGTGTTTGTGCCTTTGAAGAAGAACTAAAAAACGAAAAAACCTATCATTTTCTAAATCCCTAGAGGTGTTCTAAACAACTGGACTGTGGAGGAGATTTTTGTAATTTTTAGGACCATTTCAGAGTAATATTCAGAACACTCTTATTGCTCTAAGCCTGGGAGCAATAGAAAATCCTTTTGTGAAAAAGGCACATGTCCATTATTCTTTATTTCAACGAAATGCATCTTTGTGTCTTGTTTTGGCAAACATCCTTTTGTTCCTTCCATTTCATTCATGCTCATACTACACAGATAATTATCCTTGGATTCATTTATTCGTTGAGTCTTCTTTCGTTCCTATAACAGGTCTCTAGATATCAATGATATGAGCGACACTGCTATTGACTCAGAATCTCCTTTTGAGCAAGATATGTGTCCAGAGGTACCTCAAAACTTTGAAGACGATCGAGACTGTAGCTTATCTCCTGATTGTTAAGGATGGTAGAACAAGTCGAGAAACAGATCTTGCTTTACAAAGAATCAGTGAAAATTGTGAGCTTAAGAGAAGAGAAAAAGTTGATTATCAGAGCCTGTATCACCGCGGAGACAAAGCGAGATGTCATTCAATGATGTTTTCACATGATCATACCAAGATATGCCTGAGCTACTAAGACGTGCGGACACTGTTGAGGCTAAAAAAATGTGTTTGAGGAACACATGCATTGATATTGTAATGGCCAAGTGAATCATGAAATATGGGTACTGCTGGTCCACAATGGAAGGGGATTGCATCAGTTATACCAAGAAACGCCACAAGGGCCAAATTTACAGAGACAAGATTTATGTGCTTCATTTATCTCTTCATGTTATGACTTTTCCATCGACTTTCTCTATGAGGGGCATGGATGTCATTGGGCTGACCTCACCAAAAGCTTTTGGCGGTTATCGATTCATCTTTGTGTTCGTCGATTACTTTATCAAGTGGGTAGAGGTTGTTTCATATGCCAATATCATAAAGTCGACACTCGACAAATTTCTTGAAGAATCATATGTGAATGAGGAATGCCAAAAAGGATCATATTAGACAATGCATTGAATTTGAACAACCGCACGACATCAGAAGTTTGCAGTCTGTTCAAGATTAACACTATATCGCCTCAAAATGAACAGTTCAGTGGGGGCAAAAAAAAAAGAAAAAGTAAAAGTAAAAAAAGAGAAAATAAAAAGAAAAAAAAACAAAAAAAACCAAATAAAAGAAAAACCTCTACTGGAGCAACTCAGTTCTCACTAGTATATGGAATAGAGGTAGTTTTACCCATCAAAGTTGATATTTCTACCCTTCAAGTCTTGTCAGAGCTGAATCTGGATGAAGCAAATCCAAGCCCGATATGATCAGTTAAATTTGATTGAAGAGGAAAGATTCAAAGTTATCCGTCTTGGTCAAAAGTACCAAAAATAAAATACGCGAGCTCACCAAAAAAAGTTCGCCCCAGAGAATTCCAAGAAGGGGACCTGATGTCGAAGAATATTCTTGCCATACAAAAGGACTTCAGAAGAAAATGGATGCCAAACTGGAAAGGACCTTATGTGGAAGGCCTTATCTGAAAAAGCGTTGATATTGACAGGATAGATGGCAAGAACCTGCCTAATCTCGAGAATTCTGATTCAAGAAATAAATACTTCACTAAAAAAACGAAAAGAAAAATGAAAAAATGAAAAAGAAAAAAAAAAGAAAAAGAAAAAGGAGAGGCCAAGGCGAAAACCCGCAAAGGGCGCCTTGAGACCAAAGGGTTTTGAATTGAAAACCCATGAATGGACAGTTCAAATTTTGTTCAAAGGTGGGGCATGCGGTAGTCTCGCCCTTTCTGAATTAATAAGAAGGAGAGATGCTACATCTTGGGGCATCAATAAAGCCTTCTAGGACTTCTAAACACATATCAAGTTCAAAAGGGTCCTTAAGAAGTTTGGGGCAGAGAAGCTCATGCTACGATATCTGGGGCACCTATTTCCATTTTATTCATTTTTTGTATTTTTGACAAAATACATCATCTTGATTAATTTATTCTCATTTTGTATTCTAGCAAAATTTGCTATCCTGATTAATGTGTTCATTTAGAGCTTTGCTCTCCACAAATTTTCATCTTATCCACTGTGATAATATTTTCCATCTTATTCATCTCCTATCTCAGCAAAATTTGCTATCTTGATTGATTTGTTTGTTTAGAGCTTTGCTCTCAACAAAATTTCATTTTGTCCATTTTGATAATCTTTTTCAAGCATTTTTCATTGAAATAACGATTAATGGACTGACAATACACATGCAGAAGGAGTTCTGCATATTACTCTGAAAGTTTCTAAATAATACGAGGACCTGAAACAGGACTATTGTTTAGAACTAACCAAACCTAAGGGTTGGAAACATTTGAGAAATGATAGTCTAAATAGCGACTATTTCTTTGGGTTTTCTGTCAGAGGTACTGGCTGAACAAGAAGGCATCAGCGATAGAACCTTGATGAATAATGAGGAATGACAACCTAAGCATTAGAAATGGATCATTCTCATGACATTCTACAAATATAATACATACACATCTAGTTAGGAGCATTTGATTCATTCTGATCATGTCATCCTAAACACTAGGCATAAATAGGTCCATGAAATGGATTTTGCAGGTCATGTTCCCCAGAGAACAGATCAAAGAAACAAATCCTATACCCCTGAAGTTACAGTGGGATGGATTGAAGTCATTAAAGCAGATCTTGTCTTCATGTATTAGCGTGAAGTAGATCAAAGATAACAGGTCCGGTCTTCCTATATTGGTAGGAAGTGGATCGACGATGCAGATCTTGTCTTCCCATACTGGTGGCGAAGTAGATCGAAGAAAGCAGATCTTATCTTCATGTATTGGCGTGAAGTAGATCGAAGATGCAGATTCTGCCTTCCTATATTGGTAGGAAGTAGATCGAAGAAAGCAGATCTTGTCTTCATGTATTGGCGTGAAGTAGATCAAAGATAGTTCTATCTCCCGGGGCAAGAAGTAGATCGGAGATAGCTGATCCTATCTTCCTATATTGGTAGGAAATGGATCGAAGATGCAGATCTTGTCTTCCCATATTGGTGGCGAAGTAGATCGAAGAAAGCAGATCTTGTCTTCATGTATTGGCGTGAAGTAGATCGAAGATAGCTGATCCTATCTTCCTATATTGGTAGGAAATGGATCGAAGATGCAGATCTTGTCTTCCCATATTGGTGGCGAAGTAGATCGCAGAAAGCAGATCTTGTCTTCATGTATTGGCGTAAAGTAGATCGAAGAAAGCAGATCTTGTCTTCATGTATTGGCGCGAAGTAGATCGAAGATAGCTGATCCTATCTTTCTATATTGGTAGGAAATGGATCGAAGATGCAGATCTTGTCTTCCCATATTGGTGGCGAAGTAGATCGCAGAAAGCAGATCTTGTCTTCATGTATTGGCGTAAAGTAGATCGAAGGTAGCAGATCCTATCTTCCTATATTGGTAGGAAGTGGATCGAAGATGCAGATCTTGCCTTCCTGTATTTGGCAGCGAAGCAGATCGAAGATGGCAGATTTTACCTCCCTGACTACAGTGGAGTACATTGAAGCCGATAACTCTATCTCCCTGTATTTGGCAGTGGAATAGATTGAAGATTGCAGATCTTGCCTTCCTGTATTTGGCAGCGAAGCAGGTCGAAGATGGCGGATTTTACCTCCCTAACTACAGTGGAGTACATTGAAGCCGATAACTCTATCTCCCTGTATTTGGCAGTGGAATAGATTGAAGATTGCAGATCTTGCCTTCCTGTATTTGGCAGCGAAGCAGATCGAAGATGGCAGATTTTACCTCCTTGACTACAGTGGAGTACATTGAAGCCGATAACTCTATCTCCCTGTATTTGGCAGTGGAATAGATTGAAGATTGCAGATCTTGCCTTCCTGTATTTGGCAGCAAAGAAGATCGAAGATGGCAGATTTTACCTCCATGTGACTACAGTGGAGTACATTGAAGCCGATAACTCTATCTCCCTGTATTTGGCAGTGGAATAGATTGAAGATTACAGATCTTGCCTTCCTGTATTTGGTAGCGAAGCAGATCGAAGATGGCAGATTTTACCTCCCTGACTACAGTGGAGTACATTGAAGCCGATAACTCTATCTCCCTGTATTTGGCAGTGGAATAGATTGAAGATTGCAGATCTTGCCTTCCTGTATTTGGCAGCGAAGCAGGTCGAAGATGGCGGATTTTACCTCCCTGACTACAGTGGAGTACATTGAAGCCGATAACTCTATCTCCCTGTATTTGGCAGTGGAATAGATTGAAGATTGCAGATCTTGCCTTCCTGTATTTGGCAGCGAAGCAGATCGAAGATGGCAGATTTTACCTCCTTGACTACAGTGGAGTACATTGAAGCCGATAACTCTATCTCCCTGTATTTGGCAGTGGAATAGATTGAAGATTGCAGATCTTGCCTTCCTGTATTTGGCAGCGAAGCAGGTCGAAGATGGCGGATTTTACCTCCTTGACTACAGTGGAGTACATTGAAGCCGATAATTCTATCTCCCCGTATTTGGCAGTGGAATAGATTGAAGATTGCAGATCTTGCCTTCCTGTATTTGGCAGCGAAGCAGGTCGAAGATGGCGGATTTTACCTCCATGTGACTACAGTGGAGTACATTGAAGCTGACAACTCTATCTCCCTGTATTTGGCAGTAGAATAGATTGAAGATTGCAGATCTTGCCTTCCTGTATTTTGCAGCGAAGCAGGTCGAAGATGGCGGATTTTACCTCCTGTGACTACAGTAGAGTACATTGAAGCCGATAACTCTATCTCCCTGTATTTGGCAGTGAATAGATTGAAGATTGCAGATCTTGCCTTCCTGTATTTGGCAGAGAAGCAAATAGAAGATGGCAGATTTTACCTCCCTATGACTACAGTGGAGTACATTGAAGCTGATAACTCTATCTCCCTGTATTTGGTAGTGGAATAGATTGAAGATTACAGATCTTATCTCCCTAAGCAATAGTGGAGTAGGTTGAAGACGACGGATTTTACCTCCCTGATTACGGTGGAGTACATTGAAGCTGGTAGTTCTACTTCCCTGGGAAACAGTGGAATAGATCGAAGATTACAATCTTATCTCCCTAAGCAGTAGTGGAGTAGATCGCATTAAGTCTTATCTCCCTAAGCAGTAGTGGAGCAGACAAAACCACAGATCTTATTTCCCTAAGCAATAGTGGAGCAGATCACATCAAGTCTTATCTCCCTAAGCAGTAGTGGAGTAGACGAAGAAAACAACAAATCTCATCCCCATGGAGTTGCAGCAGAATAGATTTAAGTCATGTTTCTCTGGAGCGCAGTGAAGTGGATTGAAGCAACGAGACACAGCAGAACAGAACGAGGCTACTTGAAGAAGAAAAGCACCAAAAGAAGCCAAGGCTCGGCAAGCCCGGGCAAATTTGGTCTTTCTTGGTCTTTGCTCTGTTTTCGTTACACGACAACGAGCAAAGAGGGGCAGCTGTAAAGCCCAAAATCTGCCCGGGCCAAAAAAAATATACAAATGACCCAAAATTTAAACCCAAACAAATCAAAACCCTAAAGCCCGATAGGCCCAAGTCTCTAAAAAAAATTTTTTGGAAAGCCAGAAACCCTAGGGTTTCTGGCGCCGTTGCCCCATGTGCGCGACCACGCAGCCCCCACTTCCTCCTCTGCCCAAAACCTGGCACTGCCCATACCGTTTGCACCCCATGCCTCTGTCACCTCCATCGTGCCCATCCCATGCAAAGAGACAAAGCAGAAACAATAAGAAATTAGATGAAAGTGGGTTACAAAAACCCGAATCAAAATTGTATGGAGGGGTTTTTTTTTCTTTTCTATTTTCGTTTTAACATTCGTTCAAATGTTCAAAAGAAATCAATAACCCAGATAGAATGAAACACATGTACAAGCCGTGATTTTAACACTGAAATCAGAAGTTCAAAGTTGTCAAAAAAAATCAAAAACTACAAAGTATAAGGTAATCTTTTTCTTTATTTTTTTTCGTTTTCTAAACCTATTTTCCATACATAAATATTAATATATATATAAAAATACAAGAAATAAAAAATAAAAAAAATAAATTTTTTACCTTTTCTGGCCACCGCGTGCGGTGGCCGGCGCCGGCGCCGGCGAGCATCCGGTGGCCGTCCGGTGACCGGCCCCCCTGGCCGGATTTTCCTTCCCCCCTCCCTTCTCTCTCCCTTCTCTCTTCCCTCTCTCTTCCTTTTTTTCCTTTCCCTCTCCCCAAATGATTTTTTTTGGGTTATTTTAGGCCTTATATAGCCCTCCAAAACGACGTCGTTTTGGGGGCTACACTTAAGCCTCAAAACGACGTCGTTTTGACCATGCCCGACCCATCCGACCCGACCCGCTAGAGGATCCGCGTGTTTTCGTTTGAATGGGATATTTATGCGCGCAGTCCTTCCGCTTTTTCAGGGTTTTGCAATTAAGTCATTTTCTTGTTTCCAATTTGGCCCTATAATTTCTCGCGCTTTTCGATTTAGTCCCCGCTAATGTGCTGCGTTTTAATGGAATGGAATAATTGTTGTTTCGGTCCCCCAACATTTCACGCGCGTACAATTAAGTCCCTTTTCTTTGTTTTCATTTCAAATTGGCCCCACAACTTTGTTTTTAATTCAATTTTAGTCCTTTTTTTGTTGATTTTTATATCTTTATTAAATATCCTTGTTATTTTATATTACCATTATTATTATTATGTATTAGTATATATTTTTATTATGTACGTGTATACCTATATATATTCTCATATTTAATATTTTTATTTCACTTTATTTTAATATTTTATTAATGTTATGTTTGTTTCTTTTATATTCCAATGTTATCATTATTATTATTCTTATTATTTTTATTAGTTTATGCTTTGTTATATATTTATATATTTATAATACGTATATATACTTGATATATTTGTATATACCTCGGTAATATTATTACTAGTTTTCAATATACGCATATATTACCTAAATATTTTAGTATTATGTAAATATTTTAACATTATATTATATATGTATTTATATATTACGTATGTACATATACCTTTTAATATTATATTTTGTATTACGTAAATATTATTTTAAATATTGTATTGTATATATATATATCCTTAGTACCACGTTACATATATATTGTGTATATACTTGTTTTCTTACCCTTATTATATTCATTGTTAATACATTTATTTTTTTTATACATGTATACGTACCCTTTTTATAATATTATTTTTTACACATATATGTATATATTTATCTATGTTTTCATATTCTATAATTTATATGCATTTCTTATTTTATGGCTTAAAATTATACATGCATATACTTTTTTACATAATTGTATTTATTGTCATCATTGTTATTTGGCGTTTGTTTATTTATTCATGTACACTTGTGCTTTTTCTAAGAGGTTAGTTCTATTTATTTATTTGTATGCTTTGTTTATGTAATCGCCTCGTCATTTCATTTTGCCTATTGTATTGTTGTTACTCACTTTACTTTGCTCACCTCGTCGTATTCGTTGTTGTTTTGTCAAGCATTGACACTAAACATCAAAAGGAAAATTTTTCTAAATGAGGCAATATTTCGCGTTTGGAAAATCGAGAAACGTGCCCTAACGTGCTGGGTTTCGATTCCTCGTTCGACTAAATAGCCAAATATCCTCTTAAAGCTTCAAAGTATGGTTTCATTAAACTATAAGGTGATCTTGGTTTCGATGGTTTAGAGTATCGTGTCCTAACGTGCTGGATGTGATATTCCTTCGGAACAAGAGAATCTTATATTTCAATTCACGTTATCAGAGTTTCTTTTAAGGATCGCATTTTTAAAACTCTTCAAATTTTCAATTTTCGACACTAAGACACTGATTAATCAACTAGGTACCAATTTTGGGCGTATCGAGGGTGCTAATCCTTCCTCGTGCGCAACCGACTCCCGAACCCATTTTTCTGAATTTCGTAGATAAAAATCGTTGTTTTAATAAAATCTAAATCGTTTATTAAAAACAACCGTTTTACGAGGTGACCCGATCACACCTCATGAAAAAAGATTGGTGGCGACTCCCATTTTTCGTTTTATTTTCAAAATCCGAGTTGACCCCGTTTTCATCCAAAAAATGGTGTCAACAGTGGTCTTATATGTAATCACATATCGATGCCACTGTACTGGACAGGGTCTTACTTGCACACATATATTGGAGTCACATATCGATGCCAACGTATAAAATGTGGTCTTACTCGCACACATATATCGAAGCCATTGTCTTACTCGCACATTACATATCGGAATCCTATGTCATGACATATGTATCCTAGCTATTCCTAAGGTTCATACGGGGCTTTCGGACGTCATAACTTGGTCGAAACGAATACATGAACATGGTTACCACGCTTATACACATTCGGCAATAGCACATATAAATTCATATATTTCATTTCAGCATATATACTTTACATTTAATTAAAATTAAGTACGTCTATTTGCTTATAAACCTACCTCGGACGATATAAAACGGAACGAGACAACTAGTCGACAACTTTCGTTTTCCCTCGATCCAAATCCGATTTCTTTGGTTCTTGATCTAAACATATTCAAATTAAACTCATTCAAACATATTTTCATTCAATTTAGTCCAAAAACACATAAATGGGCAAATTATCATTTTACTCCTGACACTTTACACTTTTTACAATTTAGTCCCTATTGCACAAAACACAAAATATGCAAAATTTCACTATACCCATGTTAGGCCAAATTTTACCCATGTTCATACAAGTCCATATATTTCATTTATTTCACATTTTAGTCCCTCAAACTATTATTTTTGCAATTTAGTCCTAATTACTCAAAATCATCAAAAACTCCAATACAAAATATGTTAACCCAAAACATATCTTTCATATTTCATCATCAAACAACAAAAATCACAAAGCTTTCAACAATGGCATAACTCAAAATATTCACCAAAATCAAAAATTCAAGCATGGGTTTACTAGTACTCGAAGCAACGATCTCAAAAACGTAAAAATTATCAAAAATCGAGTAAAAATGAACCTTGAATCAAACTTGGAAGGTGGCCGAACCCTTGAAACCTTATTCTTTTCTTTATGTTTTCATATTCGGTCATGAGAAAATAAAATAAGACTTTGGTTTTTTAATTATATTTTATATTATATACATTTTATTACCTAATTTACTTATTTAACATTGGTATTTTAATATAAAACATTTATAATGGTTGTCCAAAACCTTCCATCCTTATAAATTATGGTTTAATTGCAACATAAAACCTCCATATTAAAAGAACAACAACTATTCAGCCCTTTCAGACTTTACCACCTAATTTTCCTTTTACGCGATTAAGTCCTTTTATTTAATGGGACACTCAAACGACAAAATTAAATCACGAAATTTTCACACATGCTAATTCACAAATAATAAACATAGAAAATAATTTTTAAATTTTTTTTACTCGGATTCATGGTCCCGAAACTACCGTTCTGACTAGGGTTTATATCGGGATGTTACAAATTCTTAGCTAATTACTATTATATTTGAACATAAAAACGGACAAATAATAAATTTAAATAATTTATATTTAAATCCATTACTACTACTTGGGACATACTTAATTTTTCTTAAGTACATGTCATTCTATTCAAAATTTTAAAACGTACTCTTTTGTTGCTTGAAGATGTGATGAGATGAAGACTCGTAATCTCAAATACAACTCTTCAAAATTTCTGTACCTAATCTGCACACGGAAACAAACCGTATGCTGAGTATACACCCAATGGTATTATTATAATTCAAATACTTAAGGTAAAAACATTAAATCTTACCACTATTTTACCTTCAATAAATCATTCATGCATTTAAACTTTAAATTTATTCTAATAATATATATCTTAAATAGCTTTTCTTTATTTTAATTTATATATCTTCTTATTATATCAATATCCATTTCATGCATTTCATCAATAACCATTTCATAAAATCATTATTTCATATATTTCATTTCTATATCCTAATTCAATAATTTATTCTATTCCATATCTAAAACTGTAGCACCCCAAACCCGGCCCAGACGTTATGGCCGGATCCGACATGCCACATCGAAGCATTCAAAACATTTTCGATCCAGAAAGAAAACTTACTGAGTGTTTTAAAAGATGATTTCATTATAGGTTAAAGTGAATGGAAGCTGTGCACCAGGTAGGAAACCGGAAAAGAGGAGGTGAGTCCATCGGACTGTTTAAGTACCAAACGCCCTTCGGATCCAATCCTAGACATGCAAACTGCCATTTCCATACCTTAACGTCATGTATATTTCTAGGAAACCGATTTGATTAAGTCATTTTTAAGAAAAGTGATTAATTTTGGAAAATATCTTCATTGCGGAAGCTTTGCTTGTTTTCGTGTTATTTTGAAATCAATTAATGTTTTTGAAAACGCGCCCTAAAGCTATCCAATTTCAACAGTTAAATATAAATATTACCTATCTTAATAAAACATATAAAAACCATCAAAAATAAATAAGCAGCCTTATTACATTTAAAAGCCCAAAACCTCAAACGTAATTAAAAGGATGTCCAGTTCACCAGAAGAAAATCAAACTTTCAGAACGGGTGGCCACTCCGAATTCCCTCACAGCTCCAAGCCCACTATGGTTGGGGATTTCCTGCGTGGATGAAAGTAAAAGGGGTGAGTTTGGGGAAACTCAGTGTGTAAGGAAAACCCATTCAAAGCCCAAGTCAGCTCCAGCCCATTGGGCCTAAGCCCATTTAGGTAACAGTGGTACTGGACCAAAGCCCTTTTCAGATTACAATAAACTGGGCCTTAGCCCCTTATTCAGATAACAGTATGGCCCATAGGCCCATTTCAAAGTACATGCAACATCAATAACATATGCAAGCCCATTTGGGGAGACTACTCAACCCACCAACCACTACACTCCACCCGTACCAGCCCTACACTCCATGTGGGGAATAGCTCAACCCACCCAGCCCAACACTCCACAGTTGCAGCCTTGTTGCTCAGTTAACAGTAAATTGAGGCAAAGCCTCCAGTACGTGGACAAGCCACTTTCAGTACTTCCTCCGTCAATATCCCAATCCCATGCATTAGATAATAACAACATGGCATACAGTAAATAACAACAGTCAAACATGTATTTAAGTCAATTTAACCCTATGGGTATTTCGGTAATTTATCTCCTAGAGGTAAAACTGTAAATTTTCCACTTTTAAAGGTATTTCAGTAAGTTATCTATTTTAGGGTTTTTCATGCATATTCCTACCTTTCACGTACTACAGAATCACGTACCGAGGGTTCTTTGCAAATTGGGCCCGTTGGCCCATCATTCTAATTTTGGCCCATTAAGCCCAAAAATATCGAGGGCACAGAAATCATGCACTTTGCAGTCCAAACATTGCAGCTTACCAAAAACATTAATCGATTTACCTTACGAGCATTCGCACACTCGCAAATCTACAAAATACCAGTTTTCGGCTTTTCGAATTTTCGACTTTTGCCGATCTAGACTAAGAAAGAGGGTGTTAGTTACACACCTGTTTGCGACGATATGCTGACGAGATCCACACACGAACTACTTACAATTTGATTACTAACACGTTAATCTAACTATTCAAATACGAACTACGTATTAACCCCTTACAATATTCGGCCAACCACACCTACAGATCAGAGTAAGCTTATAAGAAATCAATAAGCAACTCATTAACAAATTTTTGTCAATGTTTACCACACAATCATAATTTCACTGCAAGCTGTCTTCCTGAGCAACAGTCACTAAATCATTTATAACTGGAGCTACGAAACTTCAAATCAAGTGTCGTTAGTTTTCCCTGAAAATAGACTCATATATCTTCTATCCATAAAATTTTCAGAATTTTTGGTTTGGCCAATCAATACCATATTTTTCTTAAAGTATCCCATGTTTCACTGTTTGACTAATCTGACCACTTTTCATTATGAATCAAATTTCTCATTGTACAGAATTCAAAATATGTTATTGTTTATTTCATTAGAAACTAGACTCAATAAGCTTTAATTACATAATTTATTCAGATTCTAATTCATCTCCCACAATTTATGGTGATTTTCCAAAGTCACGTTACTGCTGCTATCCCAAGCAGATTTATTACCAAATCACTCTTTCACACCTAACTTGCATGCTTGTTATTTAAACATGTATATCACCAATCAATCATCACATATCTATGATTTTACTTAAGTATAATCTCTATTTCATCATTTTAAAGCACAACATGTTAGCCGATTTTTCCCCTTAGCATCTAAGGCACATGCATGCTCATTTGTTTGGCTCAACTTCACCTATCTTCCATTTTTCATCAAAAGAACATGAAACAACAACCATTTCCTTCATTTTAATTCATGACTAAATGCTCACAACACAACTAAAACCAAAATATGCTTCAAGAGTTAAGGTAGAATCAAGAAGAACTCATGAACATCAAGATAGAAGCAAACTACCATAAACTTACCTTCAATTTTCTTCCCCAAGTGACCGAACATTCAAGAGCTTTCTCCTCTCCTTTCTCTTCTCTAACTTTAGGCTATGATGAACAAAGATGGACAAAACTTTGTTCTTTTCACCCCTTTTTCTTTTAATAAAATTTCATATTTCATCCATTTAATTCTTTAATACAAAAGACATGAAATGCCCATCATGGAACATTTACCTAACCCATTATCATGGAATATTTACCTAATCCATTATCATGGAACATTTACCTAACCCATTATCAATTTGTACCATGAATTATGGATATCAAGTGCTCATATTGTCTACAACAACATGATGGCTGGCCACTTCATGTAAAATGGGAGGTTTGTCATGCAAATCCTCCTATTTTGCACTCCTATTTATTTGGCCACTTCAATTTAGCCTATAGCATTTTCAAACATTTTCACATAGGTCCTATTTCATAATTTCACTCACAAATGACAAAATCAAAGCATGAAATTTTGCCAACATTCACAGAATTCCCGAAAATTGGGGCGTTACAAAAACCTTACAACATTAGTCTTTCAATAATTATTTAAAATCTTTCAATAATTATTTAAACCAACATTTTTCAATAAAAATAATTATAATTAATTCATAGGATTATATTCAACTAACTCATACACTATTTCATTATTTCCAATTCATTCTATTTTCACTTCTTATTTCCATATCTCAATTTCAATTCACATTTCAATTTATAATTTCATTTTCTCATACTTTCAATAGTTCAATCGATCAATTCATTTGATTTTCTCATTTCATTTATTCATCAACTGATTTAAATATCAATAATTCGATATTTTAGCAAATTCATGAACCTTAAGTTTATGCTTCAAATCTCACATTTCAATTCAATTCACAATTCAACTCATAATTTCTTTCTCATATTTTTAATAGTACGATCAATCAAATTTTTTTAATTTTATTATTTCAGTTATTTACCCTATTAACAAACCCGGACCTCGGTGGATACACGGATTCCAACCAAACACACCAGTACGGTACTTAGTGCCTCATCGGCTTTACCGAAGTAAATAATAACAGTACGGTACTCAATACCTCATCGGATTAAACCGATGTAATAGTAGCAGCACGACACACATGGTGCCTCATCAACTCGAAGTCGAAGTAACAGTACAAAACTTATAGTTCCTCATCGACTCAAGGTCGAAGTATCCCTGAACACTTCCAATCCTATGGCATGCCAACTGTATCCAACTTAGCCCGACTAGTTAATAGGGTATTTTAATTCTCAATTCACTTTCATTTCCAATTCAAGATCACTTTTCAATTATAATTTCACATTCAAACCAGTATACAGTTCAATTATACATACACATTCACCATTCAATTCAATTCTCGTTCAATTCAAATTCACTTTTCCACTTTCTAATCAATAAACAATTCAGTACCAATACATATTTTAGATAATCACATATAATCATATTTCGATTCAATTCAAACCACTTTTCAATCAATACACAATTCACATATTCACACATATTCATAAATTAATTCACTTTTATTTAATTCATATTTTTAATTCATTTTCCAATCAAATTCAAATCACTAATTACTTTTCAATCAATATACATTTCAAATACTCGCATATTTTATTCATTCAATTCAATTTGATTCAATTCAAATCACTTTTAATTTCCAATTTGTTCCCATTCAATTTCAATAGCCATAAACACTTTTAAATCAATTTCATTCAAATCAATATCATTATTTCAATTACTTTCCTAAATTTATCTACGATGCATTTTAATTAAAATATAACATTTAATAATAAATAGATTTGAATTATAGTAATACAAACCCGGATTTCATAATTACTCCTCGATAACTTTTTCCTTTCCTTTCGGTGCCGATGCCTCCGGTTCTTTGCTAACTACAAAAATAATAATAATTTACACTATTAATTACAACACTAATTAATAATAATAATTGAAGTTCTATCCAATTTATACCCTAATTCAATTTAATCCTAATTAACTCATTTACTTTTCTAACTCAATTCATACTTTATTTCCATTCAATTTCCTTCCATATTCTACTTAACTATCTAATGTTCATAATAAAACCCTAATTTAAAACTTCTTTCAATTTAATCCCTACAACACAAAACTTATAGCCTAATTTACAATTTAATCCTTTAATCAATTCTAAATTGAAATTCATTCAATTAAACTCCTAATTCATTATTTTATTCAACATGAACTATGTTCAAAAACCTAAGAATTTCCAAAACTTCAACTTGATTTCAACAAAACTTTATTCTAGATATTCTAAAACATAAAAATTAAGTAAAAATAACTTAATTGACTTAACAATTAAAGCTTTAAACCTTCAAACCCTAGTTTTTCCTTTTATTTGTCTTTTGCTCCTTTCCCCTGCTGTATTTCGAAATGTTCTCTGCTTCTTTCTTCTTTCTTTTTCTTTTGTTTTGCTTTTATTTCTTTACTTTATATTATAATAATATAATTTATAATAATTATTTAATTAATAAATATCTTTTACGTATTATTTAAGAAAATATATAAATAAATTACAAGTGTATTAATATGTATTTTACACATGTATATTATCATCACCATACATTTGACATAAATTTATTTATTTACTTATTTATTTTTAAATTATATTATAATATAATAAAAATTTATTTACTTAAATAAAAAGTAATTAAATAAACATATTACAAATATATAAATATTATTATTACATATGTACTATTTTATCACCCTACATTTGTCACCATTTGATTTATTTCCTAATATAATATCTTATTTATAATTAATATAAATTACAATATAACATTATAATTAAATAATATTTAATTACAAAAAATCTAAGATTTTTATGTGTTTGCCGCCTCATTTAATGGAATAGGCTTAATTCCTATTTAGTCCCTCGTATTTTCTTTTAATCTATAATTAGACTTTCACACATTATTCAATTTAGTCGTTTTTCCTGATTTCTCTTAATTAATTTAAATTCACTTAATTAAAACCTAATTAAACACACCACTAGACTCATAAATATTTCTAATAATTATTTACGAACCCGTTTCACTAAAACAGAGGCCCGATATTGCACTTTTTCGATGCCCGTGAATTTTGGGTCATTAGATTTACGCTAGGGTTGTGTTAAATATGTCGGTAGTATGATTTAGGGTTTAAGCCAAAACATAAAGTTGTACGTACATTTTCTGCTCCGGTGAAGCGAGGATCGAAGCCCAGCAAAGAGGAAGAGGAGAAGCAGAATTATTATGTGAATATGGGTTACGCTATTCGGACCTTGAGAGAGGAGTTCCCGGACATCTTCTACAGATAGCTCAATTTTGATATTTACAGGTTCAAATTCAATTTTCTCGCATTTGATTTCTTTGAGATGGAGTAAATAATTGAGAATTATGTAAAATAAATTTGATTTTTCAAAGTTTCCCTTGTTCATCTATTGATTTTGGATTCTCATCGTTAAATTCAAAAAAAAAAAAAAGGAGAGAAAGGTGATGACATTTGTTTGCATAACGCGTACTAATTCATTCCAAGCTTATGTTTTTAATGTAATTAGATGTTTTTGAATGTTGGTCTTTTGTTTGAATGTTGATTGTTTGTGTGTGTGTAAGGAAGAAAGTATTGGCTCTTAGCTTAGAACATAGAGAACTCTGTTAATAGTATCCATGTTTGATTGGTTTTACAAATTGATGGATGGAAAAGGTGGTTTTGTTAAGGGCAAGGTGTGTACTCTAGCGTTCGAACCCTTGTATTGACTAAGGCACAAAGCACTAAAGTGATTTTGCTCGAATGAAATAAGGTGCAACATGCATGTGTGTGCATTTTTGTATATCTATTAGTCTTGATGAGTACTTGCTTGTGTGTATAATAAGCTTAAGATTTATACTTCTGATAATAAACTCTGAAAGTTGGTTGAACTTGTTTAGTGAACAAACTAAATTTTCTTTTAATTTTGTTGGCCGGTGTGCATGATTTCTTTTGGTCCTATGCCTGTCGTTGTATACTTAAATATTGAGAGGATCCCTTTTCAAAATGGTTTTTCTTTTTTATGTGTGTGTTGCCTTACAAAAGTGCATGCCTAGGGGTGCCGAGCTTGTGCCTACTGAATACGTCTGGCCTGAAAGGGTTTCAAGTGTTTTTGTTTGATGCTAAGGCACAATGCCTAGAAGCTTGTCTTAACAATACTGGATAAAGTTATGCCTTATGTGCATAAATAGCATATGCTACTAGGTTGATGCATGCTGCTGCCTTCCTCGTGTAAATAGATTATGGGCTTTTCTATGTGACACCTCTATAAATGCAGGAGGATTAATTTTCTCATATATTGTCATCTTTATACTCCACATTCTGACAAAGTTACTTCTCCTCTATTTAGGGATGACATTGTATTCAAAGATCCTCTCAATACTTTCATTGGAATCGACAATTATAAGTCAATCTTCCGGGCACTGCGATTCCATGGTAGGATATTTTTCAAAGCTCTCTGGATCGACATTGTCAGTGTATGGCAGCCAATGGAGAATGTCGTAATGGTTCGCTAGACCATCCATGGCATTCCATGAGTCCTATGAGAGAGTCGTGGTCGATTCAATGGCACTTCTGAATACAAACTCGACAAAAAGGGTAAAATATATGAGCACTAAATTGACAACATCGCACTGAATTCACCCCCTAAGTTTTAAGTGCTTGCTGTGGAAGATCTAATCCGATTTGTAGGTTTCCCATCAACCCCAAGGCCAACTTACTTCGAGATTTCATCAGCTTCACCTCTAGAAAAAACATAATAAAACCACCTTAAGTTCTTTATAAATCTTGGTAAATAATGTGTTTCATGGTTTGTTGAGCTATATATAGCATGAAATGGGTGTTATTAATGTGTAAAAAACTTAGTTTAGATCACAAAGCTAGCACTTAGTATTTGCTTGGGTTGTGTTCTTGTAATGACCCAAAATTCAGGGGCATCGGAAAAGTACATTAACAGGCCTCAGTCTTAGTAAATCGAGTTCAAAATAATTACTAGAAATATTTATGAGTTTAGCGATGTGTTTAATTAGGTTTAAATTAGGTGAATTTAGCTTAATTAAGAGTAATTAGGAAAAATGACTAAATTGAATAAAGGATGAAAGTTAAATTGTAGATTAAAAGAAAATGAAGAGGACCAAAATGGCAATTATGCCATTTGTCCTAAGTGAGGCGGCATAAACATAGAAATCTAAGATTTTTATGTGTTAAAATATATATTAAATTATTATTATTAAAAGTAAAGTAAATAAAAAGGAAATAAAGGAAAGAAACAAAAGAATAAAAAAGAAGGAAGGAAACAGAATAGCAGGAAACGAAACAGAGAAGAAACAGGGGAGAAAGAAAGAAAGAAAAGAAAAAGGGAAAATAGGGTTTTAAAGGTTCCAAGTTAATTTGGTAAGTCAATTTAGCCCCTTTTCTTATGATTTTTGAGTTTTTGGAATCCTAGAGATAAATAGTACTTGTTTTAAGTAGAAATTTTGAAAGTCATTAGATTTCTAATTTTGGTTCATGTTGAATAAAATGATGGAATTAGGGGTTTATTTGATAGAAATTTTGATTGGAATTGAATAAAGGATTGAATCGTAAACTAAGCTATAAGTTTTGAGTTTTAGGGATTAAATGGAAATAAATTCGAAATTTTGAAAATATGCTGGAAATTTAATAGTTAAGTATGAGTTTGGACAAAATTTGAATAGAAATAAAGTATGAATTAAGATAGAAAAGTAAGTGAATTTAGTTAGGATTAAATTGAAATTAAAGTAAATCAACATTTTGTACTAAGACTATTTTGGACAGCAGCAGTAGTCTAAGTTTGAAAAATCACCAAAAACTGTAGAAATTAAATTATAGGATGAATAAAATATGGAATTAAATCTTATTGAGTCTAGTTTCTTATAGAAGAAACAATATAAGCAATTGAATTGTAAATTAAGAGATATAATGAATTTTTTGAGACAAGGTCAGAATAAGTTCGGGTTCCCCTGTTCTGACTTTGGAAAATCACAAAAAATTGAAGAAAAATAATTAGAGGCTTAAAGTTATATGTTTAGAATCCTTAATGAGTCTATTTTCAGGAGAAATCAACGGAAATATTATCCGAGTTCTGTACTGTGATATAATTAATTTTTAGTGAAGAATGGTCGGAACTATTTGACAGCAGAACAGGGGCAACTTTAAAGAATAAACTGTACTTATTGGCTTAACCAAAAATTCTAAAAATTTTATGGTAAGAAGATATGTGAGTCTAGTTTCAGGAAAAATTAGTGGATCTTAATTTGGAGTTTCCTAGCTCAAGATATAAATGATTTAGTAACAATGACTCAACTAGACAGCTTTGAATGGACATATAAGTAAATAGTGGAATTATGTGTATAAAAATGGTTAAATTTGCATGTTTAGGCTCATGGATTAAATTGAATTGTGTTATATTGATGATTATAAATTATTATTATTTTTGTAGTTAACAAAGAACCCAAGACATCGGCGCACAAAGGAAAGGAGAAAGCTATCGAGGGTTAAAACGAGAAATTCACGGTTTGTATTACTATAATTCAAATTAGTTTTTATTAAATGTTTTATATCAATTCTATATTTAATAAGTGAATTATAAGGTAAGTATTGATATTTGAGTTGAATGAGAATTGAATTGAATGGTGAATGTGTATGTATAATTGAATTGTAAATTGATTTGAATGTGAAAATTTTAATTGAAAAGTAATCTTAGAATGGAAATGAAAGTGAATTGAGAATTAAAATACCCTATTAACTAGTCGGGCTAAGTCGGATATAATTGGCATGCCATAGGATCTGGAAGTGTACGGGAATTTGCCGGCTTTACTGATCAGGCACTTTATGTGTCGTATTTCAGGCACCTCGTGTGTCGTATCAGGCACCTCGTGTGTCGTTTTAGGCACTTTATGTGTCGTATACTGATCAGGTACTATGTACCGTTTTAGGCACAATGTGCCATACTGGTGTGTTGGGTTGGAATCCGTGTATCCGTCAAAGTCCGGATTTGTTAATAGGGTGAATATCTAAAATGAGAAATTTAAAATAAATTGATTGATTATATTATTGAAATATTGAAAGAAACGAAAAAGTTGATTAGTGGATTGAAATTGAGATTGAAAATGAAAGGCATGAACTTAATGTTCATGTAGTGATTGAAATTGTTACATGTAATATGAGATGGAAACTGAAGAATAGATAAAAATTGTATCGTTATTATTAATTATTGAAAGTTTAAGAATGAATTGATATTTGTGAAATTAGATAGTTACATGTTTGGTAATTAAAATTCTTTATTGCTATTATAATTTGAATTATGATAATACCACTGAGTACGGAATACTCAGCGTGTGGTTGTTTCCGTGCGCAGGTTAATAGGAGTCTAGTACCCCGGTCCAGCATCTGAACGATCCCGGCTCCAGCAAATTTTGGGTGATGTTTTCTTTCTTAATTGAAAGTGGCATGTACTAGGTGTTGTATAAGTTATACAGATATACTTGTAAAGTTGGTTATAAGAATGGTATACCATATTTTGTTATTCGTTTGATAAAATAGTAAATATTATATTATATAATTTGGTATAAGTTGGAATGAAAAATGAATGAAGTTATTAGTTAATTTGGATTAATATTATGAATGTTTAGTTATTAAATGACTATGTTAATGAATTGGTTATGATTTAGATATATTTAGGTTTAAATTGTTTTTGATTGTGCCATTGGTTTTGGATTAGTTGGTTTTTGGTTTGAATTTGCAGGGGGTTTTATGTAAAAATTAAGAAGAAATGCTGTCGAAATTTTGTAAAAATAAAAAATAAAAAAAAAATCTCTGAATACTCGAACAAGTCCCGTTCCATTCCACTTTAATACTTGTGTTGGGCTTCGAAAGTCTATTATAGGGACATAATTCTTCAATTATATTATGAATGTTATAATAATTGTAAAATATCCATAAGTTGTCTGATATATCCGGTAATGCTTTGTAGCCCTGTTTCGGCGACGGTTTGGGGTTAGGGGGTGTTACAGTTCTCATATTATGATATCAAACAAGTTGTATAGTTTTGTAAAAATACAAGTATATTAAAGTTTGATGTAAAATAGAATTATTAGCTTTGTTCAACTAAGCTCTTGTAAGTGTTTTTTTTTAAGTGATTTTAAAAAAAAAAATTGCTTGCATTTGCTGGGATTCTAACTTGGGTCTTTTGCTTGGAAGGCAATTATAAAAATAAATGAGTATTTTTGTAATTTTTTTCCCTTTTCCTTGTGCAAGTGCCTGGTGTAACATGGTTATATTTATGTATGTATATGCACATGTAAAAAGTTTGTGAATTCAGTCATAATGTTGTAGTTTGGTTTACACATTTTGGTTAGTGAATTTAGCTAAACAATTAAAGAAAAAGAAAAAGTCAAATATATGTTTTAAAATAGCTTTTTTAAAAGTAGTTTTTTTGAAATATTTTCAAGAAAGTGAATTTAGCTAAACAATTGAAAGACAAGAAAAATTCAAATGTATGTTTGTTTTATTTAAAATAGCTTTTTTAAAATATTTTCAAGGAATCTAGCAAACAATAGAAAATATTTTACACAGATTCAACTAAATACCAGAAAAGTAAATCATTTTCTAGAAATTATTTTCCAGAAATTATTTTACTGGCAAACAAACTGCGCCTTAGATTCTTAGGTTTTTCCTTTTCTAGTATAGACTTTGTTTTCTATTTTCTTTATTTTGTTGTATTTTTCTTCTTTAGTTCAAAAATATACAAATGATCTATATATTATTTTGAGTTTTTATTCCAAGTATTTAATAGATTTAAACTTTTTAGTTAACAAAAGTTGCAAAATATTAAATTGGATTGTGGATTTGTGGAATATTCTTACTTGTCATCATTTCCATCAAGGGCCTCTTTAAGATTCACTAAGCATTTTTTAATCATTACCTCTTTTGTGGTTATTTGATGATCCATTTGAGCATAAAATTGGTTGGGATTTGTGCTTTGATGTTGGGTAAGAACTAAACTTCATAGTTATTGATTGATCGGAATGTTGCATGATTAATTTTATGTTTAGAGACTAAATCATAAAAAATAGATTAAATCGAATAAACTTCAAAACCTAGAATTGACAACTCTAAGGAAACATTTAGATAGGTGAGACTAAGAGGAGATCCTATTGTGAATAAATTCGACTTTCTAATTTTAGTCTAGTGAGGTCAAGAGATAAATTGGACTAAATCGTCTAATTCGGTAAAATGGTGACCGGAGGTAAAATTGGACCAATTAGGATTTTAAACAATTTAGATCTTTAATCTAAGAGCTAACTAGCAAAATGTACATCAATCAACCACTTTATTTCATCGAATTAATACTTTTTTAAATTTGGTTTTTATGCAATTTAGTCATTTTAGGTATAATTAGCTTAATCAACTTCATGCTATGGATTGTCATAATATACCACTTAGTCATTAGTTAGATAAACTTCCTAATTGCATGCTTAATCATTGTCCATTCATTATATCACCCAATCTCTATTGGGTTCGATCCTTGGAATACTTCTTGTTTCGTTGTAATACACAAATATTACAATTGGTCTATCACACTTGCAATAAAAGCCTATTTTCATTTCTTGATATTTTGTGCTAATTCTCTACTTGATGTACAAACAATGCTGAGGCACGATCACCTTTCGCATAAAACCATGCTTTATTAATTTGTATAAACCATTACATATATACATCAAAAGCTCGAAAATTACCATCCTAAATAATATCCCTATAGATGGAATGTTGAGTTCATTGTTCCTAAAGCACAACTCAATTTGCATGTTTCGTCTTCGAATGCTTATCATGTCTCCTTAAATCTATCCTACAATGTATTGTTTGTCACCTAGTCAATGTGCTACCACTCTACACTATAGAAAGAAATTATGGGCATTGCACTTTAAATAATGCTTTGTGCTTGTAAGTTGTCATAAATAGAACAAGAGTATGACATCCACAAATACTATAAGCATTTATAATAAATACAATTATATCCATATTTATAGAAATAGTCGCTATGGAATTTGAATATGAATATAACATCAACAAACATACCTCTCTACCGGCTTGATGATCAATTTCTTGTTGCATCCAAGTAGGTCTTTAGCCCTAAATATTTTCAAATATTGAATGTAATTAAAAATTATAAATATATGGTTGTTAATAAATTTTAAGATATTAAGTAAGATTATATTTTTACAAAATTATAAGTATATAGTCATTAATTCATTTAAAGATATGATGTACTATTATATTTTTACCTTCGAATAAGATGAATGTGCACTAAACCACGACATTTGTATCCATTTCCAAATTTGCATAAGCATATAACAATCATTTATTTCATCGATATGATGCCAAGTCGCTCTACAAAACGCTCTATACAAATATGTCAGAGTTGTTGACATCAAACTAAATGTTGCAAAGACTACAATAGAGGAAGATACATGAAATGGACCTTATTCCCTAACTTGTCTAGCAACAACATTCCTCCTACTATCCAAAGACCCAAGCTCTGGCATATCAATCCATTTCATCCACGGTTGCATGTGTTGGGAGGAGGAACGAAAAGTCACTTCAACTATGTGCATTTCACCCGATTCCCATCTAATTTCGTACCATACATAGATTATGCAATGCCTAACAACTAATAACACACGTACTCTACATTGATACCACTAGCTCTTGTTACAACATGCCCATCAATTGGAAAGTCAATTATTAAAGTAACATCTTCCAGTGTCATAGTTACGTCCCTGCATAAAAAATGGAAAGTATTTATCTTCGACCTCCATCTTTCCGGCAAGGCGAAAAGAAGTTTCCATATCATTTCAAACGTTTTTCTATATTGCATTTAATCTAGCACTCTTCAAGTGTTCTTGGATGCATCCATTCCAGCTTCGAGAAGTTTACATTATGTCAAGCATAAACAATTTGATCTACTTGTTCAAAATGTTACAAAAATAATATTTAATTTCATAAAATTTAAAAAATAATTCATGATAACAAAATTAAAAAATTGAGTAGGAAATTTTACCACATTGGCAGCATGGTGAGCTAGATGTTGTTCAAACCTTAAAGTGCTCACTTGTTCTCGAAAAATAAGTAGAAAATGACAGTTCTTTATTTTAATTTTTTTTTTGGCAAAATGGCGTTTGAGAATTCATTTTCATTGAGAATAGAAAAGGAAAAGATGATTTATTTATAGATGAGGATCTCAACACCAATAGGCCTCGAGTTCTTAACCTTAAACGTATTAGTTGATCTAACAAACAAATAAATACTCTAAATCAAAATTGGCTAGTTTGAATAATCGAATTTGACACTCAACATCCTATAAAATACTTTATTTTGAAAAATAACATTTTATAATATTTATGTTTGATATATAAATAGTTGAATACTTGACCTGATATTCAGTTACCCTACTTACTATGAACAATGTTTAATTTTAGTTAACATGTGTCATATATATAAAGACCATTGACTATATTATAAAACAGAAGATCATGATGATAATTGAAATTGACAAAATCAACGAATTGAAATAGAGAAATTCAACGAAGAATCTTCCAAAATATCATCATCTTTGACGTGTTAAATTAAATAATTGAATATGTATGTGGCCAATAGTCTTGGGAAATGAAATTAATTTCAAGCAAATCAATCATAATCAAGCTTTTTTTCTTCTTCAAAATAATCATAATCAAGTTTTTATATTACACTTGCTATCCCCTCCCCGAGTTAGTCAGAGAGAAATAATATAAAACAAAACTTATAAAAGCTTAAACTCCAACTTTAAAAAATGAATCTATACCTTTTCTAGTCATAGCCATGAGCTAAGCGTGTATGTGATGAAGCTAATTATGTTGAAATGCTAATTAATTTACGCTTAATCATAAATTTTGTGTAAATGATTTTAATTGTATATTTGAGTTTTTTTTGTCGTTAACCTTTATTTTTTTTTCAATTTATTTTTTTAACAGATTTGATGAAAGTTAACACAGGATGATGTAAAATTTCATATGTAGAATATTTTTAATGAGATGTAATCTATTATTTAAGTAGCCCAATAAAATAATTATATATGGGAAATAATAAAATAAATAAATAATTCATGAAGTTAAAAAAATAACTCTTAATTTAAAGAAAATATACGTAATTATCTAAAAAAAATATTTCAAAATGAATGCACATGTTTAATAATTTCGGTATAGATTACATCTTATTAAAAATATTCCACATATGAAATTCCATATCATTCCGTTAACTTTTAACGGTACTTTCATCAATTTGTTAAAAAAAACAATTTGAAAAAAAAATAAAGGTTTATGGCTAAAAAAAGCTCAAAAATACAATTATGGCCATTTTGATAAAACTTATAAATACCAGTGGCAAAATTTGTCATTAAGCCATTAATTTACATAATTTAAATTATTTTTGACCGTAAATCCAATATTCAAATTTCACAATCACCTTCGCTACTTGAAAAAAAAAACTTTGCCTTAGAAATTCAAGGTTTTTTTCAAATTGACATTAAATAATCACCTATTTTCTATAGCTCATGTTGTTATCTGTAATTTCACAGTCGATATCATCCTTCATCATCCCGTAATAATTGTTCGGTCTATAAAAATTGATATTTTCGATATTGTATTTGCCATCATCGGTATGTGTTTTTTTTCAAATACAATTTAAAAATACAAGTATTCCGTGATTATAATAATAATAATATTTTAATAGGTGTCAGCCATCACGTTGCTAACACCGGTTCAAATTTTAAAAAAGAAAATTTTTCGGTGCTTTTTTTATGTCAGCGTTCTCATTACTGACACCTATTAAAATATTATTATTATAATCATGGAATACCCATATTTTTAAATTGTATTTGAAAAATACATACTGATGCCACAGGCACAGTGTCGACACCAAAAAACCATTTTTTTATAGACTAGACAATCATTACAGGGTATGGAAGGTGGTGTTAGCGATGAGATTGCCGGCAACAACCTGAACTGTAAAAAACAAGTCATTTTCATACAATATTTTGAATCTAAATCGTTTTCATAAATAATCAATTTATTTAGGTCAATTTTGAAAAAAAAAAACAGAATTGAAGTATTCAAACTCAACTATTCCCATGGAACTTCAGACCCAAAATTGAAAAGAAAATACATATTACATTTTATTGATATATTCTCAAACATGTCCTTCCCATTTCCATTCCTTCCATACACACTATTCAATACAAAAGAAAAAGACACATAGGGATGCATTAGTCATTTTCTAAAGCACCTTTGTCTTTAATGAAAATTAATATTTCTAAAATTGGATTATTATTTTTTCAAAATCAATAGTCTTCGTTCATTCAATAGAAGACTTATGATTATCAAAAAATAGTGAATAAATCCAACCTTTACATCCACATAAAATTAATTTGAATTAAATTAACTTTTTAATTTTGAATTATTTTAACTTGAATTATTATTTAATTAATAAAAAATTATGTGATTTAAAAATTATCATGAAAACATTATTACAAAATAAATTTACATATTAACTAAAAATATCATTAATTGAATACGATGATAAGTCACAATGCATTCATAATGAGATATACAAATTCGGAAATTAAATGATAAAAGAAATTAACTAAAAATGTTAATTAATGGGAAAGAAAGTTCCTGAGAGTTTTGGTATATTCTTTTTAAATAAGTAGTGTCCTTTTTTTGGATTAATATCAAGTCTTAAAAGCAAAAATTGCCCCACAAATTTTGGGCAAAGAAAACAATAATGGTCCAATTTCTCTTTCATTTTGATTGTTGTATTGTGGCTTTACAAAGCTTTTATGACTCATAAATCATAATCTTATAACATTGCTATCCTTCAAAATAAATTTGTCCTCTAGTTTCTTTATTTCTTTTCACAACCCCTTTTTTTTTTAAATTTATACAAGCTTTTAAAGCTATCTCAACTATAGGAAAGGTTGGTATACATTTGAATTATTATTGTTTTAGCTTAGTATAAAGTTCCTTTATGGACTATTATTTTTTACAACCCAAACCCTTGAATGAAATTAGTTTGGAAGCATATCGATTCTTTTTTATATAATGTTTAGAAGTACTTATAATCCTTCTCCAACTCATAAATAGGAGGATAATGTGCTCCAGTGCATTCGAACCTATATCTTCCTGCATTGGCAACAATGCTCATGTCGTACAATATTGTTTAATGTTAAAGAGGAAGGCAAAACAATATTAGAGGATTTTCTTATTAAAATATTGTAAAAAAAAATTATTTCGGAACTTATTTTGTAATATGCATTTTTTGGGAGGCATATCTCAACAACTATTGTGAGATTTAAATTCCTTACTGAATTTGTTATCGTAGAGAAGCACTGATGATGTTGAGGTCCTTTTTTATAAATACTTCCATTTTTTTTATTTCACTGAAAGTTCTCTAAGAAAATCTTAAAACTCCCCGCCTAGTAAATTTTTTTTTTTAATTTTCTATTCTTTTACACAAGAGAAGGGTCATCTCTTACCGTACCATAAACATAGTAAAAATACTCACTTGATTTTTAAAAATTTTATTGTTAATAGATTTTGTTATAATTATATTTTATTATTATGAAACTTTTTTTTTAATATTTTGTTAAATTAAATACACTAACCTCGACACCGCTTGACAAGCTTAGTATACATTTCAACAAGACATGGATACTTGTAAGTATTGAGGTATATATCAATTTATTCTCTAAATATTCTTGAACCCTTAACCATTTCCCTGTAATTCAAAATTAGAACTTTTCGAGCCTTAAACCCCAACCCATTTCCCTTTGCACTTAACACTAAATTAAAGCATCCGACTTCTTTTTGGCTAGAATTTGAGTCGAAGATTTCGACCTAATCAAAGGAAACTCTGACTTCCTTTACTCTAATACTTTTCATGACAATGAAATTCTGCAATTATTGATGTATTGTTCAATCATGAAGAAATTTGTTAAACTAACCACAATTAGGGTACATCTTAACTTTTAATTCCTATTTAAAGGCTAAAGTACTTCTTTGTACTCAATTGATGCTCCGACATTTGATGAAGTCGGTTTCCACTAAAGGCAGTTTGATTATACCATTTAATTTAGTGATTAATTGTATAATTTACTCTAAATTATACTATTTTAAATAAATTTTATGAATTTTTTGTACGTAATAATGTAATTTAACCTGATTTTTTCTTTTACACATTTAAATCAAGGGCAAAGTCAGAACAAATTTTTAGGGGCTAAATGAAATTTTAATTTTTTATAGTCTATATATTTATAATTTTTAAAGGATTAAATTTTATTTTTATAATTTTAGAGGAGCAAAGTGTAATTTTACTTTTACTTATTTAATATTTTTAAAAAAAATTTAAGAGTCTAAATAATAATTTAAACATGAAGTTGATAAAACAAAAGTTTAAATGTCATGGACCTCCATACTCATAAGAAAATTATTTTTATAATATTTTAATAAAAAGAATGAATTATATGAAACTGTGATTTTACGCTATCTCTATTCATTTCCAATAAGAGAATGACAAATCAGATTTTTTCTCCTGATTTTGAACTTTTTACTCCTGAAAAAATTTAAATCCAACTAAAAATACTAAAGATAAAAAAAATTGAATTTGTCATTCTCCTATTAAAAAAAGAAATAAAGATAATGTGAAATCACAGTTTCATATAATCATTCCTATTTTAATAAAATACATCATAACAATATTTTGATAATACATTTTATTAACGAATAAATATTAAATATAACTTTAGTTTCATATTTTAAATTCACCTAATAAACAAAATCCACAGCATTTCTTTAATCAACTTGCTACAAATGCAAGCAGTCAAGCACGCCATAAGTTACCTTTTCACTATAGAATGCATATACTTTTTTTGGGGGGCATAATCACAAATTAAGTTTTTTATTTTACATTTTTATCAATTTAGTTTTATTTTTTAATTAAATATAGCCTTCAATTTTTTAAAACGAGTTGATTTGATCATTAATTTTTCAAAATGGATTGAATTATTTTTTTAATGAAAATATAGACTAAAACATTACATTTTTAAACATGACAATCCATACAGTAATTTACGTATACTTCATACTAAAAATTTGAATATTTTTATAATTTTTAAACTATTTGTTGATCAACATCATCAAAAATTATTATTTAGTTAGTATTACATTAAAAAAGTTATTTGACTCTTTTTGAAATATTCATGTTTAAAGAGTGTAAAAAGTCCTCAAAATTTTTTAAACAAAGCAATTAAACCACTACTTATTTTTATACTCTACTAGGCACTTAAACTGTCAAAATACATCAAAAAGGTCCTCAAACTTTTTCAAAAAAGCAACTAAACCCCTGCTCTTTTTTCTTCTTTTTTTTTCACTCAATTGCCAAAATTTATTAAAAAGGCCCTTTGATCATTAAAGCTAACCGCCCTTAATTTTTTCAGTTAAAACCATCACGTGTTACAACATAGCGTGACATGTGGCAAAAAATGATAAAAAAATAAAAATCAATAAAATTTATTAAATTTTAATAAAAAATATAAAAAAATTATTTTTTAAAAATTAGAAAAAAATTATAAAAATAATAAAAATTTGTAAAATTTTATAAAAATTGTAAAAAAAATTATAAAATATATGGAAATATAAAAAATGTAAAGAAATATAAAATTCGTAAAAATTTATAAAAATTATTATACCAGAAACTGGGAATCATTAACTTTAACAATCAATTATTAAAGTTAAAAGTTAAAGGGTTATAATTTACTTTATTTTATAAAACTTTACATTTTTTATATTTTTTATGATTTTTATTTTTTTCTAATTTTTAGTAAATTTTAAATTTTTTTATATTTTATTAAAGTTTAATAATTTTTATAACTTTTATTAATTTTTATTTTTTATAACTTTTTTGTCACATGTGACAGCGGTTGTGACATGGGTGGCTCTAACTAAAAGAAAATTAGGAGCAGTTAACTTTAACAGTTAATTGTTAAAATTTACTATCAAAAGGCCTTTTTGAAGGTCTTTTTAAGTACCCAATTGAGGGAAAAGAAAGGTAGTTTAATTTTTTTTTTTTAAGTTTGAGAGCTTTTTACACTCTTAATCCAAATATTAGTGGTTACATTTAGCTCAAAAAAGAGCTAAATTGATAAAATATGTAAATATTGAGGGCTAAATTTAAAATTATACTTTTTTTTTCAACTAATACATACCCAATTTTAAAAAATTAAAAGAAAATATTCCATATTAACCTCTATATATATATTTTTAATATAAATATGCAACGTAACGTAATCCATGTCTTGTTGAAAACCTGTTGTGTCGTGTTGGTGTTTCCTTTTTAGCTTTCCCTCAAGCTATAGAATCCTCTATGTTCTCATCTCTCCTAAGTACTTCTCTTCCATTTATCTTCCTTCTTCTTTTCTAGTTTTCCACAAACCCTTTTTTCCCCTTCCAAATTTCTTATCTTTATTTGTTTTATTTTAGAGAGAAATAATTTTGTTAAAAGAACAAAGAGCCAAAGACATAGATAGTTACTCCAGAGCTTTTGTAAGAGAAGAGCAAGGGGAAAATGGCGGCGGTTTTTCCCACCTGGATTTTGATAGTGGCCTTGCTTTTTGACGCTGCGGTGGTTATGGGTAGTTTTCCTGCAACTTTGAAGCTGGAGAGAAAAATTCCTCTGGCGAGTCATGAGTTGGAGCTGAGTCAACTCAGAGAACGAGATAGACTCAGGCACGGAAGGTTGTTGCAGTCTTCTTCTGGTGGCGTTGTGGATTTTCCTGTTATGGGGACCTATGATCCGTTTCTTGTTGGGTAAATAAGTTCCAATCAAATTTCTTTACTGCACTTTTCTTGGTTTTTTTTTTTGAATTTAGGCTTGGTTTTGAATCATTCGTTTCTAAATTTGGATTGAGAAGTTAAATATCTGACTAATTTTCAATGTTGGGTATTTACTATTTACATGAAATTTATCATTTTTATTAGCTTCTTCTCTGTCCTTCACTTTGTTAAAGTTTTTTAGTGTCTCTTTTACTTTGGGGTTCATTAATTGTATACTACAACAGTAATTTTTTCCCTTTTTCTTTGTTTATGCTTTGTTTTGGCTGCTTTTTCTTTTAATTTACTGATTTATTTCTTTTTTTGTGTGTGTGTTTAGGTTATATTATACAAAAGTACAATTAGGGTCTCCTCCAAGGGAATTTCATGTACAGATTGATACTGGAAGTGATGTTTTATGGATAGGGTGCAATTCCTGCAATGGTTGTCCTCAATCTAGTGGACTTCAAGTAAAATTCGCTTTTCCTTGTTTTTTTTTTCTTTTTCAATTTGGTAATTGATTGAAAGAAAATGAAATGAGCAACTATGTTATTTTTTTTCTTCTTACAGATTCAGCTTAATTTGTATGATCCTGGAAGCTCATCAACAGCTTCATTGGTCTCATGTTCAGACCAAAGATGTAGTGCAGGTCTCCAATCATCGGATTCCGGCTGTTCGGGTCAGAGCAATCAGTGCAGTTACACATTTCAGTATGGAGATGGTAGTGGAACATCAGGCTATTATGTAGCGGACTCGTTGCATTTTAATTCAATTCTTGAAGGATCTGTGATTACTAATTCTACAGCACCCATTATGTTCGGGTGAGCTAAATAGTTCATCAACGTCGCAATGCTAATCATGTTGTTTCCAATTTGTTTGATTGGAAAGATGTAACTTGTTGGCTTAAATTGTGGATTGTGAAACAGGTGTAGCGTGTTGCAGACCGGGGACTTGACAAAGTCCGATAGAGCTGTTGATGGAATATTTGGATTTGGCCAGCAGAGTTTATCTGTAATCTCTCAACTTTCATCAGAGGGAATAACTCCCAAAGTTTTTTCCCACTGCTTAAAAGGAAGTAACAGTGGTGGGGGTATACTTGTTTTTGGCGAGATTTTGGAGCCGAATATGGTTTACACTCCGCTTGTCCCATCACAGTATGTTTTCTTTTATTTGTTTTTTGTATAATGTGGTACACAATCTTACATACATAGGTTTATGAGATAGATATGCTACCATTTCTGCTTGTTGGATGTATATTGGGGACTGTAGGAAAATATAAGGCTTCATTGGCTGTTTGGTTAACCATCCTTGCACCACGAAATTTCAGGCCTCACTATAATCTTGATCTGCGGAGCATTTCAGTTGGTGGACAAGTTTTATCAATAAACCCATCAGTGTTTTCTACATCAAACAACCAAGGAACAATAGTTGATTCCGGGACAACTTTAGCATACCTAGCTGATGAAGCTTATGATGCTTTCATGAGTGCTGTAAGTCACGAGTTATGTTTTACCAATACTTGGCCAACATTAAGAAGATCAACTATCATTTAAAATATATATATGCTTTTCACTTGTTATGCTTGTTTTCTGATATTAGTTGTGAATCACGAGTTTAGTGATTAACTATTCTCTTGTTGTGCAGATCACAAATGCTGTTTCACAAACCGTGCGCCCTATTCTTTCCAAAGGAAATCAATGCTACCTTATAACCTCCAGGTTGACTACCCACTGATATTATTTCATTTCGTTTCAGTGACTGATGATTGTAACTCGTAACTGACAGTATGTTAACATTCTGTTTAGTGTCAACGACATATTCCCTCAAGTTAGTCTGAACTTTGCTGGTGGTGCATCCTTGATTTTAAATCCGCAAGACTATCTTGTACAGCAGAATTCTATCGTAAGTTATCTAAAGCTTTGGACATGCATACATAGATTTCTATCTACTGTATCATACTTTCTTCCTGTTATACGGTAGAGCTTGTCTGATTTTCTTCCTTTGAGCAAAATAGTTTGATGGGTTTCTTTAGTTTGATGGGTTTCTTTGTTATTTATTTTCTATTTTGTATTTTTAGCTGTTTGAATCTCATTATTAGCCCATGTTTCAATTCCAAAGTGGAAGTATATTGAGACAAGCTCTAAAATCTAACGTCAGTCTGAACGGACTTCCTTGTTTTGTATGTTGTGTCGTTTTTATTTCATATCCTGAATTTCTGAATGAAAAACGGCCGACTTATATTTACAGGGTGGTTCTGCAAGTTGGTGCATAGGCTTTCAGAAAATTCAGGGTCAAAGGATAACAATTTTAGGAGGTATTTTCACTACACAGAATGTCCGGATCAATTACGTTACACTTGTTTGGAGACTTCATGAATTCTGGGCTTTCTATAACGTGACAATTTGTTACTTGTAGGCCTAAGCTTAGCTTTGTGCTTGAAATTTTAATGCTTTATATGTCACTTAGCTGGATGATTTTTGCCTGCATGATGTAGTAAGCCATAAATATTCTTCCTTTTTCTTTTGCAGGCTTAGCTTTGTGCTTGAAATTTTAATGCTTTATATGTCACTTAGCTGGATGATTTTTGCCTGCATGATGTAGTAAGCCATAAATATTCTTCCTTTTTCTTTTGCAGATCTTGTTCTAAAAGACAAAATCTTTGTATATGATTTGGTGAATCAACGGATCGGATGGACCAACTATGACTGTAAGTGTCAAAATGAACTTTCATATTATACATTAGAATAGATTTTTCCAATAATCTCCAGTTCGACAACCTCCTAAATCCTGTAAAACGACTTTTCCACCATCACGTTGTTAAAAGGACATATTCAATAGGTGCGGAAGATGTCAAAATTCGGAATACCAATGCTCGTTTCCATTTTTATCTCACCGAGTTTATGTTGACTCTGAATCTGCTCCATTGTGTATTGAGATCAGGTTCAATGTCGGTCAATGTCTCAACAAATATCAACACAGGAAGAACTGAATTTGTCAACGCGGGGCAGATGAGCAATGATGGTTCATCGCGGGATCAAATACGGGGCATGCTAGCTTTACTTCTACCTATAATCATGCTTACCGGTCTACTGTTCTTGTAGCATATCCTGTAAGGATTCCGCCGGCTGCTCAATGTGCAAAACAATTGGTAGGTTATTTTCACGGCTGTCTTTTTTTCTTTTCTTTTTTTTTTTTGTTCACTGTGTATCTTCATCATTAGCCATGTAAAATTACAGGTTTCAGGGGTTTACTGTGATTGACTGTAGTGTAAATTACATTCATACATGTTCTTTTTTGACAGTAAATTTAATTTATACTAGCCTTCTTGCATTTGTTACTTTAAGCCCTCCTTTTTTTGTATTTTAATTTTGTATCAATTTGTTTTACTTCTGAGTAATTAATAGAGGATAAGTCTTTTTGTCAAATTTTATACACTTAAATTTAAAATGAAATTTAAAAAAAAAAAGTAAAATGTTATTGCATAATTTTAAAAAGTAAAAATGAAAAATAAAATAAAACTTAAGAAAAAAAAAAGAGTGAATGACAAAAATTTTGTAAAAGCTTCAAAAATATCAAAATTAATATTTTTAGAACATTCATTTTTTTTCTTAAATGTTCTATTTTAAACTATGCTATATAAAATCTAATGTCTCATTTAATAGTTAAATTAACAATGTTAGTAACAAAAAATAACCTAATTGATATAACATCGATAGTTTGAAGATGTAATTAAAATAATTTGAAGTTTAGGGACTAATTTAGAATGAAAATTATAATTTGGAGACATTTGGTGCAGTTAACTCAAATTTTCATGGCAACTTATATTTACACATATATGTATATATATATATTTTATTTAAATTGTTGATTGAGTTGTTTCAAAAAAGAATTTCATTGAGCTGGTGTAATAAGGTTTAAACCAACATATTTAAAGGTTCAAACTAATCATTTCAACAAAAACCTCATTTGAACTTTTCATTAATATATTTTCTACATGATCTTTTACATTGACATTTTGTAACATAACTTAATACTTAAAAAAACATTTAACTGAGTTGCTATTACAAGTTAATTAGATTAATTTTTATGTAAAATTATAATAATAAATAATAAATATAATTACAATATTAACATTATCCTTCAAAAAAATTATAATTTTACCATTATATTATATATATGTTGTTAAAATATCATATAAATTTTACACTATTTATTTATTTTTTTACCAACAAGTGTTGTATTTAATGATAAGGCACATTATATTCTTAATTGGAGACATAGATTTAAACATGGTTAAAAAAGACAACCACGAACAGCAAACATAAACAGTAAAACGGGCATAAAGAATACAAAAAAATCTTTTTTTTTTCTTTATTAACTATAACAACTTCCTTTTTTTTCCATCCCAATTTCCATAGCAACCATCCCCTTCCCTAGTTTCTACTTCACCAGATCTCTTTTTTTTCTTTTTTTTTAAAACAATTAAAGTCAGTTTAATTTATGAAATACTGGTAAATAGAAACATGATTTTCATTTTCTATTTTTTAAAAATAAAAAAAAAACATTTTGATAAATAGAAATAAAAACATGTTATTAATAAAATAAAATAAATTTTGTATTGATATGGATTTGAATCAGAATACCGGATTCAATATAAGAAAAAAAAAGTTGAAAAATAAATATTTTTTGTGCTTATATGGATTTGAACCAATATGAATTCATTTAAAGTTAAAAAACCCTTTATTCTCATTTTTTCATTTCCACAAAACATTTTGGTGAAAATAATGAAAATTATTTTTAAAATTTTCAATCATCCATTTTTTAAAAAAAGGAAAATGACTTTTATTTTAAACATTGCTTCTTCTTTTTTTTATCTTCTCTATTTTGGTTAACCACCCATATCCATTGATGAATCAAAATTGATAATTTTCTTCACCTTCTGTGTCATCATGAATGGAAAAGATGGTGCTTGTTTTTTTTAGTTTTAGATTGAAAAGAAATGAAACAGATAAAAGCAATGATAGAACAGAATAGCTGATGAATGGACAAAACCATTTTCATACAATCAGATGAGAGGATTAAATGAGAGCGAAGAGTATAATGAGAGAGGACAAAACCATTATCAAAATTGATAATTTTCCTTTGATATTTTAAGAAGATTTTTTATTCATCAACAGAATTTGAGGGAAAAAAATATAATGAAAGAGAAATCATAAATCTAATGTTTTTAATAGTCATTTACTATTCACACCTCATTGTTATAGTTGCGTTTGAATCCAAACACACACCCTACTTCTATTTCTAATTTCACTACTACAGTATCCTATTTCATCGCTATAGTAACTAATCTCATTGTCATTGTTGTTTTCAATATCACCGAAAGTAAACGCACCACTCATCCAAACTAAGCCTAAACTATTAAAATTTTAATGGCATGGTTTGTCCACCTTTAATGAAGTAAAAAACAATCCAAGTGGATTGAAGTTGGGATGGGCGATGCATTTATCTTCAGTGAGATTAAAAATAGCGGTAGCAGTGAGATTAATTATTGCATTGGATATTGTAAAACAGTGGCGGGGTGTGTATTTGGATTCAAACGCAGTTGTAACGGTGAGGTGATAATAGAATAAGACTATTAAAAACATTAGATTAGAAATTATATATAATAAAAGTTTTTAAAATTATTTCATTTTTATGAAAATATTAAAAATATGTAAATTTATAAAATCATTTAATAAAATATTAAAATTGTATTTACTATGTTTATTAAAATTGTAAATTTTAAAAAAAAAATTGATTAGGGTTGATTTTTTATTCATTGGAGCTTTAAACTCCGGTAGAAAATTGGAGTTGCGGTGAGGAGCAGTGAGGATTTTCGAACGTAGCCATCACACTTTTGTTAATTGGTAATCTAAAAGAAGTTTAAGAAAGTGTGTTAAAAAATAAATGACATTTATGAAATTTTCATAATCCACAAACGATGTGTGCAAATATAATAATCCAAACTTCAGACAACAATTCGCTCAACCACCAAAACAAAAATTCCAAAATTAAATAATTACTAAGTCGACCAATGGAATAAATAAGACTCCACAATTGTTGTTATTATAGTTGAAAAACAGGCTAAGAATTATGCTAAACGTGGTGTAAATTATGTTTTTTTTTTTTTTACAATTAGGGATTTGGGATTTCTAATGCTTACATCATAAAATTATTAGCACTATACAAAAAGATTATTTGACTTACATACTTTTTTATACAATAAAACTTACAATATTTGAATATTAAAAATGATTTCATTATGAGAAATATATAAATGTGATTTTTCATACACAAAATGTGCATACTTAATTGTGACAATTTTCCCTAAGGCCTGTGATAAATTTTTAACATCAATGAATTATTGTTATATCATCAAAGGTGGCATTGGAGTAGAAGCATAACAGCGTTGGCACCCATTGAGGGACGAAAATCCTGATGTTTCAGTTCGAAAAGGTAAATTTATTTTATATATGATTGGGATAATTGTTTTTCAGTCTCTGGTAAAAAGATCTGCTGTACCCTCCAACAAAAAGCTATTTGCTAACAAAACAACTGTACCAACCAACATCCACAAACTGCAACTATACTTGCGCAACTTTCCACACCATCAACCAAACATAATTTATCAGATGTAGAACATCACTTCCTTCACATTATCCTTTATGCTGGGGAGCGGCCTAACCTCTACAACCTTGTCTTTCGGCTTTCGGCCTCCAGTAGACCCACTATCCGACATCTCATCCTCAATATAATAGCGTGCCCTAAAAGCAGCGAGGTGAGCATAGTATGCCGGAGGCACTGCAAACATATAATCCAAATATTCACTGTCAAAACCAAATCTTAGTCAACAATTTTAACAAGACAAAAAAACATCATCACAAACCTATGGAAACAGACTTGGTACACCTCGCATACCTGTCCAAAAAGTAAAATTATTATTATATAATTACTAGGTGCTGATCTAAAGCATTATTTATTCACCCCATTTCAGGATTATACAGAAAGAAGTAAACACATACGTGTAACATAAACTGTTTGTGAGCACTTGCAAGATGTCAGCAGTGAAGCCATTTTCATCAAACAAAACGTGGTAATGTGTGGGCTTGCTTGTCCCCTACACAACATCATCAATATCAGATCGGACAAAATTAACATAAAAACCATCACACTTCAAGGGAAGCCTCGTTTACCTGGATGCCAGCGTGACTATTGAGATAAAAATCAAACTCAGTTGGATGACAGATGCTAGTATCCACAACAGTACCTGAAAGTTAATGGCTACATTAAAATATGCTAACAAAATGAAGATCAAGAGAATACAATCAAATCCCTATTATAAGATTAAAATCACCTGGTAATATATTGCCACTCCTATCAGTTTTGTTGCGATCAGTAGGGAATAAGCGAGTATGATGCCTCTTTTGAACCACAACAAATGTAACCCGAGGCATATATCCTTCCTGTAGCGAGGAACAAGCCTGGAAGGAAGAAAACTGCAGGGGTCAGAAGGCCCAAACACCAAAAAACATCGCATCCATTTTACAGTGAACCAACAATAATAGATATTATACAGTGATTTCAATACCTTCCGAATTGCATCCATTTCATAAAGCAAAACTTGGCTGAATTGTCCTTCACTAACACCATCTCTGCCACACATCAAAAATCAGATATCAGCACTGCTGCTAGAAATATATACATAGATTAGGATGGTCAAAAACAAACATTACCTATAGAAGATAATTCTAGAAGGCTTTTGTCTTGTCGACTTGAAGAAAGCAAGAAGCAATTCCCTGCAAACTTGAAATGTTAAGAAAGTAGAGCACTTCTAGAAGAAACTAAAAATTTAAGTCTGAAATAAATCTATCTCCCTACCTAACCATTCCACCCTCAACTAAACCCTTTTGTGGATCCTTAGTTTGTTTATAAAGATCCTGGATTATTTCCACCCGGTGAGTCTGTGCTGAGACGATTCCACGATACTTGGTTACCTCAGGCCAATCCATTGAAGCAACGACCTGCAGCAAGCCAATAACCTCTTAAATATGATCAAGTAACAAAATGGGGATGATAGAGAATAATGAGTATGCTTACTGCAGCTATAGAAGAACTAGAGTCTTCGCCAGGCGGCGGATGAGTGACATCTGCCCCAAAAATGATTGTAGGGACATCAGTCACAAGCGGAATTCTCCTTAAAATAGCATCATTCAGCACAGTATTTCGCCCCCCAACCTACAGAATTTACAATTCTAATGATTTAAGAAGATAACAAGACAAGAAAACACTAATCAAATCACCACCAGTGAGGCAAAACATATACCTTAGCATTGATCTTGAGAGCAACATTTTCAAAATATTGGTTGCTAAACTTTGAAGCTTGCACAGGCTTACAACATTGTGAAACAATACCTAGCTCCGTCTCACAAATTCGCTTTATTTTTCCTGCAAGCAAAAAGATTTGAGTCGCGCAAAGAAACCCCAGGCATTACCCATTTACAAAACATCAGAATTTCTTACCGTAAGAACCAGTCTTATCGGGTAAGATAATGATCAACAACTGAAGTGGCTTATTCAAGCCAGCAGACTCTTTGTATACATCCATGAGAGTCTGATCAATTCGATCAGAACGAGCTGATCGCATTGCAATTGAAGGGGTTTGGCGAAACACCTAGAGTAACAAAATGGGAAATCAAGCTAGTGATAAATAAATAACAGATATACCATCCACCTATACTAAAAAAACCACACAGCATACCATTCCTTTGCTGTTACACATTTTCACAAGCTCCGCACAGAAGTCTTCTGAAATATTCCAAAATTCCGCGGAAAAGTTCACACAAGTCCAGAAATCGACTTTACCCCCATTGACCATTTTCTGCAAAAAAAATTGTTGATCCTTAAAACCTAGCAAAATTTTCCCAAAAGATATATAGCTACACTAAACTGCAAAGAAGAGACACTGCAAACCTTAAAAATGAAATGAAAAAATGAACAAGAACTCTGGAACAAGAGGAAACTGAAGAGACAGGTCTGATTCCTTAAATTTTACAAATAATGCCACTTCAAAAAATAAGAGGTGAAGAAAAAAAAATATCACCTTGTTGATCATGTTCCATTGCCCACAACTAGGATTAACAATTTTGTCACGTCCACTTTCGTGATACTTTAGCTGCAGCAACCAAAACAGACATTAATATTATTATAAGACAGACGGTATCCTTGAAAATATAACATATTGGCATATAAGTACCGCTGGAGGATTTATAACTCGTGCATCAATCAACGCCAGTTCTCTGCGAACATGCATTCCAAATTCTTTAGTAACAAGCTCCTCCACCTCAAAATTATTGATCTGGACCATCTGCATGAACATGTAATGCCAAATGAATCACAATTCTCATCAACAAATTTAAAAAATAATAAGCATCAAAAATTGTAGTACCTTCGTAACATTCCCCTCCCTAACATTCGGACGTTGACAAGTTGCTCTAAGCAGAGATCTAACTTGTTGTTCATTTAGTTTTTTTGTGTATCTCTGACCCTCAACGATACTACACAGCTGCAAAACAAAATCATACAAGAGAATCAGTAACAAACAAAAAGAAAACAAAAACATGATCATCTTGATATAAAGTAAAAACCTCCATTGGCAGGTAGACAGGTCTTGCTTCACTTCCACTTTGAAGTGCAGGCAAGGATGGATATTTAAGCACAACATTGTATTTCTCACGGAAATACTTGACCACAGAGACATTTGTTCTCTTGTCATCGAGAGTAAATCTAAAAAATTGAACAGAAACATAATGAGACAGAATGGCACAAATATACCATAAGCACAAGATTTACAAACGTACAAGCATAAACAATATTTTAGAACAAGACATAACCAAGCCAAATACTAAAAACTTTCAACTGCAAAAAAAAAAAAATTAAAACCAACTCAATTTGAAGATGGAACTTAGATAAGTAGAGAATACAAGACTACAAATAACCCAAAAACAATTCTACCACACAGGCCACATAGAAGTAGCTTACTAAAAATATTTATGAGCACGTATAGTATTATAACAACAAACTCACGTCAACTGGCTTATAGGATCTCTAGATACTCCATTAATCTTGCAAGTTTTGGCATAATTCATGTAGATGAGCTTAACTCTTACTCCCTTCAAGGCCTTTTTCACCTAAAAAATACGGCAGTAGAAGCATTGCAAAAAAATTCAGCAAGTTTGATTAATAAACACTGAATTCAATATATATGTAGGGCAAGAAAAGAGTGTGTAATAATACTTTAATACGATCTTGATCAGACAGCGGCTTTGACAGGTTTGTTCCTCTGAAATGTTTCGCAACGAACTCTGAAACTAAAATTGGCTCATAGAATGATCGAGCAGACACATCTGCAAAGCAAAACCAGTAAATCTTCATACTGAAACATTAGGAACAAAGTGGCTACACAAACTGAGCAATCGAAGTACCTACCAATATTAAGAGATAAACCCATCTGAGTGGGTCGAAGACTCTGATAATATCCAGACCAGTATTCTATTCCATTACCAAGATCTCCTCTAGGACCTAATGATGTATCAAAAAAAGACCTTCCCACCTCAGTATATCTGCCAAATGATGTTTCAAATGTATTAATTTGATGTCATATAAAATGGTTTCAGCAATTTAACAGCAAGCAATCTTTAACATTAATCAACAGGCAGTTACATCTGAGATGGTTTAGATCTAAGAACAACATCCAGAACTTGAATAACTTCTTGAGGGCATTCAAAATGCCTTCTGCTCAAAAACTCCCTCAGATAATGAAGGTCTGGCTTGGAGGCCAGTTTGATTGCAACCTTAAATTGTTGCTCCTTCCTGCAATGGCAGGCAACCAGAAAGATCACAGGTAAACAATAATGACATCGGATAAAATGTAAAATGTCAAGAGACCATCATAGGATACAATAATATTACCGCGCAGGCCTAGATGAACCATCACTGCGATCTTCCTCAGTTAGCTTGATAACAAGCTCCTTTGACTCGAAGGGAAGAGGACCAGCAGTGTACAAACTCTTCCTGCCATCATAAGCTGGACACCTACGTCCAAGATGCGACTCTTTGTATACATCAATAAGTTGCTTCATTATAGCTCTGTTAACCTTTTTTGCGGTTACCTCAGGCGTTATAGTAACCTATAAGCAATGAAGTGCCAAAGGCCATCAAAAGAGACGAGAAGAAGATGCAAGTAACAGAGATGGACAAAGAGACAAGCAAATAAATAAGAAAACAAAAGAGGAAAATATACATTAAAATCCAATGAATATAAAATTCAACGAGATAATAAATAGCAAAAAGTCCAAATCAGTCAAGCAAATCATTAACAGTTAAACTTTCCCTTGGGTTTTTTAAAACAAAAGTAACTACTAAAACCTTCAGTGTATAGTAAAGTCGGAGAAAAAAAAACAGAGATCTAAGAAGTACCAAAATATAAAACGATTAAAACAAGGCAGAGAAATGACAAGGAAAACTAGCGATTAAAATACTGGAGAAGAAAATGCAAGTATCAGGGATGAACGAGGTAAATGAATAAGCGAACAGAAATATGAAAACATTAGAATTCAAAAAATATGATCTAAACAAGTGGAATTCGCTTAAGCAAGCCATTAACAGTTAAGGTTTCCCTCGGTTAAGTAATGACTGAAAGCTTAAATCCATAGATAGGTCAAAAGGAAGGAAGCAGAGACATACAAGCAAAAAAGAAAGAGAAAAAAAAATATATAAATAAATAAATAAATAACGATTAGAACAAGAAGCCAAAAATGTCGAGAAAAAATACAGGCTTAAAAACAAATGGGGAGACATGCGAGATAGAAAGTTACATCGTAGTGATGAAGATCGGCATTAGCAACATCTACGAGAAAATGGTTGGCTCTAACCCGACATTTTGTACCGACCGTGCCGAACCCGGGTCTTGGCGGGAACCTAATCGCCTTCGACGACGACGGAAGAACAGGAGCCGCCGTAGTCACAGCCACCGGCTCCATTGTAAGCTTCTCCGATACCTCTCTGGAAAGTGATCCTACACCAGAACTTGAAGGAGGATGAGAAAAAGGGGCCACCGATGGAGGAACTGGCGGAGCTACAGCCATTTGAGGAGGTGGCTGAGCCGGAGCCGTCTGAGGAGGTTGCTGAGCCGGAGCCATCTGAGGAGGAAGGGGGTTATAAGTTGCAGTAGAACCAGATGATCCACGGCCTCTTGCTCTACCGCCGCCGCCACCGCGGCCGCCACGAGAGGAAGACTGTGAAGGTTGACCGCGACCATGGCCCTGCCCCCGGCCACGTCCACCACGACCACCACCCCGACCACTGCCACGTCCACCACCACCTCGACCAGACATCGTCGGAAATTTGGGAAACTAAGCAAACAGATGAAAATTTCAACAACTCCAAAACAGAAGGGAAAAAAATGAAACAAACTACACTCCTGAGTATTGAGAGAGAATAGGAATGAATGGGCCCATTTTATAATAGAAGCAGATGAGGACGCAGACTTCGGGGACGTGTAAAAATGGACTCACTTTTTTAGTGAATCATGCCGGGTTCAGGTGTAAAAAATAAACCCGAACTGACCCTTTTTTGTTTAGAAAATACCCGGTTTGTTTTCATTTTTATCCTCTCTTTTTTCTGTTCTTTATTCTGTTTGTGTTAATTTGTAAATAAATATTAAATTTAAAATTATATAAAATATTATTTAACTATAATATATAAGCACGAATTTGGAGCCTACCAACAATATCTTTTATTTTTTATTATATTACTAAATTTACATTTAAAATAACTATAATTAATTTTAAAAAATTAAAAATATCATAATAGTTATAATTAAAATAAAATTTGTGATAATCATAATAATTTGTGATAATCATAATAATCTTAATTTTATTATTTATTATTTGAAATATATATTATAATAAAAAACAGTAATTTTGATGTATGTATATGATGTATATTGGCTTTTATGGATGTATGGTTGATATGATTAATATATTCAACTAGGGACGAAGCCAAAATAACTTTTTAGGGCAGAATGAAATTTTAATTTTTCATATTTTATATCTTTATAATTTTTAAAATATTAAATCGATTTTTTTTTTATTTTAAATGGGTCAAAGTGTAATTTATCTTTATTAATTTTAAAATTAAACAAAAATTTAGAAAATCTAAATAGTAATTTTTTATTTTAGGGAACCGAGGGCCTATGCAAGCCCCCTAAATTCGCTTTTGTATACAATATAAGTATGATTTATTTATAATTATCGAGTTACAAAATAAACTTACTATATTGAATTTATGAAAGATATATAACTTTTATTTATGTAATGCATGATATATATAAGCATGATAATTTTATTTATTTTTATGATATATTTTTTGTATATTTATGCAAAATACTGTGTATATTATTATATATTGTTTTATAACATTGTTTGTATATTACCGTATGTATTTTTATTTACATAATCTGCTGTTGACGAATCTGCCTTCATTATTGAGGAAAATATCGGATCAGTCCAATTCTTTTGCACAACGTCAACTTTGAAGAAAATCGGCCCTTAGTCGTACTGGGTGACGAATTTGGAGGGTCGCGTCCGGACGTCAGTTTTTATTGCTTTTTTTTTCCTTTTTCTAAAAAATTGTTATTAATTATATATTGATTCCAAACCATAGAGATATAATTTGATTTTCAATGTGAATATATGATCACTGAATATCGTTTTTAATATATATATTACGAATTTAAACGTTAATTATTAATATAATTTTTATAATAATTTAATCAGAGTTAATCAATTTAATATTTTTTTATTTTTATTTACTCGAATCCATCCATTAATCCTGTAGACACTCAACTTTGCCCGGGCTAGAAATAAGTCCAAAAAGAAAAATAATAAACCCAAAAAAAACGAAGTCCAAATTCAGTCCAGAATTACAAATATAATTTGGCCCGATCGGAATGGCCCATTACTTGAAAAGATTTAAGGTCCATCTACAAGCTTGACTCATATGGAAATATAATCTTCAATGATATGCAATCTTAGATATGATATGCAATCTTAGAAGATATGATTTTGTAATCTTAGAGATTTAATTTGTAGATACCTTTTAATTTTAACCGTTGATGTAATTGATCTGTACCGTTAGATTTAAGGAGATTCAACTATAAATAGAGGCATCTCCCTTCATTGTAAACACACTGAAGTTTTGAGAAATAATAAAAAAATTTTAGAGCTTTCACTCAAATTTCTCTCTCACTTACGTTCTTATTTTCTACGGTTTATTCTTATTTTATTCTTTGTTCATCTTCTTTTTTCAACCCTTTTTATTTTGATTTAATCCATGTTTCCCTGATTTTTTATATATTTTAATTTTTTAATAATTTTAGTATCATATCAAACTCTTTCATTTTTTTTAGTATTACTCTTAGTAAATTATTTTTTTTAAAATTTTACTCAAATCATTATTTTAAAAAAATATATTTCATTTAATTGTCATATTTTATCCCAAAGTTTTTCTAAAATGAGGTAATGTTTTTCGTATTTAGGAATTCGGGAATTAGTGCCCTGACATGCTGGTTGCGATTTCCCGTTTGTCTAAATGCCTAAAGTATCCTTCTAAATAGATTTTGTAAATCACGAGATGATTTCAGTTACGAGAGTTTAAGAATATCGTATCCTATCATGCCGGATGTGATGTTTGTATTCTTTCGGAGCTAAGGAATCTCGATTTTTCAACTTAAATAATTTCGGTTTTAAAAAAGGGATCCTATTTTTAAATCCTTTCAAATTTTTGACATTAAAACATAAAACTATTCAATTTGGTACCAATTTTGGGCGTTGCGATGGTGCTAATCCTTCATCGTACGTAACCGACTCCTGAACCTGTTTTCTTAATTTTCGTAGACCAAAACGTTTTATAATGTGATCCAATCACACCTAAAAAGGTTGGTGGCGACTCCCGTTTTCGTTTTTCAAAAGTCGATCCCCATTTTTCAAAAATCCCTTTAAAAAATGGTTTCGACAGCTTGACGACTCCACTAGGGAACTTAAGAGAGTCAAGCCAAGAAAATTGAGTATTTTCTGTCTTAATGTCGGAAGTTTGGAAAATTTAAAATTGGATCCTTTTTACATGTGTTTGCTGCATATGTTTGTTACCTTATTGCTGTACATTGCATTTGCATGACCATTGTGGTCACACCCTTAAGTGGGAGTGAGAAGCTACGCTTTCGTAAGGTTTTCACCTTCGTATGAGCTAGTGGATTACTTCCGGGATATTGTACCTATGTCTTCGTGAGATTTTCATCTCCGTATGGCCATAGGGAAATGTGTCCCCCTGAACTAAACTTGGTCTATATGAGCCTATAATGGGTGAAGACCAAGGAATCTGCTGGTTCAGGTACCCTGACTTTAGAGCTAAAACTCATATAGTGAACTTTAAAGAGTTTAGGAAAGATAGTGATAGCCTTTAGTAAGCTACCCTTGTAAGTACTTGTTTATCATTTTTTATGAGACTGACTTATTTTTATTTTACTGTCATTGCATGTCATTTGGCATTTAAAGGTGTCGATTCACGGCTCGATTTCTAGATTAGAAAGTTTTGTAATGAGGAATGAATACCTTGATAGAATGGAGGACAATGCTTCTGTCTGTACCTGGTTAGAGAAAACCCAGTTAGAGAAAGGAGATAGTGTCACCGAGGGATATAAGTCAGAGTTATGGGACTTCACTCGTATTAATTCGACGCAGAATGAGTTTCAGGAGCTGAGAAACATTTGGGCCCAATGGGATAACGAGGCTAAGCAGCTTTTCTATTAGAATTATGGAGACCTTCCCTATTTGCTAGACGTCAAAGTAGATAGGCACTTATTTCGAGCTATGGTACAGTTTTGGAACCCTGCTTATAGTTGTTTTACATTTGTTAATGTTGATCTTGCACCTACTTTGGAGGAGTATACGACTTTACTGCGTTGCCCGAGGATTCAGGGTCACAAGGCTTATATTAGGCCTGTTAGTCTTCCAACTTTTGCAAAGAAGTTGGTGATGATTATTGGGATGAATGAGCAGTGGGCTGTAGCTCGTATACAGCAAAAGAGTGATAGTAAGTGTGTTCCATGGGTTGTTTTGAAGGATTTGATATCGACACATCCAGACGTAAAGAAAAGGGCCGACGTCCTAGCTTTGAGTATTTACGGCATGGTGATTTTCCTAAAGGCGTTGAGGCACATAGATGAAGCAGTTGCGGATTTGTTCGATCGTATTGGAAAGCAGAATACATCGGTACCAGCAATCCTAGCTGAGGTATTTAGATCTTTGAGTGCATATCGGAGAGCCAGCGAAGGTAGATTCATTGGATGTGCACAGTTGCTATTGATTTGTTCCACAGTCATTTTTGAAAGATTGATAAGGTTCATTGCAGAGTATTCTTTGAAGGTTATTCTCTCTTAAAAGAAGCAGTAGACATACCGAGGAGAGATGACATTTCAGAGGAGAGGTGGATAGACATTCTTCAGAATCTTCGAGAGGAAGATGTTATGTGGAAGGCTCCTTGGTTGGTTCCTAGTGAAGTCCTTTACCGCTGTGGCAGTTTTGATTGGGTCCCTTTGCCAGGAATTTGGGGAGTTGTTGGATATGCACCATTGCTTGTTCTAAGGCAATATAGAGCGAGGCAGTTCATACCGGTTACACAGGGTCTAGCTCAAAGTGATTTCTCTTATAAAGGAAATCACTATAAGAAGAAGATGCGAGAAATTTCTGAGGCTTGGAAGAAGCTTTTTTGTATGAAGATCTTGACCGAAGGCTCGACGTCAATCCTTGAATATAAAGGGTGGTTTAGTAGAAGAGTCAACGATAATGTCCCTAGACCAATTTTGGGAGTGGCTCGATCATTAGAGGAGAGCTTACGAGTGATTCCATCAGAGTTGGAGGTTATGAAGCAAGAGTTCGAGAGAAAGAATTCAGAGATTGAAAAGAAGATTGAGAAGCTCGAAGAGGAAAAAATGTGCTTAAGTCTCGACGTCGATGTTCAAAAGATGGAAGTCGAGAATGTGAAAAAGGAAAAGAGAAAGTCGAGGAAGATCGAGACGATTTAAAGACGCACTACAAAAAGGCCCAGGTAACGTTGAAAAGGGTCGGATTAAGGAGATCTCCAGAGCAGTGGCAACAAGAGATTCAGGAAGAAAGAGCCAAAGCCGAATATTGGAAGAAGAAGTTCCAAGAGATGCAGTCGCGTAATTAGGCCCTAGATAAGGAAAATCAAGGATTAAAAACTAAGGTGGCTGAACTTGGACGATCTATTCATCATCACCGAAGTCGTAACCTTGCAATCGAGTTAAAGGCAAGCTTGAATAAGATCGAGGAAATGAAGCACGATATTTGAAGGTTGGCAGCAGTACTACAGGGCTATGAGCTACAGATTGAGCAGCTCAAGGCAAGAGAAGAACAGTGGAAGGGAGAACTTCACCATCTTCAGGATCAAGTTGGAAATAGGGATTATCCCATGGAGAAGCCTTAGTTCAGATTCGAGAGGTTGCTGAACACTTGCAGGATTTGGCAGTACAAGCTAAAACGCTGAGTATAATGTATGAGTCATCGTCAGACAGAGGACGAGAGTTAACATTGTTATTAGATAGGGTTAAGACTCTAGGCCTACGGGCGAAAGCGTATTTTTAATCCGTTTTATGAAAAGATTTTTGTTCCTTAAATAACGTTTTCTAAAATGAAATTGAATTAGAATCAACATCTTTTTGCATTCATGCATTTGCATTTCATAGCATCTCATTGTATCATATGCATTCAAGTTTATAGAAAGACCTTAATTAGTTAAAATTAATAGGGAGAAAGAGAGCAATACACGACAAAGGATCGGAGCAAGGAAACCTTGAAGGCATTCGCCCTTACGAACCGGGAAGCTCTCTGAACAATTGGACTGTAGAGGAACTTCCTGTAGTCTTTAGAAATTTTTCAGAATAATTCTCGAAACATTCTTGTTACTCTAGAGCCTAGGAGTAATAGGATTTCATTTGTGAAATGGGCTTACAATCATCTATTATTTTTTAATAAAGCATAACTTTTATCAATTTGAACGAGTATTGTTTCATTTTTATCAACCAATATTCCGTTAAATTTTGGCAATTCTTATATAAATAATCATTCTTAAATTCATTCATTCTTTGTATATTCTTTATACTTCACAGATCCCTAGATATTAATGACATGAGCATTAATATTACAAATCTTGATTTCTCTCGTGAGCAAGACATGTGTTTAGAGGAATCACAAGATTTTGAAGATGTCCAAGATTGTGATGTGTCTCTAGATCTTTTGAGGATGGTGAAACAGGAAGAGAAATAAATCATGCCACATGAGAAAGAGGCAGTAGAAAATGTAGCCCTAGAGGAAGGGAAAGAGGTGAAAATTGGCACGCATATTACTGATGATATAAGGCAATGACTGATTGAGTTGTTACATGAGTTCAAGGATATCTTCGTTTGGTCCTATCAAGATATGCCAGGGTTAAATATTGATATTATGGTGCATCGTCTTCCAATAAGACAGGATTGTAAACCAGTTCAACAGAAGTTGCGAAGAATGAGACCAGATATCGTATTAAAAATAAAGGATGAAGTTAAGAAATAGTTCGATACAGGATTCTTACAATAGGTGAAGTATTCTGAATGGGTAGCTAACATTGTACCAGTTCCTAAGAAGGATAGGAAGGTATGAATGTGTGTTGATTACAAGGATTTGAACAAAGCTAGCCCAAAAGATAATTTCCCTCTGCCTCACATAGACACTTTGGTAGACAACACAGTGGGATATTCGTTGTTCTCCTTCATGGATGGTTTTTCAGGGTACAATCAGATAAAGAGGCACCCTGAAGACATGGACAAAACCACCTTCATAACCTTGTGGGGACTTTCTATTACAAGATAATGCTCTTTGGGCTAAAGAATGCAAGGGCAACATACCAAAGGGCTATAGTGACCTTATTTCACGATATGATGCACAAGGAAATTGAGGTGTATGTTGATGATATGATTGCCAAATCTCGAATAGAGGAGGAACATATTGAGGTTTTAAAGAAACTATTCTTGAGATTAAGGAAGTTTCAGTTAAAGCTTAATCCGGCAAAATGCACTTTCGGAGCTAGGTCGGGGAAATTACTAGGTTTTGTGGTAAGTGAAAAGGGAATAAAAGTTGATTCAGACAAAGTTAGAGCCATACAAGATTCGCCTTCACCGCGTACTCAGAAAGAAGTTCGGGATTTTCTTGGAAGGTTGAATTATATTGCTCGGTTTATTTCACAATTAATTGATAAATGTGACATTATATTTCGCCTCCTTGGAAAACACAACCAAGGTACTTGGGATGAGGAATGCCAGAGTGTTTTCGATAAGGTTAAGCAATACTTGTTAAATGCTCCTGTGTTATCTCTACCTAATCCAAGTAGACCATTAATTCTGTACTTATCAATGTTTAACAATTCTATGGGATGTGTGCTTGGCCAACATGACGAGACGGGAAGAAAGGGGAAAGCGATATACTACCTCAGCAAGAAATTCACAGAGTGTGAGATGAGATATTCGCCAATTGAGAAATTGTGCTATGCTTTAATCTGGACGACTCGAAGGTTGAGGCAATATATGTTGTATCATACTACTTGGCTTATTTCAAAACTTAATCCTCTGAAGTATATGATGGAGTCAACAACTTTGAATGGAAGAATAGCGAGGTGGCAAATTCTGCTATCAGAGTTTGACATAGTTTATGTGAGCCAAAAGGCTATAAAAGGAAGTGCGATAGCGGAATTTCTGGCTAGTAGAGCTCTAGAAGACTATGAGTCGTTGAATTTTGATTTCCCAAATGAAAAGTTGATGTGTGTAGCAGCTACAGAGGATTATCCTTGGAAGTTGAGCTTTGATGGGGCATCCAATGCAGTGGGAAATAGAATTGGGGCAGTCTTGGTATCCCCAAATGGTGATTATTATCCATTCACGTGCAAGTTAGATTTTGATTGCACAAACAATATGGCCGAGTATGAAGCGTGCATCATGGGACTCCGAGCGGCTATAGAGCGAAAAATAAGAACCTTGTAAGTTTATAGAGACTCCGCGTTGGTAAAGGTGAATGGGAGATAAGGGATCCTAAATTGATCAATTATCGAAAGGTAGTTTTGGGGTTACTTGAGGAGTTTGATGACATCACTTCAATTATATCCCACGAGACGAAAACCAAATGGCAGATGCTCTAGCAACCTTGGCTTCAATGATTAAAGTGAATAAAGAGGAGGAGATGAGACCCATTCAGATGAGTATCTTCGAGGCTCCAGCTCACTGTTGTAACAGTGAGGAAGAAGAAAAGGATGATAACCCTTGGTATCAGGATATATTGCGATATGTGAGAGATCGTAAATACCCAAAACAGGCAACTGAAAATGATAAGCGAACTTTAAGGAGATTAGCCTGTGACTACGTTTTGGATGGGGACATCTTGTACAAAAGAAGAAAGACCAAGTACTGTTGAGATGTGTTGACGCCGTGGAAGCTAAGTTAATCTTGGAAGAAGTTCACGAGGGTGTTTGTGGAACATACGCTAATGGTTTCACGATAGCTAAAAAAATCATGAGGTTTGGATATTATTGGTCTACTTTGGAAGGGGATTGTATCAACTACGCCAAAAAATGCCATAAATGTCAGATTTATGGAGACAAAATTCATGTACCACATTCACCTCTACACGTTATGACTTCTTCATGGCCTTTTTCTATGTGGGGCATGGATGTCATTGGGCCAATATCACCAAAAGCTTCAAATAGGCATCGCTTTATTTTTGTGGTCATTGATTACTTCACGAAGTGGGTAGAGGCTGCTTCTTATACGAATGTTACTAAGTCGACTGTAAGTCGTTTCTTGAAGAAAGAGATTATTTGTCAGTATGGGATGCCTGAAAGGATCATATCAGACAATGCACTGAACTTGAACAACAAAACGATGGCAAAAATTTACAGTCAGTTCAGGAATAAGCATCATAACTCTTCGCCGTATCGCCCAAAGATTAATGGGGCAGTGGAAGCTGCTAACAAAAACATCAAGAAGATAGTGGGGAAAATGACTGAAACATATAGAGACTGGCATGAGAAGTTACCATTTGCACTCTTAGCTTACCGAACATCTGTCAGAACTTCTACCGGGGCAATTCCTTTCTCGTTGGTTTATGGGATGGAAGCAGTGTTACCCATTGAAGTGGAAATAACGTCTCTTCGAGCCTTGTCAGAGATAAAGTTGAATGAAGCTGAATGGATACAATCGCGATCTGATCAGTTGAACTTGATTGAGGAAAAGAGGGTAAAGGCCATTCGTCGTGGTCAAATGTATCAGAAGCGAATGATGCGAGCTTACGACAAGAAAATGCGACCAAAAGAATTCCACGAGGGGGATATTGTGTTGAAAAATATCCTCCCTATTCAGAATGACTTTAGAGGAAAATGGGTGCCAAATTGGAAAGGGCCGTACGTCGTGAAGAAGGCATTCTCTAGGGTGAATTGATCTTAACGGAAATGGATGGGAAGAGCTTGCCCAATCTAGTGAATTCAGACTTAGTCAAAAAGTATTTGTTTAAAGGAGAGAATAATTCAGGGTGAAAACCCGCAAAGGACGCCTTGAGTTTTCGGGGAAAAAAAAAAGAGAGGTCAAGGTGAAAACCCACAAAGGGCGTCTTGTGACCAAAGGGGTTTTGAGTTGAAAACCCGAAAGGGCAGCTTAAATTTTGAAGAGCACACGGTAATCTTGCTATATCTGATTCAACGAAGAGTGAAGCGCGTTGCATATCGGGGTATCAATAAAGTACTTTGGATCTTTTAAACACATGCTGAATTCAAGAAAGTCTTCATGGAGCTGGCATATAAATGCTCAAGCGGCGATATCTAGGGCATCTAACTTTTGTCCTGTTTGCTATATTTAGATTCTTTTTCTTCTCAAAGATAGGCTTTCAGATTAATTTCCTTTACATTTTTGACAAACTTATTCAAATCTAATTATTTTCAAGATTAAATTCATCTTCCATTATTCTTAAAGTATGTTGCATTAAAATAATGATAGATGAACTAAATAATTTTCACAAATGAAGTTTTGCTCATTACTCTGAAAATTTCTAGATAATATAAGAAACTAAAACAAAACAATTGTTCGAAGAATTCACGTAAGTGAGGTTTGAAAGAACTCGAGGAAATTCTTTCTTTAGTCTAAAATGATGATTGGACAAATAAAACGATTCAATCCTAAGAGAGGATCATCTTACAAACATTTTTGGTGGGTCATAGCATTTGAAGAATGGTACAAACCCACAGGCTGAGTAGGAATGATACTTCGAGAGAAATAAGGATAAACTTTGACGAAAGAATGAGTCGTGACGTTTGGAATAGGGGTCATATTCATAAACATTTTGCATTATAACAGGTTTAATTAGGAGCATTTGACTCATTTCGATCATAGCATCCTAATCATTAGGCATGAACTCATACACATTATACAGGTTATGTCCTTCAAGGGACAATGAAGATTGATGCACCTTAACCCCCTAAGCAGTAGGGTAACAGGCTAAAGCATAGCAGATTTGACCTTCAGGTGTTTACGCTAAAGTGGATCCAAGATGATTTAACATCTCTATATTGTCAAAGAACAAATCGAAGAAACAGATTTGGCATCTCCATATTCGATGAAGAGCAGATCGAAGACATAGCAGATCTAACCTTCGAATGTTTTCACATCGAAGTAGATCCAAGATGATTTGGCATCCTTGCGTTGACAAGGAGCAGATCGAAGACATAGCAGATTTGGCTTTCACGTGTTTACGCTGAAGTAGATCTAAGATGATTTAACATCCCTGTATTGTCAGAGAACAAATCGAAGAAACAGATTTGGCATCTCCATATTCGACGGAGAGCAGATCGAAGACATAGCAGATCTGACCTTCATTGAAGCAGATCTAAGATGATTTGGCATCTCTGTATTAGACAGGGAGCAGATCAAAGACACAACAGATCTGACCTTCATTGAAGCAGATCCAAGATGATTTGGCATCTCCATATTCGACGGAGAGCAGATCGAAGACATAGCAGATCTGACCTTCATTGAAGCAGATCCAAGATGATTTGGCATCTCTGTATTAGACGGGGAGTAGATCGAAGACACAACAGATCAGACCTTCATTGAAGCAGATTCAAGATGATTTGCCATCTCTGTATTAGACGGGGAGCAGTTCGAAGACATAATAGATTTGACCTTCATTAAAGCAGATCCAAGATGATTTGGCATCCTTGCGTTGACAAGGAGCAGATCGAAAACATAGTAGATTTGGCTTTCACGTGTTTACGCTGAAGCAGATCTAAGATGATTTGGCATCTCTGTACTGTCAGAGAACAAATCGAATAAACAGATTTGGCATCTCCATATTCGACGGAGAGCAGATCGAAGACATAGTAGATCTGACCTTCATTGAAGCAGATCCAAGATGATTTGGCATCTCTGTATTAGACGGATAGCAGATCGAATACACAGCAGATCTGACCTTCATTGAAGCAGATCCAAGATGATTTGGCATCTCCATATTCGATGGAGAGCAGATCGAAGACATAGCAGATCTGACCTTCATTGAAGCAGATCCAAGATGATTTGGCATCTCTATATTAGACAGGGAGCAGATTGAAGACACAGTAGATCTGACATTCATTGAAGCAGATCCAAGATGATTTGGCATCTCTGTATTAGACGGGGAGCAGATCGAAGACATATCAGATCTGACCTTCATGTGTTTACATCGAAGCAGATCCAAGATGACAGTTTTGGCATCTCTGTATTAGACGGGGAGCAAATCGGAGATAACAGATTTGGCATCTCTGTATTAGACGGGGAACAGATTGAAAAAGTAGATTTGGCATCTCTGTATTAGACGGAGAGCAGATCGAAGATAACAGATTTGGCGTCTCTGTATTAGACGGGGAGCAGATCAAAGATAGCAGATATCGCCTTCCTGAGTTGCAGTGAAGCAGATTGAAGCCGTCAAGAGGTCATTTAAAGAAGATCAAGGATCAAGAACTCAAGACTCGGTGAGCCTGGGCAAAATTGGTCCTTTTATAGTCTTTGCTCTATTCCTGTTACACAGCAATGAGCAAAGAGGGGCAGCTGTAGACACTCAATTTTGTCCGGGCCCAGAAATAAGTCCAAAAACAAAAATAATAAACCAAAAAAAAAACGAAGTCCAAGTTCAGTCCAGAATTACAAATATAATTTGGCCCGATCGGAATGGCCCATTACCTGAAAAGATTTAAGGTCCATCTACAAGCTTGACTCATATGGAAATATAATCTTCAATGATATGCAATCTTAGTTATGATATGCAATCTTAGAAGATATGATTTTGTAATCTTAGAGATTTAATTTGTAGATACCTTTTAATTTTAACCGTTGATGTAATTGATCTGTACCGTTAGATTTAAGGAGGTTCAACTATAAATAGAGGCATCTCCCTTCATTGTAAACACACTGAAGTTTTGAGAAATAATAAAAAAAATTTAGAGCTTTCACTCAAATTTCTCTCCCACTTACGTTCTTATTTTCTACGGTTTATTCTTATTTTATTCTTTGTTCATCTTCGTTTTTCAACCCTTTTTATTTTGATTTAATCCATGTTTCCCTGATTTTTTTATATATTTTAATTTTTTAATAATTTTAGTATCATATCAAACTTTTTCATTTTTAATAATTTTTTTAGTATTACTCTTAGTAAATTATTTTTTTTAATTTTACTTAAATCATTATTTAAAAAAATATATTTCATTTAATTGTCATATTTTATCCAAAAGTTTTTCTAAAATGAGACAATGTTTTTCGTATTTAGGAATTCGGGAAATAGTGCCCTAACATGCTGGGTTGCGATTTCCCGTTTGTCTAAATGCCTAAAGTATCCTTCTAAATAGATTTTGTAAATCACGAGATGATTTCAGTTACGAGAGTTTAAGAATATCGTGTCTTATCATGCTGGATGTGATGTTTGTTTTCTTTCGGAGCTAAGGAATCTCGATTTTTCAACTTAAATAATTTCGGTTTAAAAAAAATACTATTTTTAAATCCTTTCAAATTTTTGACATTAAGACAGAAAACTATTCAATTTGGTACCAATTTTGGGCGTTGCGAGGGTGCTAATCCTTCCTCGTACGTAACTGACTCCCGAACCTGTTTTCTTAATTTTCGTAGACTAAAACGTTTTATAAGGTGATCCAATCACACCTAAAAAGGTTGGTGGCGACTCTCATTTTCGTTTTTCAAAAGTCGATCCCCATTTTTCAAACATCCTTTTAAAAAATGGTTTCGACAAATCCAATCATATTTAAATAATTTTGATTTGAAATAAAATTATATTTATTTGTTAATTTAATTTTCATTGCAATTATCTCGATTTTTTTCTCTTAAAAAGATAAATACAATTTTTAATAATAATCCTTTATTTATTTCAGCTAGAGACTGATAACAAATCAATAATTTAAATTAAACACGAGAGTTAATATATTATTTTAATTTGCTTCACTACATCACTTCCTCCACCCTTGTGATGAACAACCATGCCCCATGTCTTTCTCTTCCTCGTTTTGTTTTTTCATTCATCCAATAGAAATCTAACGCGTGTCACTCAATTCTACTGGGGGGAAACGAAACGACAAAGGAAAGTGTATTTCTTTACACTGCAACCAGTAACAGTCGGCGCTGATGCGATGATCTCTGAGCAGTTGGTAGTACGCTATGGTGGACTCCATCACAGTAGATTATTTATTTATTAAATTAAATAGCGTACGGTTTTAATGTTATTTGATTCCGGTTCTGCAGACGGATGTTGGGGCGATTATCTAAAAGAGAAAAGGGTTAAAAGTGGAAACTAAAAGAAAAAACAGATTCTCAAAGAGTAGGGAATGTCAAGCGATTCTTAACAAGGAAGGTGCTTCGAAAGTAGGCATTCTCAAATTACCATAAAATCCCTACCCATGTATGCCACGTTTCGACCTGAGAAGGAATCTCGTATAATCGAACAGCCGGTTAAAATGAGCGTGAGCACACTGGATTATTTCAAGTCAATACTTCTCCAATAAGCTTTGTTATGAGTTTGGTTGGGGGCCACCACCCCTTTTGTGAGCGATCCTGCGTAGAAACGAGCGAATTGTTCCTTTCTTTTTTATGACAAAATCAGCCATTCTCGCGTTCAGACTTAAGAACAATGTCAATCATAAACACAAATTAAGCCTTTTTTTTTTTACATTTTTTTTAGGAAGACGTTTTAAATACCATACATAAAAAAAGTATGGATGCTAAATCATTACTGTCAGAAGTCGTTTTCCAGTCGTCGGTGCAAAACGAAAGACTTGGCAAGATTAGCTTCGTAGTGGTACCACAACTTGGATGAACAAGTCGAAACTGTCAAGCTAGTACCGGCTAAAGTCTTCTCGTAAAGTACTTTCCTTCTCTTTTTCATCACGTATAGAATTCCTTTCCTTCTTTCGACTCAATCAATAGTCATTCTCTCTATAACCCTAGAAGGAAGCCTTTGGCTAGGAACCAGAGAAAGGGAAGTGTTCATGTAGCAGTGGAAGATCTTAACTAGGCTACGAAGGAACTTCCGGATTCCAATTCTTTTGGGGTTTCCACGTTTATTTTTCTTAAGTTATATTTTAATCACTTATGTTTAAAATATTACGTTTTAGTCACTTACGTTAACATGTTGTGACATCTTATTCACTGAGCTGTTAATTTTTGTTAATTGTATAACGGTAAACTTACATGGCATGTTAAATCATCATTTAAAACAAAAAAATTAGGTTAAATTGTACAATTAGTCTCCATATTTTTTCATTTTAAGCAATTTAATTTTTTTCTTTTATGTTCTTTTAACTTTTTTTCTTTTTTTTTTTATTCTCTTTTGCTTCTCTCACTATTTTCCCCCTTCTCCATCTCTTTTAACTTAAAAGAAAAATATAAATTGCTCAAAACAATATATACATATATATAGACTAATTGTATAATTTAACTTAAAATTTTCATTTGAAATAATGATTTAACGTGCCACATCAGCTTAACGTTATACCATTAACGGCAATTAACGCTCAATGACTAAAATGTTACAACATGATAATGTAAGTGACTAAAATGTAATATTTTAAATATAAATGACTAAAATGTAACATGAGACAAATTACTCATTTTTGTTATATCAGCAGGTTAAGAAAATAAATAATTAAAATTTGATATGAATATAATAATAATGTCCATATTTTGTGTTTTTTGTTACAACACAAAAAATTAATTACAAATATATATTAAATTTTGATTGTTTATGAAAATTGATATTTTTTTATATGTCAATAATTAATTTTTTTATGAAAATTAGTCTTAATTATACGTTAATAATCACGATAAAGAAAAATATTTTTTTAAGTGATGTCATCTGACACAATAACAACACCGATATATTTTTAAAAAATAATTATATTTTTAATTTTATATTTTTTTAACCAAAAAGCTAAAAAGGTGGAACAAGTCAGGACTCACCCTAACTCTTTTTTTTTCATCCTTTTATTTCTTTCCTTATATATATATATATAGTAAATGGTCCCAATTGAATAAACAAAAGTGAAGTTTGAGAAAAAAAAACGAGTTATTTATGTTATAATTTTGGAGAGAAGAAAAAAAATTGCTTGTGTTAGAGTTTTAGGAAAAAAATTTAAAGAGTTTTAAGGTATGATTTTTTATTTTGTTTGTAATAATAGTTTTTATATTGTATGTTTATATTTTATTTTAAATATTTATATAGATTTAATGTTTACGCTTATATTATTTTTTTTATTATTGTTAATTTTTTGTATGTTTATATACATTTGTTTTATTGGCATACTTGGGTGTTTTTTTTTAGTTTGTGATTAATATTATTATGTGAAAACTTTATTGAAATAAAAAAATCTTAAAATTATTTATGTAAATGGGTTTTATTAAATATTATTAGGTGAAAGCATTATTGTTTTAAAATAATATATTTATTCAATTTTGTTTGTGCATATATCAAAATGGGTTCATTAATCAGAGCAATTGATCACACAACCATGTTGATTAATATGCCAGTAAAAAAATTTGTTACTTGCTATTCATAAGTATTTTATAAATTTGCATGTCATTATTTTTTTAATTAGCATGTTTAACTGATCGGGTAATTTGTTATGGACAGGGTGAGTATTGCGTCTTGAGAGTGTGTGTCCATAGTCCAAGCTACTTGTTGGATGAACATATTTTCCCCTAATTGGATGTCACGGGATTTGGAACGGTAGCATTGATTAAGATGTTTGAGCTTAGAGTCGGCTTGACATCCGCCTTAATTGAGAGGTGGCAACTAGGGACCTACAGATTTCATTTGTTGCATGGGGAGTGCATCATCACCTTAGAAGATGTTGCATTGTAATTCAAGCTTCTAGTTGATGATGTTGCAGTCACGGGTTCAAATAAAGTGATTGAACCTGCATCGTTTGGTATCAATTGATTGAACGATCATTAAGTGAAGGTGTTGCTAAGTTTACCAATTTGATATTTTCCTAGCTAAAGCAAAATTCAAAAATTTACCAAGTAGTGTCTTTGAGTGGGAGAAGATGTGCGCTACTTGAGCCTATGTTGAAACTGATAAGGGGTACTCCAGCTAGATGCATGTAATAATAAAGTCCACTTAATGTACTTGACTTTATTGGCTGGTTTTCAAGTTGCCCGTTCGTAGAGTTAGGGTTTAGTAGTATTATCAATAGTGTACCTTGAGTTTTGTTGAGTGGCAAAGTACAATACATAAGATATATGTGAGTGTTTGCTGCTGCTACAGTATTGGGTACTATAGAGAATGTCATTTTTGGTTAAACCTCATCAAATTTTACATTTTTGTTAAATCTCATTTTTATTTGATGGCGTAATTTAGATGTATAACCAACTTTTGTTTGAAAAATTACCCCCATCAAAATGGATGTATACGAATAATTAGTTATTCATCTTTGATACTCAAATTGTAAAATAAATTATAAATAAAAAATATTAATTCATATTAAAACAATTCATACAATTTTAAAGCAACAAAAAAACTTTTTTTATCAAACAATATAACTTGCATATCATACTCTTAATAATCAATATATATTCACATAATCATACATAATAGTAAAATAAATTAAAAATACATACAAATAATTACAAACTAACCTTATCAACTCAAATTTAATTTGTAAATTCAAAATGAAAAAAAAAACATGAATTCAAAAATGAAAAATAAATATGGTTGATCTTTCAATTTTTATTTCTAACAACTAGTTTTTTTCTCTTACGTCTTGTTTCAAAGTACACATTCTAAATTTGTTGTTTTGGCCTAGGGAAGGGTATTTATAAGGTGTTGTTGTCGCCACACTGCCAACCAATACTTATTAAGGCTAATTTTTTTAAAAAAAATCTCAAACCGACAACGACTTCATTTTTTTTTCTATTTCAACTCTTTTTCTTTCCTGTCAGGCATTTTTTAAAAAATCACAAATGTTACTAACCACAAAAATTGTATTTAAAAAATAAAAAATAAACTGGTGTCACTAATGTACAAGGTGACACCACTCGAAAAATATGTTATTTTTTTAACTATATGACTGACTAATGATGGGGAATAATTTAAGGTGATACTGCTTGACAGGCTAGTAGCATATAAGTTCAATGTAAAAAACATCAATTTTCATAAATATTTAGATTATTCGATTTCAATAAATATGATAATTAAAAATATATAAGAATCGTAAAAAAGAAAAGAAAATGAATTTAAACCATTAATTAACCAACGATTTATGAAACATGGAAGTTAGGCGGACTGTGGGATCGTAAGCCAAGCAAAGGATAAAGTAAGTAGCGAGTAGTAAGTACGTAATATTCTCCTTGCCTAAAGCTCGTCTTTTTTTTTTTTTTTCTTCTACCATTTGCTTTTACTTTATAATAAATATATATAAAAAATATATTATCTTTTACTTTAATTTTTGTATTAAAAAAGACGATGATTCAAAGAATCTTCTGGTCAGCATATAACACTTTCCACCTTCGGAAAAAGTAACTCCAACCTAATCCTGCCTTTTACGTTTATTTTATTCTACAAAAGCTATATATATAACATACAAAGTTTTATTCAATTCTATATTAATATCATAAACTTAGTAAAGTATTAACGGTGGGTTTAGATAAATAGTATAATGCAGTGTATTTAATTTATTTTTTATTTCACTTTATAATATTATTATAGTATCTAATTTTATTATTATTATTTTTACAATAATCACAAATAAATATACCGTCATCTAAACTTACCTTAAGTCAATTCGAATAGATAGTTGAATTATTAAATTTGAATCAAATTAAATCTTTAAATAAATCAAATAATAATTTAAATCTCTATTAATTTTAAAAGTAAATAAATCACTTCTTAAAAAAATTATTAAAAATCTAGAATTTTTTAAGAAAAGAATAAATTATATTTTTTTCCTTAAATTGAATGTTTTAAATGAGTAAATTATCGAATCAAAATTATTATCTTATTTTTCTCTTGAAATTTAATCATAATTTTAGCTATTTGCTTTTTAAAAAATTAATTTGATTATATTTATTTAATTCAACGCCATTCAACACTCAACTGGATTTGAAAGAAGAAAAGTGGGAGGACAAAGAAACAGTGGTCTAAACGATGCGACGTTGATATATCAGTCAAATGGATGACATATGATGTGATGCTATTCAGAAAAGCTCATCAATATATATAGTTATTGGAGTTCTTTTTGGAAAAATATTTAAATTATACGTAAACTTTTATTTAATGTTTGAACTTGTTACATAAAATTTTAATTATAATTTAAGTGTTTACATGAAATTTTAATTTTTATTAATTATATATATTTAAATAAATATATTAATTTATTTTTATATTTAATAAATATAATTATTTATATATGCAATATATAAATATAAATTAATGTTATATTAATATTTGTGTTAAAAATAGTGAGAATTTAATCAAATTAAAATTTCATGAATAAAATTGTACAAAATCAAAGTTTATGTATAAAATTACACATTAAAACAAAGTTCATATATAATTTTGAGATTTATCATTTTTTCTGGATAAACTATACATAATGTCACTAAGCTATTAATAAGTTTATGTTTTAGTTATTTAATTTCAAAAATTTACAAAATAATTATTGAACTATTCAAAACTTTTCATTTAGATCACTGAATTATTAAATTTATTGTTGCATGACTTTTTTTGTTCACACTGTTTGCATCAATCAAAAGCTCTCTTACTCTTCTATGATTCTACGTCACAAATTTACAAAACCAAAATCCAAATATCTTCGTTCTTCAATCTTCAACACTAATTATCAGATTGACTTAAATCTAAGCTGCGTTATTCTACTTGTTCATAAATATTGATCTATAATACGATAATTAAATTTTTATTTGGAACTTTTTAGACAATATTAAAAGAAAATATATCATTGATAAGAGGAAATAAAGTTAATAATGCATGACACCTGGCATATTTAATAGTGGTATGAAACCACAATGAGGAAAAGTTAACCAATCACTGATGATCACACAGCTTAATGACTCCAAGTTCAAGATGCTTTCCATATGGAGCAATGAGACCATCAAATTTTACAGTAACCGCTCAACTTTTTACTGTTTCAAGGCGGTGAATTTTGTCTATAACTGATCTGCAACGGTACACGGCCACCCTATTTTACATTTTTCAATCTTATTTATTAGGACCTGAATATGAAATCTTAATCATTACTCCCTTATTTTTGGTTATATTCATATTTTAAAATTTTATTTAAAATTTTATTCTAATCTCTTATAAAAATATGTTAATTATATTATTTTTATTATATTTTATATTAATAAAGCATTTTCTAATTTTTAATTATATAATTTTAATAATAATCAAATGTTAATGTATCATAAATTTTAAAAGACTAAATTTAAAGGCTCAATATAAACTTTAAAGTCAAATTCTAAAATTAAAAGATTTGCCCCATGTAATGGCCGAATTCTGTCTTCCCAGACAAACAGACAAAATAAAATTAAAAATAAAAAGTCTTAAGTCCATTTACAAAATAGATTGACCCAAATAAAAAAGAGTTCAATAGCCTAATCTATCTACTAAGCCTAATACCCAACAGCCTAAGGCCTAATAGCCCACAGCCTATACTTTTTTTAGAAAATCAAAAACCTTAGATCCCCTATATGCCACTGCTCCTAGCCACGTCAGCGGATGCACTGCCCTAGACCTGACACATTCGCTACCACCGTTGCATCAAAATGGCAAAGGCACGACTTTCTCCCCATCGTTGAATGTAACAACCCGTTTTCAGTGAAATCGAAATAATGGTTTTGGGACCACAAATCCGAGATCGAAAGAAAATTCATTTTAATATTATTTTATAGTCTACAGTATAATAGAAATATCGTATGAATATTTTGTTAAGAAATTTTTATCGATTACATGTTTAAATTGATAAAAGGACCAAATTGCATAAAATGTAAAAGTTAAATTCTAGTAGCTAAAGGTACCAAATAGCTATGGAATTCAAAATTTGATGTCCTTATATGATAAATAGACTAATTAATGGAGTTAGTAGATAAGGATGATTATTCAACATTGGAATTTAGTAAATTATTAAGGGTTAAATTGGAAAGATGATAAAATAATGATGATAAAATAAAGAAAATAATAAAATATCATCATTTTTCATCATCTTTCCTAAAATAAGGCATGGAAACCCTAGTCATGATAGTTGAGCTCAAGCAAGCTTATTTTGTTTAATTAAGTATTTTGGTCCCATTTTTAATAATTTTTATGTTTCCGATATCGCAATAGCTTAATCTAGCTATCTCAGGGATTAATTTGAAAAGTTATTAAAGTATTAAAGTTTTTCATAGATGAGTATAGTTGAATTATGAAATTTTATGGTAGAAAATAAAAGGTTGTTGATAGATAAACAAATTTTGTAAAGAGAAATATTGATGAAATTATAATTTAGGGACTAAATTGAAAAGATGGAAAATTCATGAAAAAATTCTGAATTTTATGAAATACATTGGTTGCTATTGTTTTGTATAAAAATCTGTTAAGCTTGGAATAAGGATTAAATTGTATGAATTTCAGGCCGCGTTTAGTTGGAGGGAATGGAATAGCCATTCCCTCATTATTCTTAGATGAACAGTTAAGCCATAGTTTGCTTCACAGTTTTCTTCATTCGGCGAATGGCTATTCCTCTTCTATTCATTTGATTTACCGAATCGTCATTCAGTGAAAGGGGCTAAGAATAGACTAACAACGGATGTAATAGCAAAATTTCTCCCCCAGACAATTTTACCCTGTATTTGTTCACCCATTGTTTGTCAATTCGTCATTGTTGTAAAAGTAGTGCCTCTATCGATTCTGTCATTAGGAACCGCCGATTCATATCTGACTCGTTCCTCGCCTCCACAAAGCTGCCTCATTTCCCTTTTGAGAACCTCTGTAAGTTCTCCTTTTTTCTTCCTCCTCTTCTTTTATAATTTCAACTATGTTTGTATTACTGGTTTTATTTTACCTCTTTTTTTTTCGAACTTTTGTAAAAACTGAAATATAAAAAACAAGGATTTAAAAGAGTTGGATTAGGGTTCTTTTAATGGCGCAAATTCATGTTTAGTATCAGGCGCCAGTTTCCGGGCCAAATGGCGTTGCTCCCGGACCTGGGGGACCGCAGTTTATGCTGACTTCACTCTATGTCGGGGATCCTGATGCTTCTATTACTGATGAGCAACTCTTCCAAACGTTTAGCCAGGTGGCTCATGTTGCCTCAGTAAGAGTTTGTCGGGACTTGGCTACCGGTCGTTCTATCAGCTACGGCTATGTCAACTATAACAATCCTCGTGGTGGTTAGACTTCTACTTAACTTTAAAAACTTGTTCTTTATTAAATAATCAACAATTGAAAGATGTTTGATAGTTATCTCGACTGCGAGTTCTTTTGGAATGGGAATGTAGTTATTGAAAGATATTATTGCAATTACTATAATTGTATAACATTATTGGTAATTACTTTGTAATCTAATTTAATTGAAAAGTTTAAGTGTATTATAGTATCTAGGTATTTCTTGCTGATGGTTAATTGTTAATGTTTCTTGGAAATGTAAAAATAGTTAATTGTTAGTTTTGCTTTGGAACTTCTCATAATGTATGTAGTCTTTAGATATAGAATGCATGTTTGCAACTCCCCAAGAGTGGATCGAACTTGTATGTTAGAAATTAACTTTTTATGATTCATTTCTTTCAAGTTCATGTTTCTTTTTTTGAAAGAACAAGTTGGTGTTTTAGATAATTATAATTTCATTCTTTTGAATTATTCAATTAATTACCAGTGCGCTTTTGTTCTTTCTGTCTACAGCGGCTAGGGCATTGGATTTATTTAATTTCACTCCACTGTATAACAAGCCTATTCACATCATGTATTCTCAGCGACATCCTAATTTTCATAAGAGTGGCACTGCAAACATATTTATCAAGGTATTAATCTATTTTTAGTTTTTCTGAATTTTAGTCTTTCTAAGCATACACTCAATTTTATTCGTTGCTATCATTTGTATTACTAATCATTGTAAGATAGTTCTAGCATTCTTAAGAAAAATTCCTATGTTTGACATTTGATATGAGCTGCTAAGGTTACATTATCCATGATTTTCCCTGATGGCTTTGTTGGATGAAAATTTACTCAGGAAACTAAAATGTTTAAGCGGCTTAAAAAGGCTGGAAAACATACTAAGATGGTTGAGCAATTTGGTTCTTTTGATGAGGAGGGTAATTTCCTACTCTGATTTGAGTAATCTTTCTCTTGTTCTACTGAATAATGTTGGAAACAATTTTAATTGCTGCTTGCCTTTTATTGTCACTAATTGCTCAAATGTTTTAACTTGCCTATGCATTGCCTACCAAGAAAGAAATAAGGAATAAAACGTTATTAATGCAGTTAGATATTGTAGGCCTGCTATTTGATGATATATTTGGAGAAGAGGAAGCTTCATTTTGTGGTTGATCCTTTATTGAACTGTCATTGCAACTTGTTATGCTACTAAGGCAATCCGAAGAAAGACCACTTGAACTGGTAGGATGAGGTATCTTTGCCACGTTCCTCGTAGGTTCAAGACTGGTTTTAGAGAAGGTACAAAATTGCTAATTCATTATATAAACATATTATGTTCTAGTTTAAGGGCTTTTCCCCCTTTCATTTTATTAAATATTTGTGTTGGATCATGATACTAGGTACTGAAGCAGCACCGAGGAAGAACGTTGCAACAGCTTTGGCTTAAGTTGGCTATGAGGTTGTTTTGATGAATCCATCTATTTTAGTAAAAGTTTTATGGGAACATTACATGAGAAATGTCATTTATTACATTAGATGCTTTTAAATATTTGTAGTTTCTATTTTCATGTAGCTACTTAGGCTATTATTGCTTGACACATAATTAATGGATATTTTTGTGGATGAAGTTAATTATGTGCTTGTTTTGGTTATGATGCCCTTCATCTTGTTTCAAATTATAGTCTTCTTTATTCGAGTATTGTTGTTTGAAGTATTTTCTACATCTTGTGAGTTACATTCTAGAAAAGTATAATATTTGCTTGGCACTTGCCATAATAAAATTCGAGGTATCAGTCCTTTTTATTATATAAATTCTGCAGCTGATGCTAAAACTTCACTGTTCCAAAACATATGTTTGATGGTATGTGTTGTGAATCAGATTATGTGATTTTAAAATTTTCTTTGTATATTCCATGTGAGGTTTAGGTTCTTTGCTTATCTTAGTGTATTTGGCATGATATTTTTCTTGCCCAATCTCTTATGTCTAACCACATGCATCAATTGGTGGAACTCAAAATTTGTGGTCCGATCATAAAATTGGAAAGTTGAACAAACTAATCGTTTGCAAATCATTTTTGTTCTTATTTTTTTTGTTTTGTCATGGTTGTATTGGAGTTTGCTATTATTTTGTACGAAATCGTGGTTTATCCTGTTTACTCAGTTGCTGAATCTGAAGTTGAAGGATTGGCTAAGTCTAGAAATCAGAGTAAACGAATCCTTTAGAAAACCCTTCCATTTTTGTTGCAAGCTAATTCTGAATTGTGAACATATTATTAAATAAAATTAATTTTTGATGGTTAAATAACAACTTGAATCCAATGAAATTGGACAAATATATGGTACGTAACCCCCAATAGTTAACGGTTGCAAATTGGAGGAGGATCATTATTGAACAGAACAGGTAAATTTCTAATCATGTTTATTTGTTTATTTATCAAGTTATTCATATATATTCGTTAAAAAAATTAAAAGTTGTATTCGTATGCGCTTATTAAAGTAAAATATATTCATTTAAATTAAATGAATTTTCGGGGCATGTTTTTGAAAAGTGAAACATTTTTTTACTTATAAAATAATCAAACAAAAATATCAATACTTATATTATAAATAAACAAAAAAAGCACAAGCAATAACAATTATATAACAATCAAACAGTGAGCTTATAAACCAAATTCAGTTTAATAAATTGAATCTCAAACTTTTTGAGGTTGTACAATTTTATAACATATGGATTATGACATATAAGTAACTTTTTATTAATATATGAATATTATGTTTGGATATGAAATATAATTCTTAAGTTAATTATTACTTCTAATATTTTGTTTTTTATTGTAGAATAATTAATTTATTTATTTCACTAATGATATTTTAGCACATTAAATATGTAGTGCAGTTTAAAAATAATAAAGTAGGTTATATATATTTTTTATAGTATTATATATTTTGATTTTTTAATTCATATAATAATAATTATATTAAGAATTTTATTAAATTATATTTTTTTATTAAATTATATTTAATAATAATTATGTTAAAATATGGTTAAACTATTTATTATTTTATTAAAGTATTTTCAATAATAATCTTATTAAAATTTAATAACAATAATAATAATCATCTACCTTAAAAAAAAATCTGCTAAGGTTATTCTAGTCATTTTAGTTTTTTTTCCTTATGCTATTACAACATCATTCCATTCAACCAAACACAAGAATACTATTACAGTTCTATTCCATTCCATTCAACCAAACAGTTGAATTACTGATTACAGCTCTATTCCATTACAGCTCTATTCAATTACAGCCCTATTCCATTACAGTGAACCAAACGTACCCTCATTACCTGGGGATAAAATCGTAATTAATTAAAAGTATAGCGGTAAAATAGTAATTTTTACAAAAATATGTATTGGACTGAATTGAATGTGAATTGTATTAAATTGAGTTAAATTCATCCGTATAGATCCAAATAGACACAATACGGAGTTAGATTGAGGAAAAGAGAGAGTATTGGATTAGTAGCTTTTATGTACACGAACACTTATCGAGGTAAGTTCGTGTAACTAAATTGTATGTTTATATGTTAGATTAAATGATATGTATGTGAAATGTATAATTGTCATGTACAAGTATTGATCACATATCCGAATATATCTGATAAGTACCATGTCCTGTTTGAACCTAAGAAATTCAATGGATACAAATGACATTGTCATTAAGGGTTCTCGATTGGTTGTGGTCCTGCATGTGTTGCGGACACACAACAACTCGCAAGGCCATCCCGTTATTTTTAGCTCTTATGAACATCCAGTTATATGGCTTTCACGAGCTTCTCAATTAATGGCTTTCTTGAGTTTCCCGTTTTATGGCTCGTATGAGCTTTTCGATTAATGGCTCTCTGAAGTTTCTCGATATTAGCTCATGTAAGCTTTCTGTTACATGGCTCACATAAGCTTCCCGTTATATGGCTTGAAAGAGCTTCTCAATTACATGCTCTTATGGGCATACCTATATATGAATTGATGGATTACATGCTTGTACACTTCGTGTGTACTACCCGTGTATCCAACAATATTTAAATGGTTCAACGGGTAAAATTTTGATATGAGATAATTTGAGTTCGAAACGAATCATTACAAAAAATATACTTGAATACATGGATATGATTGTATATGCTATATGGACACATGATGTGGAAAGCGTATGTATATGGAAATTTGGTCATTGTTGAGCTTGTACATGTTCCTTGATATTCATATGAAATAATGTCTAACATGGTTGATGAGGATATGTGCTAGGGCTTTTAGCCAATTTGCTTTAAGTATGCCTAGAATGCTTAGCTTAAGTGTAATTAAATGGTAAGTTGAATTTCATGTTATACGAACTGATCGCGTGATTCGTAATAAGTAATAAATATTTATAATGAAGATCAAACCTAGACTAACTATTATCACGACGAAAATGCAAGCGCACCTATCGAACAATAGTATAGTAATGGCAAGACCGGGATATCGTACCCAAGGGAACTAAACGTACTAGTAATAACTATCTTTTTATTATTTAACCTAAGAATAAAGAGGGGTTGTTTATTAAATTGATTAACTAAACTAATTAACTAATTAAACTAAAGAAAAGGGAAAATTTGGAAAAAAGACATGAAGAAGAGTAATTGATAAAGATGACACCCAATGAGGAATCCACCTATGATTTCACTTGTTATCTGACTTTGAACCAAACGATTTATTCACTTGACTTAATCCGTGAGACTTCCTAACCTATATTATTATCTCTTTCAAGACTAATAACTTCTAACCCTCAGTTGAATTAAATGATATCTCTTTCTAATTAAAACCCCTAGGGAAGTAATAAATCACTCTATGGACTCCCATATTAGGTTTCACCCTAATCTGACAAAATCTCGTAACCCTATTTCTAGGCGTTCGATCAACTCCGCTTAATTATGCCAAATCTACTCTTAGACAGGGACTTTTTCTCCGCTGAATAAGCACATCAAATCATGAATTAATATCCAGAATATTAACTCAAGCATTAAAAACACATAATTAAGAACAAATCAAGTATTTATCATACAGTTCATATAATAATAACAAGATCCATCATAGGTTTCATCCCTCTTATGTATCTAAGGGGTTTAGTTCAGAATAAAATAAGAATACATCTCAAAAGTATGCAAATAACAAAACATAAAGAAAACTCTAAAACCCCTGAAGGAATTCTGAGAGAGATCTTCAGTCTTGGAGTAGCTCCGGCTTTTTGGGATGGATCGTTTAGCTTTCTTCAAGTAATTCCCTGCATATGGTTCTGTATTCTAGAAAAGTTCTGGAGAGAGAGCCGAGAGAGAGACAGGCCGCCCCCTTCTAAGTCACACTTAGGGTGTTTATATAGGCTTTGAATTGGCTTTCTTCCTCCCTAAGTGTCCTTTTCCGTGTAAAATACAATTTTTTGAAAAAAGGACACGCCCGTGTGGCACGGCCGTGTGACGTGATTGCCAGGCCGTGTTCGATCCGTTAAATTTCACACGGCCGTGTGGGTCAATAGCCAGGCCGTGTGAATCGTGAAAGCCTTGGTCGACACCTTCGAAAGACACGGACGTGTGAGCTGCTCGTGTGGCAAGGCTTAGGCCGTGTCATTTTCTCGATTTGGTCCGTTTCGTCCCCTTTTTGCTTATTTTTGGCTCCTTTTGACTCTTGGTGCTCTCTTGAGTACAAAACATGAAATAACCAGATTAAAAGCACCAAAATCCACAAATCTAGTAATAAACATCCATAAATCTGCTAAGTATTTGGGGTGAAAATATGTATAATTTGGCGTTTATCATGAACTTACTAAGTATTAAATGTTTTCCCTGTTTTACTTTCCTTGTTTTATAGTAACTCAGAAGCTCGTTAAGGTTGGAAGCTGGTCGGAGCCACATCACATTATCCATTGGCCTTTTCGATATATATAGCAAACTAAATTTTGGTTATAATAACATGTATAGGTTAAATTTGGCCAATGATGGCATGTAAATGTTTGGTTGAAACTAGCCATTGGTATGGCTTGTGATTGGTATATTTTGATATGTATATATATATGGCCTTAACATGGTTGATGTGTGTTTGAAATGGTTGAATGTTGGAAATTATATAGGCATATTGATGAATGGTTTGAAATAGCATATTTGGTAAAATATGCATATATGTGCATTTGGTCAATTTGGTAAGAAAAAATACTTGGATATATGTGGTAATATGTCATGTATAAGACTTGGTTTTGGGCTTGTTTAATTGCTTTGTTATGGTTTATTGATGTCCAAAAAATGTTTGGTTAGGTTGGTGCCAAATTGGGTGAGAAATATAGCTTGGAAATGACCTATTTTTGTCTACACGGGCAAATACACGGGCGTGTGTCTCAGTCGTGTGTGACACGACCATGTGTCCTCTGCATTTGAAATATTTGCACGAGTCAATATACTCAAATTATTCACATGACCTAGCACACGGGCATGTGGTTTGATCGTGCGTCCCCTGTATCTTTTAATTTGCAAAACAGAATGCTCAAATTATTCACACAGCCTAGCACACGGGCGTGTGACCCCTGCACCTTATTAATGCAAGTCAATATGCTCACACGGCCTAGCACACAGGCGTGTGGCTTGGCCATATGACCTAAGTCAGAGAGCTCCCAAGTTTAGAAACAGCCATGTGTCCCGAATTTGAATGCCAGGCCATACGGGCGTGTGTCCCCTGCGCCTCTGAAAAATTTTAATATTTTTGGAAAAAAAATTTTGAGTACTCGATTTAGTCCCGACTTATTTCTAACATGTATTTTGGGCCTTGAGGGCTCATATAAGAGACTTCATGATTAACTTCTAATATGAATACTATATGATGTGAAATATACGTTTACTTGATTTGTAAATTTTGATAATACTCCGTAACCCTGCTTCGGTGGCAGATTTGGGTTAGAGGTGTTACATTAACTTTACACCATCGCCTGCAAACAAAAAAACAAAATAGCAGAAACAACATAGTAGAGCAGAAACAAAAAAGAAAAAGAAAAAATGAAATATTGTAATGGCTATAAAAAGCCAAACGATTATGAGATTCAGGTACAAAAAAATTGAATACAAAGAACAAAAAACGTTAAAAGAAAAAACGAAGGTCATTTTTTTTGAAAAAGTATAATAAATAAATGATAAAATTCGTTTTTTTTACCTGAGTCACTTGTCTTCCTCTGTCATCAGAGGTCTTCTTCGACACCAAAAACCCCAGAATCCATTAGGGTTTGGCCTGGGCTTCGACGAAACAAGGCATGAAAGGCACGCGTAGACTAGGTGAAAGAGCCGAAAATTTCTCTCTCTTTTTTTAGAACAAAAGGCAAACTTTCATATATTGGCCGAAAAGGGGCTGAAAAGGCCTGTTTTTGTAACTTTGGCCACCAGAGGTGACGGTTGCTGTCACCAATGACCGATGGCCACGGCGGGCTTGCGGTGGCTTTGTGGCCGGACTGGGGGGCTAAGAGAGAAAAAAAAGGACTCAAAACTTTTTTATTTTAAAGCCAAATCTAAAATGAAAATTTTTAATGTTTTTACTTATATAAAATTTTTAATGTCTTTACTTATATAGGCGCCACCAAACGACATCGTTTTGGCCAGGTTTCAAAGGTTCCAAAATGGCGTCGTTTCAGGCTTGACCTGTAACAGCCCAATTTTTAGAGGTGTCGAAAATAGTGGTTCGAGACTACTAAATCTGACAAGTGAGTTTGAAAGTTTTATTATTTAGTATTTATGAGTTAAATGCGATTTTAGGAAGACTTTTGAATTAGTGATTTGTGGTTTAGAAGAATTTAGTAGGTAAATTGTTTTGAAAACGGGGTATCGAGACCTTGATTTTATAAAACAAGTGTAAATATTTTTATAAATATTTAAGGAGTGTCATTAAGTCAGTATTAAAGTTTAGCCAGAAAATTTTAACATTTTGATAGTTAATTAAGTAAAAATGACTAAATTAAAAAAGTGCAAAACTTGCTAATTAAAGAAATAGTGATTAAATAGCTAAAGTGTTAAATAAAGGAGGACTTAAAGTGTAAATCGGCCTAATGGTATGGCTGGGGCGGCATAAGTATGAAAGAAATAAGGAAACAATGTGAATTAAGGGTAAAATTGTAAATTTTGTAAATTATACAAACAAAATAATAATTAAAAGAGTTTCTAGCAATTTCTTCATAATTCTCAGCCAAAAACACCATAGGAGAGTCTTCAAAAGCTGGTTTTTCATATTTTTACGTCACGTGAGTTCAATTCTTGCTTTTTTCTTGAATTTTTTTTTGTTTTAAAGACTTTTACAATTAGGTTCAACTATTTGTGTCATTAGTTTTTGATTTTATGGGTAATTTTGAAAGTTACCATTGATGAGTTCTGGATGTTTGTGATGAATTAACATGGATTTAGATACTAATTTAATTTTGTTATATGATGATTTTATCAAGTGATTTGAATAGAAATTGATTTTAGGACCAAATTGTGAAAAAAGGTTAGATATTGGGGTTTGTTAATAAGTTCTATTTATCAAAGGCTGTATGGTAGCTTAGAATAATTATATAAATTGTCAGTTGAGAAAAAATTAGTTCAATTGATAGAATAATTGTTGAGGGACTAAATTGTAAAAACTATAAAAGTCTGGGTAATTGTGTAATTTTAAAAATTAAGGGGTATTAAATGTGAAGTGAATTGAAACTGAATTATATGCTAATGAATGAATAATTTTATATTTTAGATCAAAAGCCCGTAGATAATCGTGAAAAAGAGAAATTAGCAGAATAGTCCATGAACTACTACAAATTCCATAAGTTAACCCAGGTAAGTTCGTATGGTTAAACTTCAATGTTTATATATTGAATACATGAATGATATTATGTATTTATTCATATCATTTGTTGAAAATAAAATTATTGTTAAAGTTATGAAATTGAATTGAATGTTCGAAGCGAACGGAACGTGGGCTTGAGTACAATTATTCAGTGCAAATGAGGAATTGGCGGTAAATTACCCAAGTAAACTGAAGTTCAGCATTTTTTGTGAACTGTAACACTCCCTAACCCAAACCGTCACCGGAATAGGGTTACGAAACATTACTGGACTTATAAACTAGAATTTATACAAAATCGAGTCATAAATTTTCATTACAAATCAAAATCTTTCAAATTTCATCTTAAAGTCTCTAATATGGGCCTACGGGGCCCAATATATGTTTTAGAAGTGATTCAGAACTAAATTGACAACTTTAGAAATTTTTCCTTGAAGATAAGGGCACACGCCCGTGTGGCCTGGGACATGGCCGTGGGGCCAGGCCATGGGCTGTAACGCCCCAATTTTCAGGAATTCTGTGAATGTTGGCATAGGTTTAATTATGTTAGTAGGCCTCTAGAAGGCCCAAGCTTAAGATAAAACCCGACAATTTTGGTTAATTTTTGTTCCATAAGAAAAAGGGGGTGAAATTATAAAATAGAACCTATGTGAAAATGTTTGAAAATGCTATAGGCTAAATTGAAGTGGCCAAATAAATAGGAGTGCAAAATAGGAGGATTTGCATGACAAACCTCCCATTTTACATGAAGTGGCCAGCCATCATGTTGTTGTAGACAATATGAGCACTTGATATCCATAATTCATGGTACAAATTGATAATGGGTTAGGTAAATGTTCCATGATAATGGATTAGGTAAATATTTCATGATAATGGGTTAGGTAAATGTTCCATGATAATGGTTTAGGTAAATGTTCCATGATGGGCATTTCATGTATTTTGTATTAAAGAATTAAATGGATGAAATATGAAATTTTATTAAAAGAAAAAGGGGTGAAAAGAACAAAGTTTTGTCCATCTTTGTTCATCATAGCCGAAAGTTAGAGAAGAGAAAGGAGAGGAGAAAGCTCTTGAATGTTTGGTCACTTGGGGAAGAAAATTGAAGGTAAGTTCATGGTAGTTTGCTTCTATCTTGATGTTCATGAGTTCTTCTTGATTCTACCGTAACTCTTGAAGCATATTTTGATTTTTGGTTGTGTTGTGAGCATTTGGTCATGAATTAAAATGAAGGAAACGGTTGTTGTTTCATGTTGTTTTGATGAAAAATGGAAGATAGGTGAAGTTGAGCCAAACAAATAACATGCATGTGCCTTAGATGCTAAAGGGAAAAATCAGCTAACATGTTGTGCTTTAAAATGATGAAATGGAGATTATACTTAAGTAAAATCATAGATATGTGATGATTGATTGGTGATATACATGTTTAAATAACATGCATGCAAGGTATGTGTGAAAGAGTGATTTGGTAATAAATCTGCTTGGGACAACAGCAGTAACGTGACTTTGGAAAATCAACATAAATTGTGGGAGATGAATTAGAAGCTAAATAAATTATGTAATTAAAGCTTATTGAGTCTAGTTTCAAATTAAATAAACGAGAACATATTTTGAATTCTTTACAATGAGAAATTTGATTTGTTATGAAGAGTGGACAGATTAGTCAAACAGTGAAACATGCGAAACTTTGAGAAAAATCTGGTATTAATTGACCTGACCAAAAATTCTGAAAATTTTATGGATATAAGATATATGAGTCTATTTTCATGGAAAATTAACGGCACTTGATTTGGAGTTTCGTAGCTCCAGTTATAAATGATTTAGTGACTGTTGCTCAGGAAGACAGCTTGCAGTGAAATTATGATTATGTGGTAAACATTGACAAAAATTTGTTAATGAGTTGCTTATTGATTTCTTATAAGCTTACTATGATCTGTAGGTGTGGTTGGTCGAATATTGTAAGGGGTTAATACGTAGTTTGTATTTGAATAGTTAGATTAACGTGTTAGTAATCCAATTGTAGGTGGTTCGTGTGTGGATCTCGTCAGCATATCGCCGCAAACAGGTGTGTAACTAACACCCTCTTTCTTAGTCTAGATTGGCAAAAGCCGAAAAGCCGAAATGCCGAAAACCGATATTTTGTAGATTTGTGACTGTACGAATGCTTTTGAGGTAAATCAATTAATGTTTTTGGTAAGCTGCAAAATTTGGACTGCAAAGTGGATGATTTCTGTGCCCTCGATATTTTTGGGCTTAATGGGCCAAAATTGGAATGATGGGCGAACGGACCCAATTCGGTAAGAACCCTCGGTACGTGATTCTGTTAGTACGTTGAAAGTAGGGATATGCATGAAAAACCCTAAAATAGATAAATTACTGAAATACCTTTAAAAGTGGAAAATTTATAGTTTTACCCCTAGTAGATAAATTACCGAAATACCCTAGGGTTAAATTGACCTAAATGCATGTTTGACTGTTGTTATTTACTGCATGCCATGTTGTTATTATCTGATGCATGGGATTGGGATATTGACGGAGGAAGTACTGAAAGTGGCTTGTCCACGTACTGGAGGCTTTGCCTCAATTTACTGTTAACTGAGCAGCAAGGCTGCAACTGTGGAATGTTGGGCTGGGTGGGTTGAGCTATTCCCCACATGGAGTGTAGGGCTGGTACGGGTGGAGTGTAGTGGTTGGTGGGTTGAGTAGTCTCCCTAAATGGGCTTGCATATGTTATTGATGTTGCATGTATTTTGAAATGGGCCTATGGGCCATACTGATATTTGAATAAGGGGCTAAGGCCCAGTTTATTGTAATCTGAAAAGGGCTCTGGTCCAGTACCACTATTACCTAAATGGGCTTAGGCCCAGTAGGCTTGAGCTGACTTGGGTTTTGAATGGGTTTTCCTTACACACTAAGTTTCCCCAAACTCACCCCTTTTATTTTCATCCACGCAGGTAATCCCCAACCATAGTGGGCTTGGAGCTGTGAGGGAATTCGGAGTGGCCACCCGTTCTGAAAATTTGATTTTCTTCTGGTGAACTGGACATCCTTTTAATTACGTTTGAGGTTTTGGGCTTTTAAATGTAATAAGGCCGCTTATTTATTTTTGATGGTTTTTATATGTTTTATTAAGATAGGTAATATTTATATTTAACTGTTGAAATTGGATAGCTTTAGGGCGCGTTTTCAAAAACAGTAATTGATTTCAAAATAACACAAAAATAGGCCAAGCTTCCGCAATGAAGATATTTTTCAAAATTAATCATTTTTCCTAAAAAGGACTTAATCAAATCGGTTTCCTAGAAATATACATGACGTTAAGGTATGGCAATGGCGGTTTGCATGTCTAGGATTGGATCCGAAGGGAGTTTGGTACTTAAGCAGTCTGATGGACTCACCTCCTCTTTTCCGGTTTCCTACCTGGTGCACAGCTTCCATTCACTTTAACCTATAATGAAATCATCTTTTAAAACACTCAGTAAGTTTTCTTTCTGGATCGGAAATGTTTTGAATGCTTCGATGTGGCATGTCGGATCCGGCCATAACGTCTGGACCGGGTAAGGGGTGTTACATTTAGTGGTATCAGAGCATAGGTTGCAACAACTCGGCTGTGGAATGGGTTTACAAAAACAAAGATTTTCGAAAGCAAAAATTTTATAAAGAATGCGAAAAACTCGATTTTTAAAATTTAGATATTTAGAAGGTGGCATTCCGAATCTCCGGCTCAAGTCTGTAAGTATTACTCTGAACTTTTCTAAATATTTTCCTGAATTATCTGTCTGTACTGAAACCCTATTAGGATACTCTAGATAGGATGATACTGAAACCATAGAAAAATCTAATAAGAGACTGAAACTGTAGCTAGACTTCGATTCTGCGAAAACAAACTCTGAACTACTGTTTGATTCATAAAACATCTATAATAAACACTGAAATATTAATTGATGCATAAAAATTCGTAATCAAGATAATACGATATGAGTACAAGAGGCCGTGGACGGAGCCGAGGAAGTGCTCGAGCGAGATCTTCGTCTTCGAGACATATGCCGGCGGTGGATGCACCGGTACCACCGGCAACAGAGGTAGAGTCTCATGACCGCGGTGCCGAGGATGATGCCCTGTCACAGGCAATGCTTCGTGTTCTGGAAAGTGTTACCGGGGCAAGTACGGGCAATGGAGTTCGGGGATCTATTTCTGAACGACTTCGGGCTAACGGAGCGGAGATCTTTAGGGGCGTGTCTGGTATCGCCTCGAATGTGGCAGAATATTGATTGGAGGCCACAGAACGGATTATGGACAACTTGGACTGCTCTGAGGAGATTGTGAGTGGGGTATCTGTACTAAGTCCTTTGGGTCAATCGGAACCTTGCTAACGTCTATCAGATCATTCCAATTCCATATCTTTCTGTAATAACCAACTAGTTTTAGAAACCTCTGATTTCAAATATATTTTTCACTATCATTTCAGTTACAAAATCTATAGCACATTCAACTTCTTCAATCAACAGTAGTTCGGGCAACTCTTCTGGAAACACATTAGAATTCTCTTGCACTATTGCCGTTGATTTAAACCTTAACTTAAATATTTTAATATTCAATACATAAACAAGGTAAATATCATGACCCCTTTCCGGCATATATCTGTGTTGGCATGTTCAATATCACAATAGACAATTAGCTCAATCTTCTCTGATTCAACATAACATTTCATCATCTTGATCTTGCAACATATTATACTTCTGCTTATAATTTACCACCATATCATGCAGAATTAACCATTCCATTATTGAGATTATATCAAACAGTAAGAACATCAAATCGATCAGAAAACAGTAGTATCATTATCAAACAGTTCCTGCAGATCTTATCAGCCCATAAATACTAATCTAAAAAATTTAATGCTTCAATCCAAAAATTTCAGCAAACTCAACAGACAAATCTTTAATAGATACTGAACTTATGTAATCATAGGAATAGTCAAACCAAGATCAATTTAAAATAATCATATTAGTATCGATAAAGAAGAAAGTACCTGTAATGACATCGGTAGAGATAAATCTTCCTATATACAATTAACATATACCCTGGCTGATGTTCATTCTCCAGATTTTACAGTGAAGTCATTTGTCACACTTCGGCTTTCACTCGTATTTCTGAGATTACAGGGTAACCTACCTCTGTTAACTACATTACTCGGTCTTGAACTCTGAAAAATGTTTTTTTCAATTTTCTTCAAGCAATCACTAAGATAATAATCAAGAGAATCATGTCTAACACATATTCCATTCCTTATTCTATATTCTTCAGCTTCTGTCTTCATTTAAACCATCTTCAAACCATTTGTATCATACAGTTTCTATCGGAATATACCCTCTGATATATTTATTTAATCAAACAAATTCCCTTCATACACAGCTGCAGTTATATAATCATGTTTAAGCTTCAAGAATTCTGTATGTTTCTGATCAAGAAATCTCTGGTTGATATATATATATTTCTTTCAGAACTCATCTCAGAAAATTTGCAAACGCAACATTCATCCCCGAAGGGAACAGGATCCCCATGCCTAGGATATCCAAAACTACGAAAATAAGCCTACAGTTGACTATAAAAAAAGGGCTTTACTCGGAAGAGGACTCGAGAGATACCTTCAAGGAAAGGTGAAAGCACCGATGATGAAGGATAAATAAGACCGCTTCGACTTAGAATTTAAGCCAGACACGAGACAAAGAAAGAGGGAGTTGGAAAAGAAGCAAGAGAGAAGGAGAGCACGGTTGAGCGGGGAGGAGATCAAATGGGAACCAATGATTTTTCCTCACATATCCAGAATTTTTGTATCTCGAGGAATCGCCAAGAAAGGAAACCACAGAAGGAAGGTTGGGAAATCTGAGCATTAATGCCATATCTGAAGAGGGAACTTGAGAAGAGAATTTGTCAAGCATTTGCCCTTATATACTTGGGAGTGTTCTGAACAACTAGACTGCGGAAGAGATTCCTGTAGTGTTTAGGGATAATTCAGAGTAATGTTCAAAACACAGTTGTTGCTCTAAGCTTGGAGTAATAAGAATCCTTTTGTGAAATAGACTTGTGTCCAAAATCTTTATTTCAATTAAATGCATCTTTGATATCATTCTAAGTAGATATTCTTTTATTCGTTCCATTTCATTCATAATCATGCTATATAGATGATTTTTCTTAGATTCTTTTGTCCTATTGGACTTTCTTTCAATTTTTTTATTATTCATTCATCATACAAATAATTATTCTTAGACACTGTTGTTTTTGGGTTGCCTTTCCTCACTATAAGAGGTCTTTAGATATCAATGATATGAGTGACGATGCTAAGGACACAGAGTCTCTTTTTGATCAGGATATGTATATGGAGGATTCTTAACATTTTGAATATGATCAAAACTGTGACCTATCTCTTGACTTGTTGAGGATGGTAGAACAAGATGAAAAACAAATCCTACCTCACAAAGAGTCAGTCGAAATCGTAAGCTTGGGGGAAGGAAAAGATGTGAAGATTGGAACTTGTATCACCGTAGAGACAAAATGAGATCTTATTGAGTTACTCCAAGAATTTAAGGATGTCTTCGCATGGTCATATCAAGACATGCCTGGGTTAAATACTGACATTGTTGTACATCGAGTCCCTGTAAAGGAAGAGTGCAAGCCTATTCAACAAAAGTTTTGAAGGATAAGGCCTGATATTTTACTGAAAATAAAAGAAGAAGTCAAGAAGTAGTTCTATGCTGGGTTTTTAAAAGTGGTTAGATACTCAGAATGGGTAGCCAATATCGTCCCTATCCCTAAAAAAGATGGAAAAGTATGAATGTGTGTAGATTATAGGGATTTGAACAAAGTTAGGCCGAAGGACAATTTCACATTGCCTCATATCGACACCTTAATAGATAACACGGTAGGTTACTCACTGTTCTCCTTCATGGATGGGGTTCTCGGGGTACAACCAGATTAAGATGCATCCTGAAGACATGGAGAAGACCACATTTGTAACTGCATAGGGAACATTTTGCTATAAGGTGATGCCATTTGGATTGAAAAATGCTGGAGCAACTTATCAAAGAGTTATGGTAACCCTGTTCTATGATATGATGCGCAAAAAAATTGAATTTTATATCGATGATATGATCGCAAAGTCCCCGACAAAGAAGGAGTATGTACAAGTCCTGAGGAAATTGTTCTTAAGGTTGAGAAAGTTGTGCCTTAATCTGGACAACTCGGAGATTAAGAAAATATATGTTATATCACACCACTTGACTTATTTCGAAACTGGATCCTCTGAAATACATGATGGAGTTGACAGCTTTGAACAGAAGAATGGCCTGATGGTAAATTCTGCTTTCCAATTTTGATATAATTTATGTGAACCAGAAAGCTATAAAAGAGAGTGCAATAGTAGATTTCCTAGCTAGTAGAGCTCTGGAGGACTATGAGCCGTTAAACTTTGATTTTTCGAATGAAGATCTAATGTATGTTACAACCACTGAAGATGATTCTTAAGAAGACCATCCTTGAAAATTAAATTTTGACAAAGCCTAAAATGCTATGGGTAACAGAATCGGGGCAGTCCTAGTATCCCCAAACGGAGATCATTATCCTTCACTAGTAAATTAAATTTTGATTGCACGAACAATATGGCAGAATACGAAGCATGCATCATGGGTATCCGTGAAGCCATAGAATGTAAGATCAAAGTGCTACAGGTGTATGGGGATTCAGTGCTAGTGATTTATCAACTCAATAGAGAATGAGAGACAAGAGATCCCAAGTTGATCGATTATCAAAAGATGGTTCTTGAATTGATTAAAGAGTTTGATGACATCACCTTCTACTACCTTCCTCGAGACGAGAACCAGATGGCTGATGCCCTAGCTACTGTAGCTGTAATAATTAAAGTAAACAAATAAGAGGATGTAAAACCTATCCAGATGAGTATTTGTAAGGCTCCGGCTCATTGTTACAACATCGAGGAGGAAGAAAAGGATGATCACCTGTGGTATCATGATATATTGCGATATATGAAGAGTCGTGAATACCCTGACCAGGCAACTAAGAATGATAAAAGGACGTTGAGAAAACTAGCCAGTGACTATGTCTTAGATGGGGAAATCCTATACAAAAGAAGAAAAGAGCAAGTGCTGTTAAAATGTGTGGACGCCATTGAGGCTAAAAAGATCTTAAAAGAAGTCCATGAGGGTGTCTGTGGAACACATGTCAGTGACTTTACAATGGCTAGGCAGATTATGAGATTCGGGTATTATTGGTCCACCATGGAAGGGGATTGTATTAATTATGCTAAGAGATGTCTTAAGTATCAAATTTATGGAGACAAAATTCATATGTCTCATTCACCTCTCAATGTTATAACTTCTTCATGGCTTTTCTCTATGTGGGGCGTGGATGTAATTGGGCCAATATCGCCAAAAGCTTTCAATGGACATCGATTCATCTTCGTAATCATCGATTACTTCACCAAGTGGGTAGAAGCCACTTCATATGCCAATGTCACAAGGTCGAAAATCAGTAAGTTCTTAAAGAAGGAGATCATATGTCTGTATGGAATGCCAGAAAGGATCATATCAGATAATGCACTAAATTTGAACAATAGCAAAATAGCAGATGTCTGTAGTCAATTTAAGATCAAACACTATAACTCATTGCCATATCGCCCAAAAATGAATGGTGTAGTAGAAGCAGCCAATAAGAACATTAAGAAAATTGTGGGGAAAATGACTGAGACTTACAAAGATTGGCATGAGAAGTTACCATTTGCCCTTTATGCTTACCAAACGTCTGTCAGGACCTCCACCGGGGCAACGCCTTTCTCTTTGGCCTATGGAATGGAGGCAGTTTTACTAATTGAAGTTGAGATTCCTTCTCTCCGAGTTTTATAAAAAATGAAGTTAGATGAAGTAGAATGGATCCAGTCTCGATATGATCAATTGAACTTGATCGAAGGAAAAAGACTAAGGGCTATCCGTGATGGTCAGATGTACCAAAAACGAATAATGCGAGCTTATGACAAAAAGGTCCGCCCAAGAGAATTCTATGAGGGGACCTAGTATTGAAAAAGATCCTTCCCATGCAAAAGGACTTCAAAGGAAAATATATTCCAAATTAGGAATGAACTTATGTAGTAAAGAAAGCCTTTTCCGGAGGAGCACTGATTCTAGCTGAGATGGATGGTAAAAACTTGCCCAATCTCGTAAATTCAGATTCAGTCAAACCTAAAAGGAGAGATGCCAAGGCCAAAACCCGCAAAGGGCGCTTTGAGACTTTCTAAAAAAAAATCTGAGAGGTTAAGGCGAAAACCCACAAAGGGTGCTTTGATACCAAAGGGGTTTTGAGTTGAAAACCCGAAAAAGAGCAGCTCAAATTTTAATTGAAGGCGGGGCACGCGGTAGTCTTGTCTTCTCCGGATTAACAAGAAGGAACGGTGCTACATCTTGGGCATCAACAAAGTACTATAGGTCTTCTAGTCACATATCAAGTTCAAACTCGAGAAGTTTTGTACAGAGAAGCTCATACTGCGATATCTAGGGCACCTATTTTCATCTTATTCATTTTGTTCTTTAGCAAAATTTGCTATTTTGGTTACTTTTTCCACTTCGAGTTTTGCTCTCAATAAAATTTCATATTATACATTGTGATAAACTTTTTCAAGCATTTTCCATTGAAACAATGATTATTGGGCTGGTAATATTCACATAAAAGTTTTGCATATTACTCTAAAAAGTTTCTAAATAGTATAAGAGCCTGAAACAGAACTGTTATTTAGAACTCACCAAGCCTAAGGGTAAATTGTGACTATTCCTTTGGGTTTTCAGTCTCGGTCAAAGATATTAGCTGAATAAGAAGCCATGATATTGCGCCAGTGATAGAACCTTGATAAACAATGAGCAATGACAACCCAAATATAAAGAAATGATCATTCTCGTGACATTCTACATTCATGCAAATATCATTCATACACATCTAGTTAGGAGGATTTGATTCATTCTGATAATGACATCCTAATCACTTGGCATAAACATAGGCCCATGAAACCAATTCTATAGGTCATGTTCCCTAGAGGATGGTGTAACAAGATCGGTGAATCCACAAATCCCATACCCCTGAAGTTACAGTAGAATGGATTGAGGTTATAATAGCGAATCTTATTTTCCTGAAGTTGCAATGGAACAAATTGAAGCTATAATTACAGATCTTATCTCCCTGAAGTTGCAATGGAGCAGACTAAAGATAGCAAATCTTATCTCCCTGAAGTTGCAGTGGAGCAGATTAGAGCTACAAATTACAGACCTTGTTTCCCTGAAGTTGTAGTGGAGCAGGTCAAAGTTACAAATCTTATCTCCTTGAAGTTGTAGTGGAGCAGGAAAATACACAAACCATATCTCCCTGAATTTGCAGTGGAGCAGGTTGAAGTTACTAATTCTGATCTCCTTTAAGTTCCAACGGAGTAGATCGAAGTTACAAATCTTTCCTCCCTGAAATTATATTGGAGTAAATGGAAATTACAAGTCTCGCTTTTCCGAAGTTACAATAGGGCTACTTAAAGAAGAGGAGCACCACAGAGGTCAAGACTCGGCGAGACCAAGCAAAATTGGTCATTCCTAAAAGTCTTTGCTCTATTTTTGTTACACGACAATGAGCAAAGAGAGGCAGCTGTAGAAAGCCCAATTTTCCCGGGGCCCAACAACCGAAATAAGACCAAATATTAAACCAAAAATCCAAACAATAAAACCAAATAAAATTAATAGCCCATCATCAGAGTCCAAGTTACATAACCCAAATTTGAAACCCAAAAATAATAAAACCCTAAGACCCAATTACATTGGCTCAAGTGGCCTAAAGCTCAAGTCGTGTTTGCAGCAAACCCTAGCTTGCGCCGCAACAGCCGTCGCTCCACCAACAACCCCCACACCACGTCCACCTCCACGTCGCCATACTTACGAGAAATAACGCAGCAAAAACAAAAGTTTTGTTGTATTTTCGGGTATAAAAACCTAAACAACCATTGTATTTGGGACACTTTTTTTTACGAATATAAGCAGAAAAATCAGAATACGAAAAAACTATATTCGAAACATAGAATCGAAATTTCCAAAGGTTGCAATTTTATTTTGTTTTTATTTTCATTTCATTTTTATTTTTAGTGTTTGATTTTACTCCTAGTTTACTTTTTTAAAAAACAAAAATACGAAGAAGGATTGAAAAACTAACCTTTTTTTCGAACCTCACCGCCATGGGTGGCCTAGACTTATCGTTTTCGATGAAAAATGAAGCCTTTAGGCTTGGGAAGCCAAAAAAGCAAAAAAAAAAATTATTTTCCGGCCATAGTAGACGGCGGCGCCGTTGCCGGCAACCATCACGGTGGTCTGGCGCTGGAGCCTAAGGCCGGACATGGGGCTGAGAGAGGAAAGGGGAGAGCAAATTTTTGTTTTTTTTAAGGAGGGTTAAAATGAGGGATTTTAAAAAAATTTGGGCTTAAATAGCAACATCAAAACGACGTCGTTTTGATTAGCCCCCCAAGCGCCCAAAACGGATCGTTTTGAGGGGCCGACCCAAATTCTGACCCGACCTGCAAGTAGGATCCACGTGTTTTCTAAGCAATGGTCTTATTGTGTTTTTTGTCCTTCCGCATTTTCTATCTTTTCAATACGATTTAGTTTTATTTTCAAATTTACCCCACGGTTTTTTCGATTTCAATTAAGTCCTCCCTGGTACTGCGCGTTTTGGAGGGTGGGTTTATTTCCCAGTTTGGCCCCTCCTTGTTATGCGCACGTTCAAATTGATCCTCTCTCTTCTTATTTGTTTCAAATTCGCCCATGAATTTCGGTTTTAAATTCAAATTAATCCCCTTTGTTATTTTTGCTATTTTATTAATTATTTAGTGTTATTATTGCTTTAATTATATTTTCTTTTTAGGCTTATTATTATTAGATTATTATTATTATTTCATATATTTTCTTACTCAAATACTTTTATTTATCTTTTTTTATTTGTCTATTTATGTTTCTATCATTATTATATTTCTATGTATTATATTTCTATTTCTATTTATATATTAATATCATTATTTATTATTATTTTTATAAACTATTATTATCATTATCATTATTATTATTATCAGTTCTATTATTATTTTCTATCATTATTACTATTACTTTTTTACTATTATTATTTTGTACCATTATTGTTATTATTATTATTTTTCTTACTATTATTTATTATTATTGTTATCTATAGTATATTAATTCGTAAATTGCTCCCTTAATTTTATTTACATTTTAATTTGTTATTTTATTTTTAATATTTTTTATTTTTTTATTATTCCTTGCATTATTATTATTATTATTTTTGTTTTTGGTATTTATTATTATTCCATTTATTTATATATATGTTTATCCCAAATTGTATTTTTAAAGTTTATTTTATTTCTTTTCTAATTTGGTTCTTTATTTCAATGCTTTTATAAATTATTCTCTTACATTATTTATGTAATTATTTTATTTACTTCTTTGTTTTTCTTTTTAGTGCATTGCTTTGTCATTATTATTATGATTGTCACTAATATTAGTGTTTATTTTGTTTATCATTTTACCTTGACTATTAATGTTGGTATTAAATCGATATATGTTACGCGATTATTGTCATTGTATCTTATGATTCGTTCATTAGTCCCCCCTTATTGCTGTCATTCGATAACATAATATTTTATTCACATACCTTTTCAAATATGGTATTAAATTTCACCAAAATTCATAAAGAATGGATTTTTTTAAATAAAGGCAATATTCTGTGATTTGAGAATTCGAGAGACACTACACCAAAACAGGCTTTTAGCGGCGCTTTTAGTGGCGTTTGGACAAAAAACGCCGCTAAAGACTGAGCATTAGCGGCGCTTTCAGGAAAACGATGCCAAAAATGAGCATTAGCGGCGTTTTTTGAAAAACGCCGCTAAAAACTTAAGCCCAACCGCACCGTTTTCAACCTTTCGGAGCTTTAGCGGCGTTTTTGAAAAGCGCCGCTAATGCTCAGGCTTTTAGCGGCGTTTTTGAAAAAGCGCCGCTAATGCTCAGGCTTTTAGCGGCGTTTTTGAAAAAGCGCCACTAATGCTCTGGGCTTTAGCGGCGTTTTCCAAGAAGCGCCGCTAATGCTTAGGGCTTTAACGGCGTTTTTAAAAAAGCGCCGCAAAAACATTTTATCTGTCTATTTATTTTGTTTATTTATATGAATTAAAATTCAATTTATTTTTAACAGAATATTTTTTAAAAAATGGTTAAATTTGAAATAATGACACGTAGAAATAATTTCAAATAAAAAACATAGAAAAATATTTGTTAAAAATGGAAATTTTAAAATACTATTATTTAAAATAATTTAAATATTTTTAGGGTACATGACTAATTGATTTTTAATTTATATATTAAATAATTTCATATTTAATTGTAAAAGATACGATAGTATTAATTTTAAAATATTTAATTAATTATCATTATAGTTTAGGGTTTAATATATATGGTTTAGGGTATATGGTTAATTAATTTAGGATTTAAGGTCGGTTTAGGATTTACAATTTTAAGGTTTATAGATTATGGAATTAGGGATTCTGGTTTAAGGGTTGTGATTTAGGGGTTAGGGATTAGGGATTTGGGTTAGGGTTTAGGGTTTAGATTAATTAGTGTTTTTAAATTTATATATTAAATAAGGGTTAGGGTTAGTAGTTATTGTTTTGGGGTTTGGTGTTTGGGGTTTAGGGTTATAGGTTTGGGGTTAGGGGGTTGGGGTTAGGGGTTAGAGGTTAAGAGTTAGTGATTTAAGGTTTAGAGATTCAAGGTCGGGTTAGGGTTTAAGGTTTAGATTAATTAGTATTTTTTAATTTATATATTAGATAAGTTTTTATATAATTATAAAAGAGGGTTAGGGGTTTAGGGTTTATGTTTTATGATTTATGATTTAGGAGATAGGGGTTTAAGAGATAGTTTAAATTATTTAAGAGATAATAGATCAATTTTATATATATATTAAATGGTTTAGGATTTAAGGTTTACTTTAGATTTATTAAATGATGAAAATTTATATAATTAATTAATGTTTTTATATTTAAAAATATTTAATCTAAATTTAGATTAAATGGTTTAAACCATTTGATATATTTAAATATTAGATTTAAAAAAATTGATAAATAAATATATTGAGTTTTAAATTTGAACTATGAAATTATAATTATCTTTTATTTAATAACAATTTTCCATTTAAATTCAAATATGAAAATTTGTAGTAATCCTTTTCAAGAGTCGAGTTTAGACATAAAAATTGATCTCGACTCAATTTGGGTCAATCCAAAGTATTAATTAAGATTTAAGATGCTTTTAAGTCAACAAATTAAAGCTTACATGTTGAAATTAATTAAGGGAATGTAAACAAGAAAATTAATTAAGGGAATGTAAACAAGAAAAAAGAATGTTTTATGTGCATATTTGATAATTTAATTATCTAAGCTCGAGCTTATACTATAAAAAGAAAGTTTGATGGGTGTATTTGTTTAACAACATACAATATTATTGGTCACCTTGATTTTGTTTTTTTCTTTTATTATTATTATTATTTTGTTTTTTAAATGTAAATTTAAAATTAAATTTTTATCCAAATATTTACATATTTATATTTCAATTTATCTCATTTTTTATATAATTTATAAAAAAGTAGTTTAATTTGAATTTTACTTTCCCTCAAAAAAATTTCAAATTTTCTTACTTAAAATATTAAAATAGTTATTATTTAATATACAAAATAAAAAATTTTAACAGAACAAAACAGTGTCATTTTGTTCAAAATAACATAATTTTTTGCGGGGTTTCTGCAATAGCGGCGTTTTTAAAAGGCGCCTTTTATTTCTAAATTTCTCCGCCTAAAATCTCCAAATTAAAGGAGCTCCGCTACTAAAGCAGATAAGGTTTTTGAAATTCCTTTTGTGCTTTCCCTTTGTCAAAAAAGACTTCTATTCTGTTCGGTATTTGCAGGGAAAAAAAAAAGATAATGTGTTTGGTAAGTTTAGCAGTACTCTTAACAAGTAAGTTATGGGTTAAGGATTTAATTTCATGATGAATTTGTGTGGGTGGGATCGGGATTTACTGGAAGTATTCCTGGGGAATTTTGCGCTGCTCATTTAGTTGTTAATTGGTTCTGTTTCATTTGTTCTTTGCTCACTCAACCCCAAGGAGAAAAGAACAAAATCCCTAAACATAAGCGTTTCTCCTCAGTCGTCTACATAGCTAAAACCCCTTTCTTTTCTGTTCCCATTTAAACCCTAAATTCCTAACAGCAAAATCTAAGCAACAAAGCAATGGCAGAGGGGGCAGGAGAAGAAAAGAAGAAATTTTCAATCTGGGATTTGCCAGATGTGCCAATGGGTTAACTTCCACCGCATCTTGAACTCCAACGAAGTCGTGTTTCATGCAATAAGGACGCCCCTATCCATGTATTTCTCTCTTACCCCCTTTTTTTTATCCCCTAAAGCACACATCTTCAGTTGAAATTTTTTCATGAACACCCTTTTTATTCGTATATGGAGTGTTAAGAAACAGTGGTTTCTTGGGGTTGTTTAATTGGGTAATTAAAAAAAATGGAGCCTTTTTCCTTATTTGGGATTTGGGTTAGTTTCTTTGTATCATCTGTCTTGTTCTGTTCTTAAGGTTCTGAAATTTGTGGGTCTCTTTTTTTGTATTATAATTAAACGTCTTATGTTTTGGGGGCTTTTGTTGCTTGTAGACTGAGAGTATTCAATATTCTGGCGCTTATGCATCGATGGGAATTGATAATAGTTCACGACTTGATCGATTCTCTAACAACTTTAGAGTTGAAGTGGTTCGCCTCAATGAAGATGACATGGAGTTTGATATGATCGTTATTGATGCAGCTATTGCCAATTCATTCAGGAGGATCCTTATAGCTGAGGTCTGTAACTTTTTGGTCTACCTCTTTTCAGTGCTAACATATGCTATGTTAATGACATTAGTGCATGCTATCATATGCTAGCTATGTTAGCTTGCAGCATAATGTCTGTGCTGGTACTGATAGAACTGATTATACTTGCAGATTCCTACAATGGCAATTGAAAAAGTTCTCATTGCAAACAAAACATCAATAATCCAAGATGAAGTTCTTGCTCATAGGTTGGGCCTCGTTCCAATCCGTGTTGACCCAAGGCTTTTTGATTATCTTTCAGGTTTAATTCATTCTTTTTGGTTGATGGTTTTTCTGAATTTATGGAGTTTACCCTTGGGGCACTTGGTAATTCTTTACTTTTGTCTCTTTCAATTGTAGAAAATGATCAGCCAAATGAAAAGAACACCATTGTTTCCAAACTCCATGTTCAGTGTAAAAGAGGTAGTCCACGTATTACAGGTACGGTTTTGGGCTTTATCAGTGAAACATGAAACCTTTTTACTTAAATGAAATTAATAGGTCTTCCCTTTATAGCTTTGCCTTGTTTCTAATGATGTATAATAATGCAGTTAAATCAGATGCATTTAATCATGATGAAGATGATTAAGAGTACAAAAATGAAAGAAACATATTATATATGTAATAGAAGCATAAAATAATTATATATTTAAAAAAATATCAATTAAGAATTAGTGTTTTGTGTTAATTATATATTTTTTAAATCTATAAAACCAATCAATATAATATAATATAATATAATATAATATAATATAATATAATATAATATAATATAAAAATAATTATCTTATTGATAGTGCTTCTATTACAATCTTAAATATAAAACTAATAGATAGATTTTATGTTTATTTCTGATAAAAAATTATTATTTGTACTAGAAAATAATTATTTTATGCTTCTATTACATATATAATATGTTTCTTTCATTTTTGTACTCTTAATTATTTTATTTTTCTAATTTGTTATTAAATTTTTTTTAATTTGGTGTTTGATTTTTTTAATTTAGTACTTAAGTTTTTTGGGTTCATTTCAGTACATATTCTTAATTTGGTACCTAAGCATTTTTTTGTCCAATTTAATACTTATATTTGTTAGATGCTATACAAATTATCCTAGAACACTAACGGCGTTAGGTTTTTTTTATAAGGTGACAAAAATATCTAGTGTATGAACATGCGGTAGAAGACATAATGTGGAATAACAACATCCAAGAGCAAAATCAGAACACAGAGGCTGTGACTGTTGAACATGATGCTTCTTCAATTATTACATCTTCTAGGCTTGTCGCATCAATGACAACAGCGGATGCATTAGAGGAACTTCAGAGTTACAAAGAGATGAAAAACTTGTTGCTTAGTGAAGCTGGTAAGTCTTGCATATCTTCCAATTTAACCTCTGGGGCTAAACATTCTGGCAAAGGTACATGAGAATGATCAACTTATTTGATATTGGTATAGTTGCACATATGTACAGCGCTGTGGTTTGAAAGACTACTACTACATGCTATATAGCTGAAGCCATTTTCCTCTTTTTGTGATCATAGGAGTATATATATACAATATATGTGTTTTTGGTTAAGATTTATGTTAACAACAGAAGGGTTATCTGTTGGCCCCGAACTTTGTAAAAAGCATTTTTGTCTCTGATCCTACATAACATAATTGCACATAATTTTAGATGTTGGGTAAGGGTTGCGCATGCTTTGATATACAGGCTTGCTGATGCTGTCATTTCTGTTATTTTGCTTTTCTCCTTTGTTTCCCCTCCCGCATATATATATTTACCTATTTTAGAAGGGTTTTTTTGTAAAAGTTATATTTGAAGTATGATAACCTGATATATTTGGAAGATTATAATTCTATAGGCATAGTAATTTATTTGACCCTCCAATAACATTTTAGCTTTCAATTTGACTTTTTATACCCGAGTATGCTGTAAGCCTCCAATTCTTACTTGGTTATCTGACTAGAAATTAAGACTAGAGAATCGGGTGTCTTAGATTTAATTTGACTAATGCATTCTGTTCCTTGTTCTAATGTGCAGGGGTGATTTGATCCCTCTTGTAGTTAAGTCCTTGAAGAATCCTAGGTATTGTAAAGATACTCACTGAACATTTATAATTTACCATTATGGTGGGGGATTTTTACTGCAAACAAAGGGTCAAAATTTAAAGAAGATTGCATGAAAACCATATGGCAACGAGTGGACTGTGAGAGATCCTATAAAAGTGTGAGAGACGGATTCGTTTTTGTGATAAGGTAATAAAGAGAGTAGGTCCAAAGCCAGAAAAAGAAAAAAAATGATGAGTAATTATTTCACAAATATACTCAACTCATTAATGATTATTTTGATGTATAATATTTTATAACTTTTTTTTTCCTTATTTTATCTGGAAGGAAGTCCATTTTTTTTCCAGTCTTAATCAGGATCCATGGCCCCTTGGTTAAATGGGAAATTTTCATTTTTAGTCTCTCCTAAATATTAATATTGTAAATTTAAGCCTTTTACCCCTTGGATAAATGGAAAAATTATATTTTTGGCTGCTCCTAAAATTTTTTAGCTTTAGCTCCCTCATACAAAGTTCATGGCTTCGTCCCTGTTCTGCAGAATACTGTACATGGAGTTTGTCTGAAAATAGAACAGCATAATTAGGAAGTCATTATATGCTTAATGTGCTGGTAATTTGTTGGTAAGTAGATGAAGTTTCTGTTTATTTGAACTTTGATTTTACTTTATGCTAAATGTTGGTAGGGCATATACTAGTTGATGTACAGGCTCGTGACTGGTAGCATGCCCGCATTTGTCTACATGTATTATGTGCCTGTCAATTATTATACATGGTTTAATCAAGCTCATAACCAGTTGATGTAAAAAATTCATTTGATTATGCTGTGCTGGGTGGATCTTCTAAAATTGCTGCCATTCTTGTTACATATCCATTTCAGGTATGCATCCTTTATAATTGGTGTGAAGTCTTTGTATAACCTCATTTTTTCTTCGTTGGCTGGTCATGATGCCTTATGAGGTGTGCAGAAATTTTTTTTCAAGTTATTCGAACTCGATCACAGGTAAACGAGAAGTTAAATCCTTTCATTTACAAATGCAAAGTACTATATTTTATCAGTCTGTAATTTAAATCCCATTATTGAGTTTAGAGCCATGGTATTAGTCTAAGTAGAATGCGAATTCGAATTCGAATTGAATTATGCAATGGAAAAGCTTTACATATTGTATTGCGAAAAGTCGTATATCCATAATTACACAACTCTTACATGTCTGCTTGAGATCTGGTTGATAATGTTTTATGGGAAGGACTTTATAAATTGTAACTGCTCACATTTTCTATTATTTACAGTTGTCGCTAATAAAAGAAGTTGGAACTAGTTTATCCATCTACTAGCACGTTTAAAGAATTAGAGCTATTGCATGTCTTGTTCCTATTGGACTCTGCATCTGGAACCCATGTGAGAGCTACAAAATGATAAAAGTAAAAGTTCGAAGTTTCAAATGTTTTCTGAATAATTGTATTGCCTTAGTACTATCTGTTGTGGCTAAATAGTAATATCCATGCAATTTGATTTACAGGTGTTGATGGTGGATTTGACAACAATGAACTAGAATATGAAGAAACTCACAAAATAGTCATTTTGCCTAGCTGCTTGAAATCTTCCTTTTCCATCTGTGGAGTTGCCTGAGAAGGTATGGATTGTCTCATTTTTTATTTTTAAATAATTTTAAAATCAGAAGTACATATTCTTCATTTGGACAGTAACCTAGCTTGGTTATCCAATACGAATACTGTAGGTAAGGTTGGCAGTTGATGCTATTTTAATGGCTGAGGGTGCTGAACAGAAAGGGCATATGGGTATTAAGGTGATTTTTTAAGTGTTTCTAACTTTTTTGAATAATTAAATTGGGGTTTTCTTTATCTGAAATATTGATCGATGTTTTGGCATTTGAATTTCATGATTAGGGTTTAACAAAGCTTCTAGCAGACAATGCGCCAAAGGCCATGAAGGAACAAAAATTAGAGAGCTATTTTGGCCGCAAGATTGCCATGTAGTTACTCAAAGAAGGCAGATGCTACTGAGGATTTGCAAGAAGCCATGGAGGTATTTTTCTTTGGTCAAACATGGAGTGATAAGTAAAGTTTTCTTTTGTTGTTTCACCACTACGGAAAATTAAGGTGCTGTTGTTTTTATTATTAGACTGGAAATAAGGAGGACATTGAAATAAGGTAGCCAAAATTTTGTCACCGGTCAGTAATAGATACTTGTAGAGTTCAATCAATTCAACGCCGCAAGAAAACGGAAGCGTATGTATAATAGCTGTATTTGTAGTACTGATTTTTGTTATATAATAATGAAAGGAATATATGTTCTTTTCCCGTATAATGAAATTTATTTATTTATTTATTGTTAGGAAATTTAATTGTTTATGTTAATTTATTTATTATAGGTGAATGTTGAAATTTATTACTATAGTTTATTTTACTTTTATTGTTAATGAAAAGTAATACATTGCACTTTTAGCGGCGTTTGTGAAAAAAGCGCCGCTAAAAGTTATGATCTATAGCGGCATTTGTGAGAGAAGTGTCGCTAAAGGTCTTGATCTATAGCGGCGTTTGTGGGAAAAGCGCCGCTAAAGGTCTTGATCTATAGCGGCATTTGTGGGAAAGCACCGTTAAAGGTCTTGATCTATAGCGGCGTTTGTGAGAAAAGCGTCGCTAAAGGTCCTGATCTTTAGCGGCGTTTATTTCTAAAATGGCCGCTAAAGTTAGCGGCACTGTCATTAGCGGCGTTTTTTGCGGCACTTGTCAAAGCGCCGCAAGTACTTTTAGCGGCGCTAAAAAATGCCGCTAAAGATTTAAAAAAGCGCCGCTAAAAGCCTGTTTTGGTGTAGTGAGATTGTGCCCTAACATACTAGGTTTTGATTTTTCTCGTTTGATCCAAAGACCGAATGACCTAAAATAAAAACGCATGAGTTTTGAAAAACAAAAGACAAGCTTGTTCTCGAGGTTTTAAAATATTGTATCCTAACGTACTGGATGCGGCATTTTATTACTTTGGGACGAGAAGGTCTTTAACATCCATTTTGATTTATTCAAGCAATTTCTGTGTAAAAATCAACACTAATAAAGAAGGGATCGTGTTTTAAGTTCTTTTCGAGTTTTTAACTTTTAACACTAAGACTTTAATTAATTAATTAGGTACCAATTTTGGGCGTTACAATGGTGCTAACCCTTCCTTGTGTGTAACCGACTCCCGAACCCATCTTTCTGAATTTCGTATACCAAAATTGTTGTTTAAATAAATAAAACCGTTTATTAAAAACAACTACTTTTACGAGGTGACTCAATTACACATTACCAAAAAAAGATAGGTGACGACTCCCATGTTCATTTTTGTTTTCAAAATAAAAAGTCGACCGTTTTTGGCTTCAAAAAAAGAAACGGTTTCGACAATTATTATGATAATAATTATGATATGAGTATTGCTATTATTGTTATAAGTTGATATTCGTATTACCATTATAGTTGCATTATTATCATTATTTATCAACATGGTATTTTTTTATTTCATTTTATTTTATTTTTTACTTATTACCCTAATATCATCCTTTCTTTTTTACCTACATGGTTATTTTATTTTATTTTGCTATAACCATTCCATGTGTCATATTACAACATATTTATTCATTTTTACTAAATGCATATCGTTTTAAAAGTTACGTTCGTTTTACATAACGCCTAGGAAATAATTAAAACAAAGGCAATGTTCATTATTTTTGGAATTTGGAGAGTCGTACTCCTAACTTATGGAGTACAGCCTCTTTCTAAAACTGAAATAATCGAATATCCTATTTAAAAATAAAAAAGAAAAGCAATATTTAGGTAAAGATCAAATGGCGAGTATTATGGTTTTCGAAAATTAGAAACATCGTGTCCTAACTCACAGGGCATGGTCCTTCTCCTCGATTAACTCAAAATAAGGCCTTTTCCATTAAACTTAATTTAGTTAAGTAATATTTTAATCAAATAATATTATACAAAGAAGGATTGTATTTTAAATTCTCTTCAAATTATCAGTTCTCGACACTAAGATATCAAGTAATTAATTAGGTATCAATTTTGGGCGTCATGAGGGGGCTAGTCCTTCCTCATACCTAATCGACTCCTGAACCTATTTCTCGGATTTTGTAAGACCGAAACATTTTATTAAAGTTTTGAAGTGATCCAATCACACCTAATTAAAAAGGATTGGTGACGACTCCATGTTCATTTTTAAAAATAAAAGTCGATTTAAAAAAAAGGGTTTCGATAGCCCATGCCTGTACAAATTCTATCATTGATGAGTTCGATCTTATGAAAAAGCGGATGATGCAATTTAGGATGTCTAGTATTGAGAAATAGAACTAAGGTCAAGCTTTTTTAATTTAATTTTTGGAATTATAATGATATTTATGAAATTTTTAGTATAGTATTATTTATTCATTTTTGCATTTTGGAAATAAATATTTAGTTTTATATAGTGTGATTTTATTTTTTAAATTTTTTACAGTTAAATCGTTCATGCTTTTCAAAGAACATTAAATTAATTTGTTTGATTAAAAAAAAGTATTCGAAAAGAATTGTCACTTTTTTACGTTTAAAAAAAGTTATTTGAATTTAAAAAAAAAAGTATCTGGATACATGCTTGCAACACGGGTCGAGAAAAGAAGAAGAAAATGAAATAGAATGTGAAAGGGAAAAATAGTAAAAAATAAATGTGCATCTGTCATAATAATTATAGAATTATAATTTAAATATTTAGTTCGACTAAAAAAAATTAGACTGATAACTTTGAAGTCGTCTAAATCCTAATTAATTTGGGTTTGGAAGATTTAGGAATTATTGTGCTTAGAAAAACTTAGCACATCATGAGGGCAGAAAGACGTCGAAAGATCATTCACATACCAAAAAATCGGAACTTGATTGCGAATCCTCTTGCTAAAATTAGCTTGAATTGAAAATCAAGCTAACAAGTGCTTGAAGAGATTCCTAAGGAAATAATAGAATATTTATTAGTAGAAAATAAAGATAATGATTTTTTTTTATACAATTGATGTATTCATTGTTTCTTTTCACCCAAAAAAAAAATATATATATATATTTAACTCAAAAATCAAACTTTTTTATAATGCAAAAAACCAATAATATTTTAAGGAATAACACCTACTCAATCGAATCAGATTTAAATATATATATATATAAAAATCAAATAAAAATCTTATTAATAATATGATTTTTTATTCTTTTTGTGATGAAGATAGAATGTAATAAAAAGTCAGATACCATTGGGAGCATATCATGTATCTGCCTAAACATGTCACCCACTTATAGTTGGACAAAAACTTCAAAATTGCCTAATTCATGCTAACGATGAGTTTATTGATCCCCACTCGTTCTTTCGCCATTTTCTTTAATATCACTGCATCGAATTATGGATACGCAACATAATTAAGGTTATTAGTTTTTTAATTGATTTTGGGTAGGAATTATAAGCCTCGCTCCCAAAATTTTAATTGGTTAAACCTAATGGGCTAGGAAGGACTTATAATATAGGGTCTTTTACTTAAATAATCTAAAAAATATAGAAAATAGATTAATTTCGAAAATATGCATTTGCTACAGTATTTTGATAGTGCCATCTTATATATTAGCAGCACCAAATTAAAATGTGATAGATCTAAAATATTTAGGGATCTGATATACAAATTTACTATTTTAATTGGTAACTGGAAAAAATTCCCTGACAGTGTGGCGGCACTAAGCTTTCAAAAGGGTAGATTCCCTAATAAATTCCCCTTATTTATTATTTTATTTATTCCCTTTTAACATAAAAAATAGAGAGGTATCTTATTAGTTAGTCCAAACAAAAAAAATTCTACCAAAAAGTATTTTTATAAAAAAATCGATTTCAACATATTTTTTTATTTTTCAAAAAATGATTATAATTTTATTATTAATTTGAATTGCCGACATAATATAAAATTATAATTATAAAAGCTTTAGAAAAATATTATTATTTATAAATTATAATTATTAGTTAAATTATAGTTTCCAAATATAATGTGAGTGAAAGAAAATTACTATGAATGTGGTTAACTATTATGTCAGATGTTATTTGAACAAAAAAATATTTTTAAAAATAAATAAAATTTATTTTCAATTGGAATAAACTTTTTTACAAAAATACTTTTTGAACTAATTGATAAGAGGCCTCTTCATTTTTTATGTTAAAAGGAGAATAAAAGAACATAATAAACAAGGGGATTTATGAAGAATTTAACATTTTTAATATTTGGTGCCGCCACACTATCAACCGCACCTTAAAGTTTTTTTGCAGCTCCCATTTAAAACGAAAAAAATTGCATATGAGGTCCTTAAATATTTTAGGTCATCACATTTTAGTCTAGTATGTGGCACCGTCAGAATACTGTAACAAATGCCTATTTTTGTAATTAATAAGTTATTTTTATATTTTTTTCGTAATTAATTATTAGAGTAAAAACTCCTATAATATAATTTCTACCTTTTTATTATTTTTAGACATAAAGTCTCTCTTGATTCTCTCCCCCGACCTTTCACATTAAAAACTCGAAACATTTGAAGACTAGAGATGATGATGTTTGGTTCCTCGCATAATTAATCATACCCCTTTTTGAATAGGAATTTTCCAAAGTTGATTTGATCAATTTCATTTAGATATATAGATTTTTTTTTTGAAATCAGAATATTTACATAATTAGATACAAAATTTGATGATTAAAATAAAATTATAAAACCCAAAAGTTGAATGACATTTTTTCTCTAAAAATATTTTTGATAACTAGATTTAAGTGATTACAAGGTAATTTATATAAATCTATTGATTTTTTTCAGGATACAGGGTAATTTTCTTTAAAATTAAAATTTAAAAGCCTTATTCCTGCTTCACCCTTTACAAACTACCCCAAAGCTATATAAAATCTCCCTCTACCCCCACTTCAAAACATATAGAGTTTTACCCTCAATGTCGGGAAAAATATTTTGCACAATCATTGGAGGTTTTAAACTTTGTAAATAGAATTAATGTTCACAGGTGTCTTATAAGAATTTAATATAATATTAAAAAAAAGATATATATCAATTTTTAAAAATACTAATGAAATAAAAAAAAGTGTGCTAAATACTCATATGTTTATTTATAGAAAAGGAAGTTAGTCACTTTTTTTGATTCACAAACCCTCTCTTAATTTTATTTTAAGTATTTATTTGATTTCGAAAATATTAAGTAAGTATTTAGTTTTTAATAAAAAAAATTTATACAATAGTAGGAATAGGGTTTTTTTCATAAAATATATTAAGAATAAAAGTAATACGTTTGAAACTCGTGTTAAATAGGTGTTTTATAAATATTTTAACTATCACTTCATTCAAGTTAAAATAATTTTAATTAATCAATATTAATCAATATTAATGTTATAATCCAAATTGTTTGATGTATTGAAAATATTATGCACAAACATGCTTAGAGAGTGCGCTCGTGGCTGAAACCTTGGCGATTGGATTAGGTTTCGTCCTCATCAATCGTAATGGCTGGTAAAATGTGATCGTAGACTCTGAGCATGATCTATGGTAAGTTCGGGAAGACTTGGGATGTGTCTACAATTGTTGAAGATATTTTATCATGGATAGTTGCCCTTTTGGCAATAAAGTATTCCTTCATAATTTTGGTGTGTCCTGTAATTTTTATTTTTATTTTTATTTTTATGAATGGAGTTCTTTTATTAAGAAAAGAAGAACGAAGAAGATAAATCAAGTGTTGCTGAATTTTTAGTACTTAGAGATTTGCTTGATATATTAATAAAATTAAACAATGAATATAATTATGTTGTTTGATAAATATATATTTAGTTTTTTAATAAGGCAAACTATGTAGATACTATAATTATCAAAAAAATTTATATCAAGTTACATAGTTTGATTAGTTTGTTCACTCCCGTTAAAATCATAAACAACAATCTAACGTGACAATTTGTAAATTTTGAGTGTTAATTTTTATATATTTTTGAAAATTTTTATATATTTCTTTAAATTTTTTAGAATTATGATCAAATTGAGACCACTTGTAAATTTTGAGTGTAATTTTTTTAAAATTATAACTAAATTGAATAATATGTAGACTAAATTTGTTATTATACTAATTTTTTAACTGTCAAGTCAGCTTATTATTTTTTATTTTAACATGAGTGACTAAAATAATTGAACTATATAATATGGGTGCTTAAAATGTAAACTTTTTTATTTTGAGTGCCTAAAATGAAAACTTTTAATAGTTGGGTGACTATTTGTATAGTTTACTCTATCTAATATTTTATTTCATAGTTTTTTTTTATAAAATTTAAATATAAGAATATTTCATTTTCAAAAAAAAAGGAGATAAATTATTTTAAAAAGCAAATTCTTTGAAATAAAATCAACTTAATCACATTAAGTGATTGTAGCTATTTCAATTATATTCAGCACTTATTTTAAAAAGAAAAATTATCTATTAAGTAAACAATTAATATGATTATTAAATGCATCTAAAACAAAAAAAAAAAAAGAAAGATAATTTTTCAATGCAAGAAATTCTTGTAATTTGTATCAGACACACCCTTATTGGAATATATATTTATAGATGATTGTTAATATATTTTATGAAGAATAAATCTTTTTGTTTGGGTTCAAATCAAGAATAATTCTTTGCTTAATATACATCACAATACAACAAAAATCCAACTCCAATCCAATTAGCCTTATATCTTGATAAAAGTACATAACACTTCCATTTTCATCTAAACGTATTCCTTTAGAATCAAGTAGGCATCCCTTTCGGTTGGAAACATAAACAAACTTCATTTCAGACTCTTCTGTACTTTTTACTTGAGAGAATAAAATTTTAATTATGTAATATTTAATAGCAAAGAAATGTATTCTATTTGTCGATTGAGTTTTAGTTTAATCGGCGTAGGTATTGTTGCCAATGCAGGACAAAGTGAGTTTGAGTACGTTGATACGAATTATCCTCTTATTTATGGGTTAGGTATGTGGGATATGCCTAATTCTAGATATTATATTAAAAAATAAATATGATCGAAATCTATAATGAAATTATTTTCCGTACGTAAATTTTAAAGAATAATTCAAGTTATGAAAATTATAGTCAAGTAAGGTACCAACTGTTTATTCTCTCTAATTAGTAATGGAGGGCTTGGAAGTTTGGAATAAGAATGTAAGTTGCGTTTGGTACATAAAGCATAAATTACAAAGACTAACCAAATCTTCAAAAGTTTTCATTCTCAATTTTAATATAGGTTGGAAGGTTTGTACATTATTGTTAATGAAAAATGTGACTAGAAAATTAGAGGCAATTCATTTGATGGCTCGACAGTCACAAACGAATCAATTAATGGTACATTATTATTGGCATAAAAATGTGATGAGGAAATTAGAGGTTGTTCACTCGATAGCTTGAGAGTCACAAATAATTGCTTTGAGCAAGTTTTGAAGTAAGGACATTGTACTAATAGAAGTGCTCACTTTCATCACCACTGCACTAGAGATTAACTTGCCTTATTCCAAAGGTTGTCAATTTATTGAAACGAATCTTTGGGCTATATTGATATCATGAGATTATTTAAGCTCATAAATGAGTATCAATTCACTTGAAGAAAAATATCTTGAGGATCGGATAGATTGTACCAAATTCTTTAGATAAAGTATTTTGGATTGGAGCAAAACTTGAAGACTTGTCGTCCAACAATATCCTTACTTTGGTCATTATTATCATATTATATTTAACTATTTTAGCTATTCTTTAGAAGGTATTGTGATTGATTTTTAATATGTTAGCAAGTCTCGAAAAAATTTCTATATATTTCAAAAGCTTGTATAGGTTTATGTACTGGATATTGAGAGCATTTATCAATTAATTGTGAAATGTTACTTGTAAAAGTGAATTTTTAGATAGTAAAATCTTTTGTGGTTAGTTTTGCAAACTAAGTTTTCAGAGGGAGTATTTAGCAGTGTCTTCGTGGTTAGTTTTGCAAACTAAGTTTTCAGAGGGAGTATTTAGCAGTGTCTTCGAAATACAAAAGTAAAGATTCCTCGTTGAGGATTGAGTTAAAAAATAGTAAATTTATCTTATTGAGTTAAACTTCACATATATAAAGAAATCAAATTACATAATCAATATTGTTAATAGAATCGCACTCTTTCATTATCACTTTTGCTCATTCTCTATTATTTCTTTTTCATATTAACAGCTAATTCAAATCAACAGGCTGATTTGAGTGGTTGAGAAGCTATGAAGAAGTATCATAAGCTTAGTTAAAAGAGTTATAAAAGGAGGACTTTTGTAATGATCCCTAATCATGTGTAGGGTAAGATAGATATTTGTGCATAACAATTACCTTCCTTCTTAACTACATTTCTTTTTTAAGTAAAAAAATAAAAATAAAAATTTATTATTTGTGATTATACTCACTTTTAGAAAAATAAAACAATATAAAAACTTATTCTTTAAAGAATTTCTATTGGAAATAAAATTTAAAATTGCGCTATAGATTGGATGAATTAAGTTAGGTGTAGGAGTAGCCCATTTTTGGGATATTAAACAGTAGATTAGCCCAAAGAATACTCATAAGGAGTGAGATTCTTTGCAGCAAACAATGAAAACTCATCAATGGAGAATTCCAATTAACCAAATTCCATAATGGTAATAGATTAAATTGCAAACATGAAGGACAGTAGTTGGACATCAAATACCAACTCGTGCAGAAGATAGAATTAGCAGAGTAGCAGTTGAATTAGCCAGAATTGAGAGATTAAATTATATATGATTGTAAATTGCTTCCATTGATTAAGCAGATAGAGGGATTGATTGATGATGATGAAGGCAGGTAGAGAAGAATGGTAGAAAGGAAACGCCCAACTGCTGTCTAATCGTCTCAGGGTTTCAATCCAACATGTACAGCAGCAGGAAGAGAGGTCCACATTATCCACATAGCTTTGCGATAAACACCGTTTCCACAATGGGATGAAACCGATTAGGCTTTGCATTGCAACAAACACCCACACCCATGTTTCACACTTCACTTTACGTCTTTCTAAAACGTTTTCTTTAGGTTTTAATTGTAAAAGGAATCCATTATTTTACTTGCCTTGTTTTTCTCTCTTAACTTTTGATTTTATTGTTTGTTTTTCTTGTTTTCATATCCTACATCATTTAAAATGTTTTTGCATCGTATCAACATCTTTAATATTTTACACACCAATCATCATTATAATTGAATTCGGGTGTAATTATACAAGGGTGGCACTGGGAACCTAGGCAGCTGGCAAGGGCCTCGGCCTCCTAAAATGGAAAGTTTTCTTTTAGACCCTTTAAATTTTTAAAATTTTAATAGTAAAATTACACTTTAGCCCCTCAAAAATAATAAAAATTTAATTTAATTATTTAAAAATTATAAATATATATAAGTCATTAAAATGATAAAAATTGCATTTTTACTATTGTAAAAATATACAATTTAATTTTGACCTCCTTCAAAATTTTTTGGTTTCGCCCCTGAAGTGTGGTATGTTTTATAATTGATGGGTCGATGTAATTGGAGGACCTCAATTACGCTTTTTCATTTTTTAAGAGGGTTGAGAATTGTACAGGTAATTAAATCCAAATCCAATTTTAAAAATTATTTTTATACAAGTTATAAATATTATTTTATAAGCATGATGACTTAAAACTATTTGGGATGATTATGACAAATAAAATTCTTATATTGTAAATTATAAAAGATTATATTATAAAAATAATTTTTGTATTTTATAATCTTATAACAAAAAAATATATTATTTATATCCTAGAAAACTTCTAAGGTTATGACCAAAAAGTATTTATATATTATAAAAGTGTTATAATATATTTATTTATAAAATTTATGGTAAAAAAATACGGACATGAGTTATGTGTTCATGCTATATATTATAAAAGTAATATACTTATTCATAAAAAAAAATGTTATAATTTATAAGAAATGTTACGACAAAAATTATATTATTTATAATAAATGTTATTAAAATTTTGGACAATTTATAAAACATTTTTTATAAAGGTTATATATTATAAATTTTATATTATTTTTACTTAATTTTCATATTATAAAAAGGGATATAACTTAATTTTCATAACTTCAATTATAGGTGGAATTGCAATAATTCATGCTTCGAAGAGTACATAGAAGAATGAGATCTTGATAATTTTAATGATGCAAATTTAAATTCAGATGATGATAAGGAGCATATATCAAATATTAAAGAGGGAATAACCCAACAAATATGTACTAGACCAATTGCTACTTTTTTAAACTAACATAATACAAATGATGGTTTGATTTTAATTTTTGTTACTTGCTTAAAAATACACTAATAAATTTTTATAGTAATTAATACTTTTTTTAAAAATATAAAAGCATAAAAACAAATTTAACCCCTAACATTTACTCATTTTGTTATTTTGACCCTTATTTTTTGGTCATTTTGACCCTCAACCTTTAAACTTTGGTCAAATTACTTGATTTTGGATGGAAAAATTGATTGATCTGTTAAAATTTTGATGGCATTGATGTGGCTACTAACATGGTAGTTCATGTATAATTCATACAAATTTAAAAAATTAATAATGATATTAAAAAAAAACAAATAACAAAAAAGTGCATAAAAACATTTTAAAAAAATTATTCATGTTAGTAATGAAGTATTGTATAAAATGACATGTGAGCTATCACATCAATGCCTTTAAATTTTAACAGTTCAATCAGTTTTTTCAATAAAAAATCAAACAATTTAATTAAAATTTAAAAGTTAAAGGCCAAAATGACCCAAAAAAAAGAATAAGGGCCAAAACGACAAAAATAAGTAAACATTAAGAGCTAAATTTATATTTATATTAAATATAAATTATGTAATTATATAATTACAATTTATTTTATCAAGATAAAATAAATAATTACGATGTAATTACAAAAAACTTACCTAATTTTTATTTTATTTTCATATCACATCAATTAAAACGTTTTCACATCATATTATCGTAACAACATTGTTAATATTTTACAGACCAATAATCAGTTTCTGTTAAAAACAAATGAAATTAACATTGAGGGCCAAAATACTCCAAAAATACCTTTTTTGATGAAAAATGAATAGGCATTCTAAATAAAACCCTTTTCTCAATGAAAACTCAAAACATCCCTTTAACCCACTAAACGATTTCATCAAGCTTGAACAATTAAGTATTAATTTGATTGTTATAATTACTATTAAAATTATCAATTTAAATACGCTTAAACATATTTTTTTTCGATTTAATAATTTAAAAAGTATGAATAAAAATATGCATCGTATAAAAAAATCATCAAAGGTTGTTTTTTTTTGTTTTTTGTGTTTGAAAACCTTTAAAAGGTTTAGTAAACCCACGACATCCAAAATAGCAAACAAGTGATCAAAAGAACATCTAATTAAAAAATTAGGTGGATTTTAATTAATATTAGTAATCTTACGTGGGAAATCAATTGGAAAAATTTTTCCATCTCACTTTTCGCTCCAACCTTTAACAATACAATCATCAAAACATTAAATTTTTATAAGGTTAGTGATTAAAATAGAATTTTTTAATTAGGGTAACCAAAATAAAAACACGATAAAAGAGAGGTGATGAATGATGTAATTTATGCTACTTTTTAATGTAAAAAATAAATTATGTTATTAGTCATTGTACTACGCGTAAGCTGCAAATTCAATTTAGGTACTCTAATTTGATTATTTTTAGCTCACATATTTTTTTGAAGTTCGAATTTTCAATATTGCCCCCAACAGTAATTGTTAAAGTTGTTAAGTTAAATTATACCGTTTCTAAAATCTTACATAACAAATATATTATCAAATTTGTAATGTCACATGACTTTACTATTTATATTCACAAAAAAATATGTTGTTTTAGTTAACTATTGATGGCAAAGGATGACTGGAGATTAACTAATGGTTTACATGGTGGAGTGCAGGGAGCCATTAGCTAGAGATTGGGAGGTCTTCAGTATGGTCGAGAGGAAGAAGGAGATGATGGAGAGGAAGGAGAGACTCCTGTTACCTGTGTTTTAAGAGAGGTATTTATTGGTGAGGGTGACATTTTTCAACCTAGGGTATTGACATGTGTATAACATAGGTCCCATCATGGTCGGCCACTTGAGAGACATAATAATGTTCTAGGTGGGCATTGATGGGACTAAGATATGCAATGTGAGATCTCTTATGTGTGAGCTATGTAAGGAAGGGTCTAGCACCTGTTCTTGATGAGTTAACCTAAGGAGTTTTACATGCTAAGCACTCGTATGTTTAGAAAGTCCAACCTTAACAAAATGTTGCCCTTGACGAGGTCTAGGTGCTTGAGGTTGCTGTGCGACAAGATCATGGAGGTTAAATCTCTATGGATGAGGTACCTATAACATTTACATATTTAATAACTATAGTTTTGCATTAAAATTAAAATTTCAAAATTTAGAAAGTATAAGAATTAAAAATGTTCTAATTGTGGAATATGGATTGAATCTATAGCTTATGCACAGTACAAGATTAATAGCATAATTTTACCTAAAAAAACTGTTATTATTATAGTAGAATTGAAATTTTAAAAATTTACAAGTAGAGATAAAGGTTGACGAAATGAGAGAATAAGGATTAAAAATTTTAAAACTGTTACTATTATAGTAGAATATGGATTTCCGAACATACCTTATCATTTGTGTTCTCAACATTTAAAAACTCCAATAAAAAGGCATTATTCTTTAAAATTCCATTACAGTTGTGTTAATCGGTGATCTAAATGAAACTTGTACTAAGAATACTTTTTAAGAACGTGTCTTAAAAATAAAGGACATTTATGAAATTTTCGTAATCCACAAAACTTCAGACAACAATTCGCTTAACCACCAAAACAAAATAATTACTAAGTCCACCAATGGAATAAATAAGACCCCACAATGTTATTATTATTCTTGAAAAACAGGCTAAGAATGATGCTAAACGTGGTGTAAATTATGTTTGTTTGTTTTTTTGTTTTTTTTTACAATTAGGGATTTGGGATTGAAACCCAAACTCTAATGCTTACATCATAAAATTATTAGCACTATACAAAAAGGTTACTGACTTAAAACACTTTTTTACAATAAAAATTACAATATTTAATTATTAAAAATGATTTCGTTATGAGAAATATATAAATGTGATTTTTCATACACAAAATGTGCAGACTTAATTGTAACATTTTTCCGAAGGCCTCTGATAAATTTTTAACATCAATGAATTATTGTTATATCATCAAAAGTGGGATTGGAGTAGAAGCATAACAGCGTTGGCACCCATTGAGGGACGAAAATCCTGATGTTTCAGTTTGAAAAGGTAAATTTATTTTATATATGATTGGGATAATTGTTTTTCAGTCTCTGGTAAAAAGATCTGCTGTACCCTCCAACAAAAAGCTATTTGCTAACAAAACAACTGTACCAACCAACATCCACAAACTGCAACTATACTTGCGCAACTTTCCACCATCAACCAAACATAATTTATCAGATGTAGAACATCACTTCCTTCACATTATCCCTTATGCTGGGGAGCGGCCTAACCTTGTCTCCATCTGACATCTCATCCCCAATATAATAGCGTGCCCTACGAGCAGCGAGGTGAGCATAGTATGCCGGAGGCACTGCAAACATATAATCCAAATATTCACTGTCAAAACCAACCTTAGTCAACAATTTTAACAAGACGAAAAAACGTCATCACAAACCTATGGAAACAGACTTGGTACACCTCGCATACCTGTCCAAAAAGTAAAATTATTATTATATAATTACTAGGTGCTGATCTAAAGCATTACTTATTCACCCCATTTCAAGATTATAAAGAGAGTAAACACATACGCGTAACATAAACTGTTTGTGAGCACTTGCAAGATGTCAGCTGTGAAGCCATTTTCATCAATCAAAACGTGGTAACGTGTGGGCTTGCTTGTCCCCTACACAACAACATCAATATCAGATCGGACAAAATTAACATTAAAACCATCACACTTCAAGGGAAGCCTCATTTTACCTGGATTCCAGCATGACTATTGAGATAAAAATCAAACTCAGTTGGATGACAGATGCTAGTATCCACAACAGTACCTGAAAGTTACTGGCTACATTAAAATATGCTAACAAAATGAAGATCAAGAGAATAAGATCAAAACCCTATTATAAGATTAGAATCACCTGGTAATATATTGCCACTCCTATCAGTTTTGTTGCGATCAGTAGGGAATAAGCGAGTATGATGCCTCTTTTGAACCACAACAAATGTAACCCGAGGCATATATCCTTCCTGTAGCGAGCAACAAGCCTGGAAGGAAGAAAACTGCAGGGGTCAGAAGGCCCAAACACCAAAAAACATTGCATCCATTATACAGTGAACCAACTATAATAGACATTATACAGTGATTTCAATACCTTCCGAATTGCATCCATTTCATAAAGCAAAACTTGGCTGAATTGTCCTTCACTAACACCAGCTCTGCCACACATCAAAAATCAGATATCAGCACTACTGCTAGAAATATATACACAGATGGTCAAAAGCAAACATTACCTGTACAAGATAATTCTAGAAGGCTTTTGTCTTGTCGACTTGAAGAAAGCAAGAAGCAACTCCCTGCAAAGAACTTGAAATGTTAAGAAAGTAGAGCACTTCTAGAAGAAACTAAAAATTTAAGCCTGAAATAAATCTATCTCCCTACCTAACCATTCCACCCTCAACTAAACCCTTTTGTGGATCCTTAGTTTGTTTATAAAGATCCTGGATTATTTCCACCCGGTGAGTCTGTGCAGAGACGATTCCATGATACTTGGTTACCTCAGGCCAATCCATTGATGCAACGATCTGCAGCCAGCCAATAACCTCTTAAATATGATCAAGTAACAAAATGGGGATGATAGAGAATAATGAATATGCTTACTGCAGCTATAGAAGAACTAGAGTCTTCGCCAGGCGGCGGATGAGTGACATCTGCCCCAAAAATGATTGTAGGGACATCAGTCACAAGCGGAATTCTCCTTAAAATAGCATCATTCAGCACAGTATTTCGCCCCCCAACCTACAGAATTGACAATTCTAATGATTTAAGAAGATAACAAGACAAGAAAACACTAATCGAATCACCACCAGTGAGGCAAAACATATACCTTAGCATTGATCTTGAGAGCAACATTTTCAAAATATTGGTTGCTAAACTTTGAAGCTTGCACAGGCTTACAACATTGTGAAACAATACCTAGCTCCGTCTCACAAATTCGCTTTATTTTTCCAGCAAGCAAAAAGATTTGAGTCTCGCGAAGAAACCCCAGGCATTACCCATTTACAAAACATCAGAATTTCTTACCGTAAGAGCCAGTCTGATCAGGTAAGATAATTATCAACAACTGAAGTGGCTTATTCAAGCCAGCAGACTCTTTGTATACATCCACGAGAGTCTGATCAATTCGATCAGAACGAGCTGATCGCATTGCAATTGAAGGAGTTCGGCGAAACACCTAGAGTAACAAAATGGGAAATCAAGCTAGTGATAAATAAATAACAGATATACCATCCACCTACACTAAAAAAACCACACAGCATACCATTCCTTTGCTGTTACACATTTTCACCAGCTCCGCACAGAAGTCTTCTGACATATTCCAATATCCAGAGGAGAAGTTCACACAAGTCCAGAAATCGACTTTACCCCCATTGACCATTTTCTGCAAAAAAAAAAAATTGTTGATCCTTAAAACCTAGCAAAATTTTCCCAAAAGACTTATAGCTACACTAAATTGCAAAGAAGACACTGCAAACCTTAAAAATGAATTGAAAAAATGAACAAGAACTCTGGAACAAGAGGAGACTGAAGAGACAGGTCTGATTCCTTAAATTTTACAAATAATGCCACTTCAAAGAATAAGAGGGGAAGAAAAAAAAATATCACCTTGTTGATCATGTTCCATTGCCCACAACTAGGATTAACAATTTTGTCACGTCCAGTGTCGTGATACTTTAGCTGCAGCAACCACAACAGACTTTAATCTTATTATAAGACAGACAGTATCCTTGAAAATATTACATATTGGCATATAAGTACCGCTGGAGGATTTAGAACTCGTGCATCAATCAACGCAAGTTCTTTGCGAACATGCATTCCAAATTCTTTAGTAATAGGCTCCTCCACCTCAAAATTATTGACCTGGACCATCTGCATGAACATGTAATGCCAAATGAATCACAATTCTCATCAACAAATTTAAAAAATAATAAGCATAAAAAATTGTAGTACCTTCGTAACATTCCCCTCCCTAACATTCGGACGTTGACAAGTTGCTCTAAGCAGAGATCTAACTTGTTGTTCATTTAGTTTTTTTGTGTATCTCTGACCCTCAACGATACTACAAAGCTGTAAAACAAAATCATACAAGAGAATCAGTAACAAACAAAAAGAAAACAAAAACAAGATCATCTTGATATAAAGTAAAAACCTCCATTGGCAGGTAGACAGGTCTAGCTTGACTTCCACTTTAAAGTGCAGGCAAGGATGGATATTTAAGCACAACATTGTATTTCTCACGGAAATACTTGACCACAGAGACATTTGCTCTCTTGTCATCGAGAGTAAATCTAAAAAAGCCAAAAGTTGAACAGAAACATAATGAGACAGAATGGGACAAATATACCATAAGCACAAGATTTTACAAATGTACAAGCATAAACAATATTTTAGAACAAGACATAACCAAGCCAAATACTAAAAACTGTCAACTGCAAAAAAAAAAAATAAAAGAAAATAAAACCAACTCAATTTGAAGATGGAACTTAGATAAGTAGTGAATACAAGACTACAAATAACCCAAAAACAATTCTACCACACAGGCCACATAAAAGTAGCTTACTAAAAATATTTATGAGCACGTATAGTACTATAACAACAAACTCACGTCAACTGACTTATAGGGTCTCTAGATACTCCAATAATCTTGCAAGTTTTGGCATAAATCATGTAGATGAGCTTAACTCTTACTCCCCTCAAGGCCCTTTTCACCTAAAAGATACGGCAATAGAAGCATTGCAAAAAAATTCAGCAAGTTCGATTAATAAACACTGAATTCAATATATACGTAGGGCAAGAAAACAGTATGTAATAATACTTTAATATGATCTTGAACAGACAGCGGCTTTGACAGGTTTGATAGTCTGCAATGATTCGCAACAAACTCTGATACTAAAATTGGCTCATAGAATGATCGAGCAGACACATCTGCAAAGCAAAACCAGTAAATCTTCATACTGAAACATTAGGAACAAAGTGGCTACACAAACTGAGCAGTCAAAGTACCTACCAATATTAAGAGATAAACCCATCTGAGTGAGTCGAAGACTCTGATAATATCCAGACCAGTATTCTATTCCATTACCAAGATCTCCTCTAGGACCTAATGATGTATGGAAAAAAGACCTTCCAACCTCAGTATATCTGCCAAATGATGTTTCAAATGTATTAATTTGATGTCATATAAAATGGTTTCAGCAATTTAACAGCAAGCAAAGTTTAACATTAATCAACAGGCAGTTACATCTGAGATGGTTTAGCTCTAAGAACAACATTCAGAACTTGAATAGCTTCTTGAGGGCATTCAAAATGCCTTCTGCTCAAAAACTCCCTCAGATAATGAAGGTCTGGCTTGGAGGCCAGTTTGATTGCAACCTTAAATTGTCGCTCCTTCCTGCGATGACAGGCAACCAGAAAGATCACAGGGAAACAATAATAACATCGGATAAAATGTAAAATGTCAACAGACCATCATAGGATACAATAATATTACCACGCAGGCCTAGATGAACCATCACTGCAATCTTCCTCAGTTAGCTTGATAACAATCTCCTTTGACTCGAAGGGAAGAGGACCAGCAGTGTACAAACTCTTCCTGCCATCATAAACTGGACACCAACGTCCAAGATGCGACTCTTTGTATACATCAATAAGTTGCTTCATTATGGCTCTGTTAACCTTTTTTCCGGTTACCTTAGGGGTTATAGTAACCTATAAGCAATGAAGCACCAAAGGCCATCAAAAGAGACGAGAAGAAAATGCAACAGAGATGGACAAAGAAACAAGTAAATAAATAAGAAAACAGAAAAGGAAAATATACATTGAAATCCAATGAATATAAAATTCAACGAGATAATAAATAACAAAAAGTCCAAATCAGTCAAGCAAAGCATTAACCGTTAAACTTTCCCTTGGTTTTTTTTAAAGAAAAGTAACTACTAAAATCTTCAGTGTATAGTAAAGTCGGATAAAAAACAGAGATCTAAGAAGTACCAAAATATAGAACGATTAAAACAAGGCAGAAAAATGACAAGGAGAACTAGCGATTAAAATATTGGAGAAGAAAATGCAAGTATCAGGGTTGAACGAGGTAAATGAATAAGCGAACAGAAATATGAAAATATTAGAATTCAAAAAATATGATCTAAACAAGTGGAATTCGTTTAAGCAAGCCATTAACAGTTAAGGTTTCCCTCGGCTTTTCAAAGTAATTACTGAAAACTTAAATCCATAGATAGGTCAAAAGGAAGGAAGCAGAGATATACAAGCAAAAAAGAAAGAGAAAAATAACGAATATATAAGAGAAAAAACGATTAGAACAACAAGCCAAATATGTCGAGAAAAAATACAGGCTTAAAATCAAATGGGGAGACATGCGAGAAAGAAAGTTACATCGTAGTGATGAAGATCGGCATCAGCAACATCTACGAGAAAATGGTTGGCTCTAACCAGACATTTTGTACCGACCGTGCCGAACCCCGGTCTTGGCGGGAACATAATCGCCTTTGCGACGACGGAGGAAGAGGAGGCGCCGTAGTCACAGCCACCGGCTCCATTGTAAGCTTCTCCGATACCTCTCTGGAAAGTGATCCTACACCAGAACTTGAAGAAGGATGAGAAAAAGGGACCCCCGATAGAGGAACTGGCGGAGCTACTGCCATTTGAGGAGGTGGCTGAGCCGGAGCCATCTGAGGAGGAGGGGGGTTATAAGTTACAGTAGAACCAGATGATCCACGGCCCCTTGCTCTACCGCCGCCGCCGCCGCGAGAGGAAGACTGTGAAGGTTGACCGCGAGGATGGCCCTACCCCCGGCCACGTCCACCACCACCCGACCACTGCCACGTCCACCACCGTCTAGACCAGACATTATATTATTTTTATTTTTTAAAATTAATATTATTTTTTACCTTTTTATATAATTTTAAATTTAAATATTATTATTTAAAAACTAATTAACAACTAAATGGTTGCTAAAGAATAAATAAGCAGGTTCAAGAATACAAACATAACCGAACTTGACCTGCCGAGGTTGGAATTCATTTGTTAATTTAAGTATCATTGCAATTATCTCGATTTTTTTCTCTTAAGAAGATAGATACAATTTTTAATAATAATCATTTATTTAGAGACTGATAACAAATCAATTATTTAAATCAAACACGAGTTAATATTTTATTTTAATTCGCTTCACTACATCACTTCCTGCACCCTTGTGACGAACAACCATGCCCCATGCCTTTCTCTTCCTCGTTTTGTTTTTCATTTATCCAATAGAAATCTAACGCGTGTCACTCAATTCGATTGCGGGGAAACGAAGCGACAAAGAAAAGTGTATTTCTTTACACTGTAACCAATAAGAGGCGGCGCTGATGCGGTGATCTCTGAGCAGTTGGTAGTACGCTATGGTGGGCTCCATCACAGTAGATTATTTATTTATTATTTTATTCTAAAAGAAAAAACTGATTCTCAAAGAGTAGGGAATGTCAAGCGATTCTTAACAAGGAAGCTGCTTTGAAAGTGGGCATGCTCAAATTACAATAAAATCCCCACCCATGTATGCCACGCTCCCACCTGAGAAGGAATCTCGTATAATCAAAAAGCCGTCGGTTAAAATGAGCGTGAGCACACTGGATTATTTCAAGTCAATACTTGTCCAAGAAGCTTCGTTATGAGAATAGTTGGGGGCGGTAAGCGGTCCTACGTAGAAACGAGCAAAATGCTACTTTCTTTTTATGACAAAGTCAGACAGCCTCGCGTTCACACCTAAAAACAATCATAAACAAAAATTAAGCGCTTTTTTTTTTTACAATTTTTTTTGGGTAAACTTCTAAATAGTCACCTTTATTTTTCTCTAGTTATATTTTAGTCATTTATATCTGAAATATTATGTTTTAGTCACTCATGTTAATATGTTGTGACATTTTATTCATTAACCCTTTAATTGTCGTTAATAGTGTAACAGTAAGTTAAAGTGACATGTTAAATCTGTTGGAAAATTTGGACATCACATATATAATAAGGATAATTGCATGTTATTATTTACTATCATGATAGGTTAGCCCAAATTAAAAGTGATCTAATTTGGTTAGAATTTTATTGGGCTTTTAATTATTAAATAAATAAAGTATGGGTCAAATATGTGTAGATACTCTTCTAATCAAATTCTAATTAATGATGGGCTAATTAGAATTTGATTAGAACTAATATGCTAAGGTTATAAATATTAGGGTTATGGTCCCCAAATTATACACAAGATATCTTTTTTAATATCCCATCATTAGGAAAGAAAGAGCAGATATTCTCTGAATTTCTTGTGTGCTAATTTGGAAGATTAAATCCCCAAGTTCCAGAAAGTTTCAAGAAATTCATAGATTCAGGTACGTTTTCGCATCTAGTTTTGTTCTTGATTTATTCTTAATGATTTGACATGACAGATCCTGGTTTATTAAGTTATATTGTAGATTTATTTTATAAATTCTAACAAGTGGCATCCGAGCCTCATCATATCGAATCATTGGGAATTGATTCAGGTTCTTCATTTGAATAATTGATTCATGAAATTTCATGGGTTTTATATTTCGGATATATATGTTGTTTTTTGAAGATTTATATTAAAGTTTTTTTTATCTTGAATTCATATTTAAAAAAATTGGGTGATTTTCATATTAAAATTGGGTAATATTATTTGATACCTACGTTTTTAAGTTTTATTTGAAAATATTGTGATTCAGTTCTTGTGTATTTGCAAGGCATGTGATTATTATTATTTTAATCCATATGACATTTAATATATATATAGAAATTGATTCATATCTATATTTTGTTTGTTTATATAAATATATAAAATATGCATGCTTTGATTGGTTTAATGTTTTGGAAAATAATATAAATATATATTTATATTTTATCTTTTAATTTGATTGAAAGATGAAATTAAGGTAAATATTTTGGAACAAATAAATTCAGATTTTGGCTTTTAATTAAGGATATCTAATATTTTAAATAAATTAGTTGAAACAAAATGTCGCCAAAGTTACCTCTTTTGTGTAGATTAGTTTATTTGAAATATTAAGATGGTTATATGTTTTTGTGATTCATGCGTTTATTGATTGACCCAAAGGTAAGTTAATATTTGGCAGAATTACAACGACATCTGTGGTGATAAATGTGTGACAATTATAAGGTATTTTATGTAAGTAATAAGTTAGTCCAAAGATTAATTCACTGCTTGACATAATTTATTGTCAATGTTTGATTGCTACAACAAGAGTACCGTTTATTGTTAATATTACTGTCCAAAGACTTGATATTAATGTAGTGTTTGGTATCTTGAGATGGGATTAGCCATTATATTGAATTTATTGTTTACTCATGAATATTGATTTAAGCTTGTTTTTGTTCTCTATTCAGCTAATTCATCTTCTACTGCTACAATATCTGCTAATATAAATTCTATACCCATGCTTAATGGAACTAATTTTAAGGAATGGTAAAGGCACTTACTTATAGTGCTTGGCTGTATGGACATAGACCTTGCACTAAGGGAAGAATAACCTGCACCTCTCACTGCGGAAAGCACCTCTGATATTAAGAGGGACTTTGAGAGGTGGGATTGTTCAAATCACATGAGTCTAATGATCATGAAACACAGCATTCCAGAAGCCTTTAGGGGCACAGAATCTGAAGAGATTACTCAGGCCAAAGGTTTCCTTGATGAAATTAAGAAACGTTTTGCTAAAAACAATAAGGTTGAGATGACATCACCTCTGACTTCTTTGATGTCTATGAAGTATAAAGGTCAAGGAAACGTAAGGGAGTACATTATGGAGATGTTCCATACTACTTCAAGACTTAAGGCACTTAAGATCGAGCTTTCTGAGGAATTGCTTGTTCTTATGGTTTTGGTATCGCTTCCTGTACAGTTTAACCAATTTAAAATTAGTTATAACTGTCAAAAGGAGAAATGGACCCTAAATGAGCTCATTTTTCATTGTGTGCAAGAGGAAGAAAGGTTGAAGCGTGATAAGTTTGAAGCGTGATAAGTCTGAAAGTGCTCATTTGGCCAATGCCCCTAAGGACAAGGGCAAGAAAAGAAAATATCAGAATGAAGCTGCTAAGGGTCCAGCCCAAAAGAAACAACAACAAGCTACAGAGAGTTGTTTCTTTTGTAATAATTCTGGACACGTAAAGAAAGATTGTACCAAATATCATGCTTGGCGTATAAAGAAAGGTATAATTCTTAATTTGGTCTGTTCTGAGATTAATTTAGCTTCAGTACCTAGAAACACTTGGTGGATAGATTCTGGTGCTACTACTCACATAAGTGTTTCTATGTAGGGTTGCCTGAGTTACCAAAAGCCAAGTGATGGTGAAAGACACATCTTTGTGGGCGATGGAAAATCGGTAGAAGTGGAAGCAATTGGGCATTTTAGGTTGTTATTAGGAACTGGTTTTTATTTGGATTTAAAAGACACTTTTGTTGTACCGTCATTTAGACGGAATTTAGTTTTTGTTTCTTCGTTGGACAAATTTGGATATTATTGTTCATTCGGAAACAATCAATTTAATTTGTCTTTAAATTCAAATGTTATTGGAACTGGTTATTTAAATACTTATGACAACCTTTATTTGCTAGAAACAGTTGTATCATATAATGAAACCTTGCATATGGAATCACGGGGTATTAAACGCAAATTAAATAAGGAAAATTCAGCATCATTATGGCATAGGAGCTTAGGTCATATCTCAAAAGTTAGAATTGAACGCCTTGTGTCTGATGGTATTTTAAAGTCCCTTGACTTTACAAACTTTGATGTTTGTGTCGATTGCATCAAGGGAAAACAGACCAAAACCAAGAGATTGGGTGCCAACAGATCTTCAGACGTCTTAGAATTAATTCATACAGATATTTGTGGGCCATTCTCTACGGCATCATGGAATGGTCAACAATATTTCATAACATTTATAGACGATTACTCACGTTATGGGTACCTATATCTCATTCATGAGAAATCTCAGTCTTTGGACGTGTTCAAAACTTATAAAGCTGAAGTTGAGAATCAACTCAACAAAAGGATTAAAAACGTTAGATCTGATCGTGGTGGTGAGTACTATGGTAGATATGATGGCTCAGGTGAACAATATCCAGGACCATTTGCGAAATTCCTAGAGGAATGTGGTATTGTCCCACAGTACACTATGCCAGGATCACCTAGTATGAATGGTGTAGCTGAAAGACAAAACAGAACTCTTAAGGATATGGTAAGGAGCATGATTGCTCATTCTACCTTACCTGAGTCCCTCTGGGGAGAAGCATTAAAGACAACAGCTTACATTCTGAATAGAGTACCCAATAAAGCAGTTGCAAAAACACCTTATGAGCTTTGGACAGGTCAAAAGCCTAGTCTAAAGCATTTTCACATTTGGGGATGTCCAGCTGAGGCAAGGCCTTATAGGCCTCATGAAAAGAAATTGGACTCCAAAACAATAAGCAGATACTTTATTGGCTATTCTGAGCGATCTAGGGGCTATAAATTTTATGATCCCATAATAAAGAATATTTTTGAGACAGGAACTGCGACATTTTTGGAGGATGTTGAGTTTGAGGGAAGAAATAAGGTTAGAGACATTGCTTTTGATGAGGAATTGGATTCTAACTCAATTCCTACTATCACTTTTGATGATGTTCAGATTCTTATACCTATCATTGATCAAGAGGTGAATCTAGAACCTCTACAAGACAATGCTGAACAACTCCCCATTCAAAATGAGGTAATTGTTCCAGAAGAACAAACTCAACAACCTCAAGAACAAGTGCCATTAAGGAGGTCCACAAGAGAAAGGAGAAATGCTATTCCAGATGATTATATTGTATTTCTCCAAGAACATGAGGATGATAATGGAATGTTGGAAGATGATCCAATCAACTTTCATTAGGCCATGAAAAGTTCTAATTCTCAAAAGTGGATTGATGCCATAAAAGATGAGTATAAATCTATGCAAGACAATAAAGTTTGGGAACTTGTCCCATTACCTGAAAGTGCAAAACCAATTGGTTGTAAATGGATATTTAAAACCAAGGGGGATGCAAATGGTAATGTGGAAAGGTATAAGGCACGTCTTGTAGCTAAAGGATATACTCAGAAAGAAGGCACTGATTTTACAGAGACCTTCTCTCCAGTTTCATCGAAAGACTCCTTTAGGATAATCATGGCACTTGTTGCTCATTTTGATCTTGAGTTACATCAGATGGATGTTAAGACTGCTTTTCTTAATGGCGACATTGAAGAAATAATTTATATGGTGCAACCAGAAAATTTTGAGTCGAAAGACTCAAAGAATATGGTTTGCAAATTGACAAAATCTATCTATGGACTCAAACAAGCTTCCCGTCAAAGGTACCATAAGTTTCATCAAATAATTATTTCGTTCAGTTTTGAAATGAATATTGTTGATGATTGTGTGTATCACAAATTCAATGGGTGTAAGTATATATTTCTGGTTCTATATGTTGATGACATTTTGCTTGCCACTAATGATATAGGCTTATTACACGAAAATAAGAGATTTTTATCCAAGCATTTTGAGATGAAAGATCTTGGGGACGCCTCTTTTATTTTAGGAATTCAGATACATCGAGATCGATCTCGAGGTATTCTTGGATTATCACAAAAGAGCTATATCGATAAAGTACTCAAAAGGTTTGGCATGCAGAATTGTAGATCAGGTGACACCCCTGTCACTAAAGGAGACAAATTTAGTCTTACTCAATGCCCTAAAAGTAACCTTGAAATTCATGAAATGCAAAAGATTCCCTATGCATCAGCTATTGGGAGTTTAATGTATGTTCAAGTATGTACGCGTCCAAACATTGCATACATTGTTGGGATGTTAGGCAGATATTTAAGCAACCCTGGTATAGACCATTGGATAGCAGCCAAAAGGGTTATGAGATATCTTCAGAGAACAAAAGATTACATGCTTACTTATAAGAGATCAGATCTTTTGGAGGTCATAGGGTATTCTGATTCTGATTTCCCTGGATGCCAAGATAGTAGCAAATCTACATCAGGCTATATTTACCTCTTAGTCGGAGGAGCTATATCTTAGAAAAGTGTCAAACAGACACTTGTAGCTTCGTCCACTATGGCAGCAGAGTTTGTAGCATGCTATGAGGCATCAAACCATGGAATATGGTTGCGGAACTTTGTCACAGGGCTGCGCATTTTGGAGAATGTAAAAAGACCACTCAAATTATTTTGTGATAATAAGTCAGCAGTGTTGTATTCCAATAACAACAGGAGTTCATCTAAGTCAAAGCATATTGACATAAAGTTCCTAGTTGTAAAAGAAAGAGTGCAAAATGGTCAAATCTCCATAGAGCACATTGGGACAAACTCCATGATAGCGGATCCGCTCACAAAAGGTTTACCACCCAAGGTCTTTCATGAGCACACTGCTCACATGGGTGTTACATTGTTTGAGGATATCATGATTTAGTGGGAGTTTATATTTTAGACATTTATGTATTTAGTTATTTTCTGATCAGAAATAAAGTATTCAGTTTATTCACTCTGTTTATTATTTTGAAATTGACCTCACTTAAGTTTAAGGAAGGACCAGTTGGAAATAGACATGTTTAGATCATATTGCATGTAATTTCCATGCTACACATCCATACTTGATCTATGTCATTTGGTTGTGTTAATATACGTGATCGTGGATGGATTTAGTTACGATATTTGTAACAAAAGTCGCCTTGGTTCTATGTTAACATAATTAATGGACGAGATTGTACGGAATGCATTTTGGATATGATAGTAAAAAATTTTGAGCTCATAAGGTTATATAATGACATGTAATTATAAAGTAATTAGTATATATATGTGGTCCAAGTGGGAGATTGTTGGAAAATTAGGACATCACATATATAATAAGGATAATTACATGTTATTATTTACTATCATGATAGGTTAGCCCAAATTAAAAGTGATCTAAATTGGTTAGAATTTTATTGGGCTTTTAATTATTAAATAAATAAAGTATGGGTCAAATATATGTAGATACTCTTCTAATCAAATTCTAATTAATGATGGGCTAATTAGAATTTGATTAGAACTAATATGCTAAGGTTATAAATATTAGGGTTATGGTCCCCAAATAATACACAAGATATCTTTTTTAATATCCCATCATTAGGAAAGAGAGAGCAGATATTCTCTGAATTTCTTGTGTGCTAATTTGGAAGATCAAATCCCAAGTTCCAGAAAGTTTCAAGAAATCCATGGATTCAGGTACGTTTCCGCATCTAGTTTTGTTCTTGATTTATTCTTAATGATTTGACATGACAGATCCTAGTTTATTAAGTTATATTGTAGATTTATTTTATAAATTCTAACAAAATCATCATTTAAAATAAAAAAATTAGGTTAAATTATACAATTAATCCTCATATTTTTTCGTTTTCAGTAATTTAATTTTTTTCTTTTATGTTCTTTTGACTTTTTTTTTTCATTCTCTTTTGCTTCTCTCACTATTTTCCTCCCTTCTCCATCTCTTTCAACGTAAAAGAAAAATATAATTTGCTCAAAACAAAAAAATATAATGACTAATTGTATAATTTAACTTAAAATTTTCGTTTGAAATAATGATTTAACGTGCAACGGCAGCTTACCGTTATATCATTAATAGCAATTAACACTCGGCGACTAAAATGTTACAACATGATTACGTAAGTGACTAAAATATATTATTTCAAACATAAGTAACTAAAATGTAACATAAGACAAATAAAAGTGTCTATTTTAATGTTTACTATTTTTTTTATATCATCATGTTAAGAAAACAAAATAATTAAAATTTGATATGAATAATAATAATATTGTACATCTTTCGGGTTTTTTTATTAAGGCACTTAAAAAATTAATTACAAAATTATATTAAATATCTATTGTTTACGAAAATTGAATTTTTTTTATCGTAAACTTGGGTTCAGCCTAAATTAGCCTCAATTATATGTCATTGATCACAATGAAGAAAAATATATTTTTAAGTGATGTCATCTAAAACAATAACAACACTGATATAGTTTTAAAAAATTATATTTTTAATTTTATATTATTTTAACCAAAAAGCTAGAAAACGGTATTGATAAATTATACACAATCATGTTGATTAATATGTCAGCACAAAAATTTGTTATTTGCTGTTCACATAAATTTGCATGTCATTATTTTTTTAATTAACATATTTAACTGATAGGGTAATTTGTTATGGACAGAGTGAGTACTGTATTTTGAGAATGTGTGTCCATAGTCTGAGCTACCTGCTGGATGAACATATTTTCCCCTAATTGGATATCGCGGGATTTGGAACGGCAACATTGATTAAGATGTTTGAGCTTAGAGTCGACTTGATATTTGCTTTAATTGAGAGTTGGCACTTAGGGACCACACATTTCATTTGTTGTATGGTGAGTGCACCATCACCTTAGAAGATGTTGCATTGTAATTTGAGCTTCCAGTTGACGGTGTTGCGGTCACGGGTTCAATTAAAGTGATCAAACCTGCATCGTTTTAGTATCAATTGATTGAACAACCGTTAGGTGATGGTTCTGCTAAGTTTACCAATTTGATATTTTCCTAGCTGAAGCAAAATTCAAAAAAATACCAAGTAGTGTTTTAAAGTGGGAGAAGATGTGAGATGCTTGAGCGTATATTTTGAAAATGATAAGGGATACTCGTGCTAGACGCATGTAATAATAAAGTCCACCTGGTATACTTGGCTCTGTTGGTTGGTTTTTAAGTTGCTCGTTCGTACAGTTGGGGTTTAGTAATATTATTAACAGTGTACCGTGAGTAGAGCTTATCATGGGCTAGGCAGCCTGGCCCGGCCCGAAGGCCCGCCCGAAAAATGGGAGGGTTTAGGTAAAAATATAGGCCTAAAAAATGGGCTTGGGCAAAAAAACGAGGCCCGTTTAGAAAACTGGCCTGGCCTTGGGTAAGAGTTTTTTGGCTCAGGCCCGGCCTGGCCCAAATTATATATTAATATATTTTTTATTTTATTTTTAATCATTTTAAATTTTTAATATAACTATTTTTTATTATATTGTCAATTTGTGTATTATTTTGAGAATGATTTTAGTATCATTTTTATTTGTTTTAATATTTGTTTTTATGTTTTTAAATATATTTGATTTATTATATTTTTAAAATTTTTTATTTAATGAAATAAGCAAAAAAATTTAATATGAGTCGGGTCGGGCCGGGCTCGGGCTTAGCAATTTTATTTCGGTCGGGCTTGGATAAATTTTTAGGCCCATATTTCGGGCCGGGCCCGAGCCTAGTAAATCGACCTAAAATTTTGTCTGGGCCCGACTCGGCCCATGATCACCTCTAACCATGAGTTTTGTTGAGTGGCAAAGCACGATACATAAGATATAGGTGAGTGTTTGCTACTGCTATAGTCTTGGGTGCTATAGAGGATGTCATTTTTGGTTAAACCTTATCAAGTTTTACACTTTTGTTAAATTTCATTCCTATTTTGTGGCGTAACTTAAATATATAACCAACTTCTGTTTGAAAAATGGGCGTATACGAATAATTGGTTATTCATCTTTAGTACTAAATCTGTAAAATAAATTATAAATAAAAAATATTAATTCCAATTAAAACAAATCATACAATTTTAAAGCAACAAAAAACTTTTTATCAAACAATATAACTTGCATATCATACTATTAATAATCAATATATAGTCACATAATCATACATAATAGTAAAATAAATTAAAAATATATAAAAAAAATTGAATTCAAAAATGAAAAATAAATATTGTTGATCTTCAATTTTTATTTCCAACAACTAGTTTTTTTCTCTTTCGTTTTGTTTCAAAGTACAAACATTCGAAATTTGTTGTTTTGGTCGAGGGAAGGGTATTTATAAGGTGTTGTTGTTGCCACATTGCCAAGCGGTACTTATTAAGGCCAATTTTTAAAAAAAAAATTCAAACCGACATCTACTTCATTTTTTTTTCTATTTCAACTCTTTTTCTTTCCTGTCAGGCCTTTTAAAAAAAATCACAAATGTTACTAACATATCATATGACACCACAAAAACTGTATTTAAAAAAAAAAACTAGTGCCACCAATGTACAAGGTGACACCACTAAAAAAAATGTTTTTTTTTTACCGTATGATTGACTGGTGATGGGGAATAATTTAGGATGGTACTACTTGATAGGTTGGTGACATACAAGTTCAATGTAAAAAACATCAAATTTCATAAATAATCTAGATCCAATACTATTTTCTTAGCTATTTTTTATATTATTTTTATAAAACTCTATTTTTAGATTATTGGATTTCAATAAATATGATAATTAAAAATATACAAGAATCATAAAAAAGAAAAGAAAATGAATTTAAACCATTAATTAACATACGATTTATGAAACATGGAAGTTAGGCGGACTGTGGGAGACTGGCCACGGTGGACATCGTTGGCCGGAGGGAAGTCTATATCGGAGAAAAGAAAAGAACTTTTAGATTTTTTTTAAAGCTGTTTCAGAAATACATTTTTAATTTTTTTTTTTTACATTTATAAGAGGTACAACACGACGTCGTTTGGGGCAAGTCTCAGAAATCCCAAAACGACGTCGTTTAGCCTTGACCCGCGCACGACCCGACCCAGTTAAATTATCCGCGTGTTTTCTTTAAAAATGGGCTATTCGCGATTTATCCCTCCGTTTTTTCACCCATTGTTAATTTAATCCAGTTTTGTTTTATTTCATTTTTTATTTTTACTCTTAATTTTGTTTTGTTTTCAATTTGGTCCTGAGACCATATGAAGAGGCGGACACCTGAAACGGTGTCGTTTTGGGCCAACCCAACCCATCTGGAGGGTCCGCGTGTTTGGCTTAAATGGGGTTATTTGCACATTTAACCCCTCTGCCTTTTATTTAGATGTTAATATAGTCCTTTTTTTAAAAAAAATTACTCGCGTAATTTTGCTTCCGTTTCATTTCAATCCTTTATGAAACAATGCACTTTAAGGGCTGGGAATAATTTCTCATTTAGCCCTTGTCTCTTTGCACGCATTTCATTCAAGCCCTATTTCTTTTTTTTCCTAAATTCGACCTTTCAAATTTTATCCTTTTTTAATTTGGTCCTTTATTTCCAATATTTCATAAATTAGTTTGCTTAATAGTTGTTTGTATATTTATTTATTTATTTACTTGTCCCTATTTTATTTTTGAAATTGGTTTTGTCTTGATTGATGCCTATTTTATTATTGTTATCATTATTGTTATTTATTTTATTATTTATTTTATTTTTCTTTGATAGTTGACCTTGGTATTAAAATGATTTTGTGATTATTATATTATATGTACTATAATTCATTTAGTAGTATTTTCATAATGTTGTCATTTATTAACATAACATATTATTCATATATTATTGTTCCATGTTTTAGATTACCTTTTCATTTTATTTCGTTTGAGTCACACCGTAAATTATGTTCCAACATATTTATCCATAATGGGCCGTTTTATTATACTCCAAATAAAACAAATACACATCGTTTAAATATCTCATTTGCTATTATTCAAAAAGTTTTTCAAAATGAGGCAATGTTTCGTTTTTAGATATTCGAGATATCATACCCTAACTTACGGGGTTTCAATTTTCTCGTTGAACCTAATGTAACACCCCTAACTCGTATCCGTTACCGAATTAGGGTTATGAGGCATTACTGTATAAAACACAGTTCAGTACACTCATTCCTCACCTTTCATACACCAAGAATTAATAAACATTTAAAACTTATCAATTTCAAATATCCACAATTCACTTATTATTAATTCGAATACATGGGTCATAATTCCAATTCAGAAATAATTATACCTTACTGAACATATATCGCAAATAAGCACATTTCAAAAATTCCAACTAATTCAGTACGAACATATATCAAAACCCAACTAATTATGTTCCATAATTACTAAATTCGAACCAAACTTGTATATATCAAAGACATGTTCACATATTTAATACTTCCAATATTCAATTCCTTATAACCATCATATTAATGCCATTTTCATAATTAAAATCATATTCCATTATATATCATTACACTTCATACTTCGAATATATGCCAATTTCTATCTCATTAATCGTATATCAAACATATCATTTGATAACTTCTGCACAAGTTCATAATAAAACCAATTGAATCATATTACATGAATTATTATACAATCACATATGAAACTTAAATACATTATAACATGGCCGAACATACTAATGATGCATATATATACAAGTGCGCAATTCATCCTAAAAATAAAAGCCATACTCAACACTTGAACACAAATAACACTCCAGCGTGCATCTAATTCATATCTATATTAATATACCTAAACTTCATATTTTTATCCTATTAACTAACCCAAAACATACTTAATCATTACCATCATTAACCATTTGAACCCATACTTTGAAAAAATAAAATAAAATAAAATTAAAAATAAAAATAAAAATAAAAAATAAAGAACACACAAATTTTACGTGGAAACCCTTTCGGGAAAAAAACCACGGGCAGAGGAGAAGAAAATTCACTATGTCGAAAAATTGAAAATCCAATACAAGAGGAATAGAGTATGTCTATTTATAGGCTTATAAAGCCATATTCTAGTAGGATTGAAACACCTTATCCTAATCAATCTAAAATAGATGAAGTTTAATAAGGTTTAAAAAACCTTATTCTAAAATAAAATAAGAATTTGGGTCACTTAATTCTAACACATACCAAATACAATCAACCAAAACAATCATAAAACATATTCATTACTTACCACTTAGTAACCGAACCTGTTAAGTTAATATACCATCATCCATCACTCTAATTATACCACATTTCATATTTCCAAAATGAGCTAACTATTAAAAAGACTACCAAAATCAAACTCATTAAAAATTTTAATTAAGAACATGTAAAACCAAACTTAAGTATAATAAGCAAGCCATTTTCGCATTGCTTTAAATACATACTCATTCAAAATAATTAACTTTAAGACTAGCCTATACATACCATATAACCGAGTCTCAAAATATTATTTACTGAAATGATAACCGGATAGTGTGATGTAGTCTCTATCGACTTCCAACCCGAGCAAATCTGCGAAAATCTATAAAAATAAGAAAAAGAAAACACAGAGTAAGCTTTTAAGCTTAGTAAGCTCGTATCTTAATAAACTTAACATAACAAATACTTTCATTACAATGCCGTAAACATAATATGCTAACTCACACAACCTATCTAAATTTCATAACATGTTCTCATATCAAATTATCACCATTCAATATTATACTTACACACTTAACCAACTTTAACTTTCACAAACTTATTCAATTAAATTTTCATACATCAACCTTTTCACCCTTTCATATAGCCAAATGAACACATTATGGGAAATAACACATTTAATCATATATCTTTCTCATATGAATCCCGTATGATCATTTATAATCAAATTCACTTTTCATTCATATAACATCTGACAAATTTCACATATGTAACTTTACAAATCACATCTTATTCATTCATTTATGTTTTATTGGCACATAATCATATTTCTTTTTCACATACATCATAATACCTTCTTTGCACATATACCTACCTTATTTTCAAATAGGTAATCATTTATCACGTCCCTAATCGTTTTAGCTCGTTTAACGTATTCAAATACCATATTAGCAATAAATCTTTTAGGCATAAACTTATAATAATTCACCGGCATAAAGCCTGCTAGGCCTAAGCCTGTATCTCACACCGGCACAAGGCCTGCTAGATTCAAAGTCTGATTACACCGGTAATAAGCCTGCTAGGCATAAGCCCGATTTAATTCACCAGCACAAGGCTTGCTAGGCTCAAAGCTCGAATATCACCATTATAAAGTCGTCCCATAAACAATTCATATAATATAGCATGTATACCTATTCACTTTGCTCGATTTAATCATTCAATCACAATTTATAATTGCCCTTTGAATCATTCGATATTTCACACACTAAGTGTCATTCTCAATATCTTGCACACTAAGTGCCATTCTCAATATTTCGTACACTGAGTGCCATATTTGATTGCCCCATGCACTAAGTGCCACATTTAGTCGATATGTCGTCAGACATTAAAATATTCACGTATATACAATTTATACGATATTAAAGCATTAGAAGCATAAATTTAACAATGCTTATTGCATACGAACTTACCCAGCTAAATTGAAGAGATACCAAAGTTTAGGGGCATTTTGGTAATTTTTCCATTTTCCTCGATTTTCCACCCGATTTTGATCTAAATTAATAATTTCATTCAATATATTAATTTAGACAGTAAAACACTTCATTTCATACAATTTGGTTATTTTTGTCATTTTTACAAAATTACCCCTAAAATTTTACTTTTATTCATTTTAGTCCCTGAGCTCAAAACATGCAAAATAACCATTTTTAACCATAATTAAGCTTAGCCGAATGTTCATGGTATCAAAACAGTCACTTTATGGCAAAATTACAATTTTGCCCCTAATATCTCAACTTATTTACAATTTAGTCGCTATATCATAAAAATGCAAATTCGTGAAATTGAGTAAAATTCTACTATAGCCGAATATCACTAGTGTCTCTAGCAGCCGACACATTTCATTTATTTTACATTTTAACCACAAAGTTTTCACATTTATCAATTTAGCCCTTAATTGTCAATTTCACAAAAATTCACTTAACAAATAGAGTTTAACTATCAACAAGGATTCTTATTCTTCCATTAAACTTCAAAACCCTAATATATTCATCAATAGAAAATATCAAACTATTCAATGGTTTTGCAAAATAGCCCCCTCATTAGATAGATTAAGCAACAATGATCCCGAAAATATAAAAATAATTAAAAACGGGACTAGAAATGCCTACCATGCATTAGCCGAAAGTTGGAAGCTTCTCTCATGGCTTCTCAAGCCTTCATATTCGGCTGGTAAAAAAAGAATGAAAAATATGACACATTGATTCTTTTATTTTATTCATTTTATTATTATTTTTAACCAATTTACAATATTAACATTTATACACTTTATTTATTACACCAAATGTCAAGCCATCATATCCCACTATCTCTTTAATGGGCTAATTACCAAATAAGCACTTCCACTTTAAAGTTCTATAGCTATTTAATACCTTTAGCTTATAGAACACAACTTTTGCACTTTATGCGATTTAGTCCTTTTCGCTTAATTAACTATCGAAACAATAAAATTTTTCAACTAAACTGTAATACCATCTTATTGCCACTCTGTAAATATTTTTATAAATATTTACGACTCATTTTATAGAAACAAGGTCCCGATACCTCATTTTCTAATCCCACTTGACTGTAAGGTTATACTACTTGAACTTAATAAATCGCTTATAAAACAAAAATCACAATATCAAAAATATTTTTAAAATCACAATTAACTCGTAAACATTAAATATAATATTTACAAACCTACTCGTCGGATTGGGTGACCCCGAAATCACTGTTTCCAATTAACCCTAAAAATGGGCTGTTACACCTAAATAGCTAAATATCCTTTTAAATGTTAAAATATATGAATTTTAAATAAAAATTAAAGGCAATCTTATTTTTGAGGGTTCAAAGTGTCGTATCCTAATTTACAGGATGTGACATTTCGTTTCCCGAGATGAGGGAGTTTTTAACATTCGTTTCGATTTATTCAAGCACTTTTTTAAAAGGGGTCGTATTACTAATTCTTTCCAAAATTTCAACATTCAACATTAAGACATTAATTAATTAATTAGGTACCAATTTTGGGCGTTACGAGGGTGCTAATCCTTCATCGTACGTAACCGACTCCCGAACTCGTTTTTCTCAAATTTCGTAGGCCAAAATCGTTGTTTTAATAAATCAAAACATCTTATTAAAATAATTAAATTACGAGATGATCTGATCACACATCATAAAAAAAGATTAGTAGCGACTTTATTTTCGTTTTTAAATAAAAAGTCAATCCCTTTTCAAAAAAATAGTTTCGTCAATTGTCTCAGGGTTTCAATCCAACATGTACAGCAGCAGGAAGAGAGGTCCACATTGTCCATATGGCTTTGCGGATAAACACCATCTCCACAGTGGGATGAAACCGATTAGCCAATGCATTGCAACAAACACCCACACCCATGTTTCACACCTCACTTTACGTCTTTCTAAAACGTTTTCTTTAGGTTTTAGTTGTAAAAGGAATCCATTATTTTATTTGCCTTGTTTTTCTCTCTCTAACTTTTTTTTATTGTTTGTTTTTCTTATTTTCATATCCTACATCATTTAAGATGTTTTTCCCATCATATCGACATCTTTAATATTTTACACACCAATCATCATTTTATTTAAATTTGGGTGTAATTATGGCAAAATCATGAGCTGGCAAGAGTCTCTGCTCCTTAAAATGAAAAGTTTTCATTTAGGCTCCCTAAATTTCTAAAATTTTAATCGTAAAAATTGCATCTTACCTCCCAAAAATAACAAAAATTTGATTTAATCATTTTAAAATTATAAAAATACAAGCTATTAAAATTATAAAAATTATATTTTTACTATCATAAAAATATATAATTTAATTTCAACCCCCTTCAAAAATTTCTAATTTCGCCCCTGTAGGGTGGCATGTTTTATAATTGATGGGTCGATGTAATTGGAGCACCTTAATTACACTTTTTCATTTTTTAAGGGGGTTGAGAATTATATACGTAATTAAATCTAAATCCAATTTTAAAAATTATTTTTATACAAGTTAAAAAAAATATTTTAAGCATGATGACTTAAAATTATTTGGGATGATTATGACAAAAAATTTCTTATATTATAAATCATAAAAGATTATATTATAAAAATAATTTGTGTATTTTATAATGTTATAACAAAAAATATATTATTTATATCCTAAAAAATTTCTAAAGTTATGACCAAAAAATATTTACATATTATAAAAATGTTGTGATATATTTATTTATAAAAATTATAGCAAAAATGTACGAACATGACTTATATGTTCATGATATATATTATAAAAATAATATACTTATTCATAAAAAATGTTATAATTTATAAGAAATGTTATGACAAAATTTATATTATTTATAAGAAATGTTATTAAAGTTTTGGACAATTTATAAAATATTTTTTTATAAAGGTTATATATTATAAATTTTATAATATTTTTACTTAAATTTCATATTATAAAAAAGGATAAAACCTAGCATAATATTTTTTCCAAATTAAGTTTTTATAAGTTTTTTAAAATTAAGACTACATGCTATTTGAACTATGAACTTAAATATTATAAGTTCGTTGCTAATTATGCAAATAAAAAAGATTTTCTTATACTATATTGTGGGGTATGATATAATTTGAAAGAATGATGTCAGGCACAAGTATCATATATAGCTCACGAACTATTTAATATGAGATATTAAAGACTTCGAAATATGATTGAGAAAGGTTTGTTGTTCTAAAAAGATATTTCTCATATTAACAACATCGCCTTAGTGTGGCATAAAAAAGACAAGATTGGATTGTACTAACATGTTGCATATTTCATAACTTCAATTATAAGTGGAATTGAGATAATTCATGCTTCAAAGAGTATATGGAAGAATGAGATATTGATAATTTTAATGATGCAAATTCAAATTCAGATGATGATAAGGAGCATATGTCAAATATTAAAGAAGGAATAACCCAACAAATATGCATTAGACCAATTAGATACAATTGCATAGTGATGTTTTTTTTTTCTTACTATTTTATTAATAATCATATTACCAACTACTTTTTTAGACAAACATGATAAATATGATGATTTAATTTTAATTTTTGTTACTTGCTTAAAAATACACTAATAAATTTTTATAGTAATTAACACTTTTTAAAAAAAATAAAAACATAAAAATAAATTTAACCCCTAAGATTTACTCATTTTGTCATTTTGGTCCTTTTTTTTTGGTCATTTTGACCTTCAACCTTTAAACTTTAGTCAAATTGTTTGCTTTTGGATGGAAAAACTGACTGAACTGTTAAAATTTTTGATGGCACTAATGTGGCCACTAGCATGGCAATTCACGTATAATTCATAAAAATTTAAAAATTTAAGAAAAATATTTTAAAAAAAACAACAAATTACAAAAAAAAAATTTTAAAAAATTATCCATATTAGTAATGAAGTACAAATGAAATGACATGTGAGCTATCACGTCAATTTCATTAAAATTTTAACAGTTCATTCAAATTTTCCAATAAAAAATAAGTAATTTAACTAAATTTTAAAGGTTGACGGCTAAAATGACCCCCCAAAAAAAGAATAAGGGCCAAAATGACAAAAATGAGTAAACATTAAGAACTAAATTTATATTTATATGTAAGTATATAATTACAATTTATACTATTAAGATAACATAAAGAAATAGGATGTAATTATAAAAAAACATAACAAACATATCCTAAATGTTTTTTATTTTCATATCACACATCAATTAAAACGTTTTCACATCACAATATCATATCAACATTGTTAATATTTTACAGACCAATAATCAGTTTCTGTTAAAAACAAGTGAAAATAACATTGAGGGCCAAAATACTCCAAAAATACCTTTTTTTGATGAAAAATGAATAGACATTCTAAACAAAACCCATTTCTCAAATGAGAACTCAAAACATCCCTTAACCCACTAAATGATTTCATCAAACCTTCGCAAATTAGGAATTAATTTTGATTGATATAGTTGTTATTACAACAATAATAAAAACGTTATTTTAAATGTATTTAAATGTTCTTTTTCGATTTAAGAATTTAAAGAGTATCAATAAAAATATGTATTGTATAAAAAAATCATCAAAATTATTTTTTGTGTTTGAAAACCTTTAAAAAGTTTAGTAAATCTACGACACCCAAAATGGCAAACAAGTGATCAAAACAACATCTAATTAAGAAATGATGTGGATTTTAATTAATATTAGTAATCTTATGTGGGAAATCAATTTGGAAAAAAAAATAGAATTTAGTGATTAAAATAAAATTTTTTAACTAGGGTAACCAAAATAGAAACACGATAAAAGAGAGGTGATGAATGATGTAGTTTACACTACCTTCTAATGTTATTCGTCATTGTATTATGCGCTAAGTTGCAAATTTAGTTTAGGTACTCTAATTTGATTATTTTTAGCTCATATATTTTTTGAATTTTGAATTTTCAATAATTTCCTAAACAATAATTGTTAAACTTTTTATTTCTAAAATTTACCATTTCTACATAATATTCACAAAAAATTATGTTGTCTTAGTTAACTACTGAGGGCAAAGGATGACTGGAGATTAACTAATGGTTCACATGGTGGAGTGCAGGGAGCCATTAGTTAGAGATTGGGAGGTCTTCGGTATGGTCGAGAGGAAGAAGGAGACGATAGAGAGGAAGGAGAGACTCCCGTTACCTGTGTTATAAGAGAGGTATTTACAGGTGAGGGTGACATTCTTCAACCTAGGGTATTGACATATGTATAACATAGGTCCCATCATGGTCAGCCACTTGAGAGACATAATAACATTCTAGGTAGGCAATGATGGGACTAAGACTATTTGAGATCTCTCATGTATGAACTATGTAAAGAAAGGCCTAGCACCTGTTCTTGATGAGTTAACCTAAGGAGTTCCACATGCTAAACACTCAGAAGTTTAAAAAGTTCGACCTTAACAAAATATTGCCTTGAGGAAGTCTACGTGCTTGAGGTTGCTGTGCAGCAAGATCATGGAGGTTAAGTCTCTATGTGTGTGGTAGCTATAACATTTACATATTTAATAACTATAGTTTTGCATTAAGATTTAAATTCAAAAATTTTAAAAATATAAGAACTAAAAATGATTTAATTGTGGAATATGGATTTAATGCATAGCTTATGCACAATATAAGATTAATAGCATAATTTGACCTAAAAAAACTGTTACTATTATAGTAGAGTTGAAATTTTAAAAATTCAAAAGTAGAGATTAAGGTTGACTAAACGAGAGTATAAGGATTAAATCTGTATTTTATGTATATTACAGTGAGTAATAGCAAAATTAAAAAAGAAAAAAGGAAGGCAAAAATGTGTGGGACCCTGGAGGATCCACTTCAACCTCACTTAAATCCAAAAACAAAAACGCAACTCTAATGGCGTCAAAAAGCTCAAACCACAAAACAATACTCCTTCCCTCACTCCCTTGACTGTCCACCTTCAAGATATTTGCAATCTAAGTTTTTTATTTATACATAAAATCTGGGTTTTCAGATTGAACTTAAAAACTCATCTGAATTCAATCAAAACCTGTAAATTTGAATACCCAATTCACCATTTCTGTTTTAGGAATGGCGGAGGATGAAACTGGAGATCGAAGGGGGATGAGCGATGATTACTCATCAGAAGATGAAGGGACCGAGGACTACAGAAGAGGAGGGTACCATGCGGTGCGAATTGGTGACACTTTTAGAAATGGTTGCTATGTGGTTCAAAGCAAGCTTGGTTGGGGTCACTTCTCCACCGTTTGGCTCGCTTGGGATACTCTAAGATCGGTATTCCCCCTCCCCTCTTCTTTTTAATAGCCTTTTTTTTTTAACTTTGATTTCTCCTATGGGATAGAGAAAGAGTTAGGGAAAGTTTAGACGCCTTGTGAGTTAGTTTTAATTGGTAATCATTAATAAGGTGAGCCAAAATTTTGGAATATTTTCATTTTCTGTTCCAATAAAAGGGGATGATTTTCATTTTCTCATGTAATATTATTTCTGGGTGTATTAACTATTGAGAACAATGGCCCTGGACCTGCTTATTTATTCAGTTCAGTGCTTGTAATGATTGATTCTGGGTGGAATTGTTTTAAGTTGTAATTTAAAAAAGAAAAAGAAAAAGAAAACAATGAAAGGAGTTATTGTAAGAGATTCTGGAATGTGCATTGCTTTTGGTTAATTGGAGGGTTTTATTTCTGCAGCTAAAGTTATGAAGAGTCCAAGATTTGCACCACAGTTTGAGCTTCAAATGCCCTTCATTTGCCAATCAGAGATAATTTTCTCTGTTTTTCAGATACTTTTTTTTTGTCAGAGCATTGTTGTAATGATTCTTGTCGATGTGCTTTTATGTTTTTATTCGATAGATTGTCTTTTCTTTTTCGTTGAAGACGACCAGCCAGTGCCATTCTTTTTATTTTTATTTTTATGGTTCAACTCTTTAACCACACAGGAATTTATTGTTTGTAGCGTTATGTAGCTTTGAAGATTCAGAAGAGCGCTCAGCACTACACCGAGGCAGCAATGGATGAGATAAAGATCCTCAAACAGATAGCTGAGGGAGATCGAGATGATAAAAAGTGTGTCGTGAAGCTCTTGGATCATTTTAAGCATTCAGGGCCTAACGGGCAACATATGTGTATGGTTTTTGAGTATTTAGGGGATAATCTTTTGACCCTTATTAAGTATAGTGATTACCGAGGAGTTCCTCTTCACATGGTTAAAGAGATTTGTCAACATATCTTAGTCGGTCTCGATTATTTGCACCGTGAACTTTCAATCATTCATACTGATTTGAAGCCGGAGAATGTGTTGCTATTGTCAATGATCGATCCATCAAGAGATCCTACCAAATCTGGTGCTTCTCTTATCCTTCCAACTGGAAAGAATAAGGTTGTCTTGGAGACTGTTGTCTCAAAAGAAATTAAGAGTTCGAATGGAGATTTGACCAGGAATCAGAAAAAGAAGATTCGGAAGAAGGCTAAGAAGGCAGCTCAGGGTTGTGTAGGAAAGGAAGTGTCCGAGGAGAATGAGAGAGATTCAAATATTAATGATACGGAAGACACTAATGCTAAACCAAATGAAATTTTGGGTGAAGAACGGGGACATCGTTCTCTGGTTAAAGATGAGACAAAGGGTGATGGAATTAACAATGGTAACCAAGGGAAGGAGCGGTGCAGAAGGGGGAGTCATGCAACAAGAAAAAAACTGTTAGCAGAAGCTGATCTTAAGTGCAAATTGGTTGATTTTGGCAATGCTTGTTGGACGTATAAAAAATTTACAAATGATATTCAAACCAGGCAGTATAGATGTCCCGAGGTTATCCTTGGATCCAAATACTCAACATCGGCAGACTTATGGTCTTTTGCATGTATCTGTTTTGAGCTTGCTACTGGTGATGTTCTTTTTGATCCTCATAGTGGTGAAAACTATGATCGAGATGAGGTATGCAGAAACCCTTCTGACTACATAATTGATGTCCCTCTTTGTCACGGGATGATCATGCATTTGAACTAATTTTATCTTCTTTTGTAGAATATTTGTACCTTATTGACCTGACCTGTACCACCCTAATGCACAGTAAATAAGTACATATAGAAGAGTAAATGAGAAAGGATAGAAACTTATTTGGCAAGAACATGTAATCTATATCTTTTCACTTAGATTCTTTTAGCAGCTATAATTTTGTAACAAATGAGGTTTTATTATACTTGTTTAGCTTCTACTTTTATGAGGTTAACTATAATAATGCAACCAATATCAGCATCATGTCTATGTAACTAAGGCTCATGCATAAGTAATCGTGTGCTTTTAGAGAAGAATTTAGTTCTTGTTTTCCTACTTCGAATCTTCTTCTTTGTCCAACACTTGTAAAAAGTAAAACAAGAAACGTGAACCTGATAGGCTTCTCTCATTTGAAGTTGTTTTTTGGATGTTTGTAAATGACAATTAGAAGTATCGGGTCATTCTTTGTTCCAAAAAGTTATTCTTTTTGGTTTCAAGTTTCCTGTGGCCTTATAGCACCAAATTAGGTTTGGTTGTATTTTATGTTTGAAGTAATCCTACAGGCTACAACCATTAATGATGTGACTGCTTACTTATTTCCTATTTGTGCAGTGGTGAAAATCATAAAGAAATTCTTAGAAATAGAAAGACCACCATAAACTGAGATGAGCCCCACCTATCCTTCATGAATTTTTTTTTGTTTTTTTTTCCCTTCAATATTATTATTATTTAGTTCTGTAGACAACCAGACACTCTCTTTATGCCCTTTGACATATGTTTCTCATTTCTAGGATCACTTGGCATTGATGATGGAGCTTCTTGGAATAATGCCACGCAAGGTAAGACCGACGCACCTTCCTATCTGAAAGAAGCATGTTTTACCTTGGTCCACCTTTTGTCAATAAAAGTACTATGGACGCCCTTGTACTAGGAGTTGGATTGCATTTTGTCTCTCTACTAAAAAATGAGCAAATTAGTCCCTGTATGTTATGTCAAAGAACAAATTAGTCATTTTGTAAATAATTTCATTCATTTCTACTATTAAAAATTGGTATCTATACGTCAACATGGTGTACAAGTGGTACACCACATATAACTTTTTGGTTATTCCATCAGTCTCAATAGTTTTTAGTTGTAGAAATGGATGAAATTTTTAACAAAAACGATACGTTTGCTCTTTGATCTAATTTACAGAGGCTAATTCGCCCATTTTTTGAGTAAAGGGGGTAAATGCAATCTGACTCTTAATAGAAAGGCCTCTATGGTACTTTTACCCCTTTTGTCTTATTTTTTGGTTTATTGATATATGTGTTGTTTGAAGGGTACAATGTTAATCTCGGCTGCTTTACACTGTTAGACAATATACTTTGTGTATAATTCTCATCAATTTAGCGTCTTAACATGTTTTCTTCAGATTGCATTAGGTGGGCGTTATTCCCGAGACTTTTTCAACAGATATGGAGACTTGAGGCATATACGCAGGTTACATTTTTGGCCTCTCGATAAGGTGCTTATGGAGAAGTATAATTTCAGCGAGCAAGATGCTAAAGACATGGCGGACTTCCTCATTCCAATCCTTGATTTTGCCCCCGAAAAGAGACCCACAGCAGCTCAATGCCTGAACCATCCGTGGATCAGTTCTGGCCCTCAGCTGCTACAACTTTCCACAACTGCTCCCAAACAGCACGGAGATGATGGTACATCTAAAAGGGAAAGGAAAGATAAGGATGACAGGGAGGCCATGGAAGCTGGAGTAGGGAATATAGAAATTGATGGAGGATCTTCTAAGCCATTGAAAGAAACGCTTCCAAAGTTGTACTAACACTTTCCCCAAACAGTTTTAATCGGATGGTAAATTCTTTCTTCCTCGTATTGCATTGCCAAATGTCTACCTTATTGTTCATGGGCAATTCTCTGCAAGTACTACAGTTTTTCTTCAGTTTGGTCAACATCCATACTATACCATTCAAAGGGATAGAGCTTTTCAGGTGTCAGCACCAGTTTTGAAGGAGCCATTTAGAGCATGTGTTCAAATTTCAGGGTTACACCTTGCTAGCAAAGACTCTCAATGGTGGATGGATCTAAATCCCCCCCCCCATATCCAGTTTCCATTGTTTGTCTAATGTATTCATGCATCAGACATCCATATCAATCTCTGTTTTGAAAATGATTTGTGTAAAAAACATTGGAAATGTTGCAATTCTGTTATTTCCTAAAATCCAAAATGGAATGCTAGTGCAATTTGTGTTTCATTCATTCCCTAGTTAAATAGTTTGATACTTTATTGATAGAAAAAAACAGGGGTTAAATGGTTAATCATATAGTGCCCAATATGCTACCACTACAAATAAAACTGGTAACGTTGACCTAATCAACATGTCACTAGTCCCGAAAATTTCAGTCTAATTTTCACGAAATAAATCTATAAAATAAAATAAGCTCCATAATCTGCATTTACGATATTGTCGAAGTGAGTGTCAAATGTAATATAAATCTGATACAAAAATACTTTATATTTTAAATGTGTTATTGATGCATGTGTAAAACAGAGCACTTTGGAAATAATAGAAAAGAAAAAAGGAATTCAATTCATTTATTTCAAACAAATAAATTTAGTTGTGGAATTGCCAGCCTTTTCACGGAGAACAAAATTGAGCACTGCGGCTCTCTCTCATCATTGTCTGCATGCTAAAAACGCATTGCAGTTGAAAGGGGGTCCCAATAGAACGGTCACTCCGCAGCTACATGGAAGCACAATTATTTTGAGATCTGCCTAAACAAATTTCTTGTGTATATACATATATTATATATATCCAGTTATTTACCTATCAGTATAGTAATAATAGTAATAGTGATAGCAATCATTCGTGCACTTTGGTAACACCATTATAGGATCTCATAAAAGCTTGCCCCTACTTGTTTGGGGACAACAAGCTTTGCTTTCCAATTCACCTGTTAAACACACACACACACACAAAAGAAAAGATCAGCTTCAAACATATGGCATTGCAACTTGATATCAAAGATTTGATAGTTTAAATACCAGAAAGGAATCATAAGCCACATAAACTTTCTCTATAACCACACAGTCTAAACTAACTCGGTTCAACAAAGGTAAAAAGGAGGGGGAAAAGATAAAAAAGATGGATATTAGGGACAGTGCAGGGCGTATCCTATTTGTTTGGCTTTTCACTATTATTTTCCTTTGCCATCTCTTTAGGTTGCGAAATTAGTTCTTTTGAAGTTAATACAATACTTACCTATACTAAATCACAGTATTTTCCTTCTCCTGAGGTATGAATACATAAGAAAAAATGTCACTGTAGCACCAAAGATAATCCCGGCTGTGGTTATCCAGAAGGCAAACTGCACCATATTAACAATGTAAGTCAGAATGGCCAGATGATAATATCACTTCACCACTAAGCAGTACGGAAATACTGAATGTTCAAACTTTTAGTACAAACATACCACACGTTCTTCCAGATAGGACCTCAAGTTCATGCCGAATATACCTAAAAGCAGGAAATATAATCTTTAGCTTCTTGACATGGATGCTGATGATTGCCACTAAAATTCTTGAAGAAACATTTTGATGCTCAATGGTACAAATGGTTTCAAGATTGTACTCAAAAACAAATTTATGCCGTACATGCTACAAATCATAGACAAGAGTAGATACATCTACGAGAGTCATATGCATTATAACTTTCTGGTTTTTTTTTTTTTTTTTCAACATATTCTGAACTCAAGCAATTTCTCTAGATCCAAGGTCCAAGAATAAATCCATGAACTAGCTACAACTAGAGAACCAAGTTACAATTTTTTTTGTCACGCGATGATTAAGCATCCTAAAGAATCGTGATCTGTCTCATGTAATTTTTACAATTTCTATGCTGGATAAGCCAAGGCAATTCTTACAACCAGGTATCAGGAAATAATTAACCATGTTCGTGTTTTACTTGGCACTTAGCAATGCCTAATATCTTCATGAACTGAATCACAAGAATCTAAGCAACTCATTATTATAAAACCATGTTTATAAAACCATTATTATGTTAAGAAATTCCTGCATATGATCAAATAAAGGCTTGGCTTCGATTTGCTTGTTTCTGGAAGGACAAACCTGAAACTAGAGCACCAACTCCTATACAAAATGCCCCAACCTGAAGAAGTAATTCCACTCTGCCTACCTCAAGTCTCCGGGAGCTGATTAAATAGTTAAACAACATTTCGTTAGTTAAAGGAGTGTGGATTCAGATGCAAGAAGGAAAGATACCCGAAATGAATCTGAAAACACAAATTATCAAAATCATATATAAGGGGAGCATGGGATTTTGGAGGATAAATATTAGCAACACCCAATCGAAATGGTGATGCTGACAACAAAAAGTAAATCAAACTTCATCAAGACCTTAGGTTGACTGCCATAGAATCTTCCATTTCTTTTGCAGAATCAAGAAGCCTTTCTGCCTGACCATGGCAAGATTCACATCTGCAAAACGCAATAAGACTTTATAATCAGTTATAGCTCATGAAAATAAAACATGGCTACAAAGCACAAACAAATAACCAGAGTAGTTTCAACAAGACAAAATCCTTTATGCCTACTGGAAATGCAAAAAACAGTTGGCAACTTCAAAGAAATTGTAATCATTCCTTTACGTTAAACCAAACCTCAATTTAAATTGTACTTATCTAGTTCATGTCTTGTTCATATCATAAAGATCTGTGGACACTTAAAATGCTCTTGCACTCCTACTTGAAGACTGTCAAAAATAGTAAAATGAAGAAAACAAATAACAATCCGATTTTATGCACCAGCTACATACTAAACATGCACCATAAATGGAACAAAGGGAAAAACCTTTGAAGATAATTTTCCAAAAGCATCTCAATCTCTTCCACTTGTTCTGCAAAATGACCGAATCGAACCAATTAGAACTCTTATTAAAAGAACTGATAACTCAGATTAATGAGCACAGTACACCTTCAGCAATCAGCTTTCCCAAAGGTAAAGAACTTTCCACATCATCATTTTCCCTTTTAAGAGTAGAACGCCTTCCCATAATACATATTCGACGTATTTCATCCTGATCTTCCAAAAGATCAAGCAGCATTTGTCTAAGAGCACCTGCTTTTGAACCCAATTCAACCTTGCATGATAAAATGAAAAGAAAAAAGATAATAATCAGAGGATAGTGTTTAACTATTTGTTGTTAAGCAACTCAACAAGATTCTTTAAAGTCAATATACCAAAGTCTGCTTGCTAATTCGAAGTTGCTCCAATATGTCACCAGTTAATTTGTTAGGAAACATCTTAAGTAGGGCTTGAACCTATGCAAATGGAACAGCACTAATCATGGGTAAGCAGGTCCATAAGATATCACAATTATCAAATAATGACAGTAAAAAATACAAGGCAATCAAAGGTAAAAAATTTACAAGTCCAGAAGGGAGAGATTTTGCATTATACACATCCAGACAATGGAAATTAAAATCAAATAACATAATCAAGCATCAGTCATGGCAATTTTAAGTTCTTAATTAATTACAGTGAAAATATTAAATTGTTCAGGTACATATCTAGGGGAACATATATTCTAGTTTTATCAAAAGATTTATAACTTGTAAAAGAACAATTCCTCAGTATTAAGATGACCTAAGGAAAAACTAGTTCTTTGAGAAATGCTTAGAGTACATGGTAAGAACCCAAAGTAAGACTTGAAAATGGGCAAGCCAAGCATCAAATAAACAAAGCCCTAGCTAAATAGCAATAGCCTTTTCAAGCTTATAATTATTACAAGCTAGGTGCAATTGTCTTGCAACAGCAATAACAAGCTTCTGCTCAATTATTCGGAAAAAGAAAAATAAATTTTTTATATGAAATACGGACAATTCCTCAAGGATTTAGGTTTTCAGTAGGAATGAAACAAAAGGCTAAATAAAAGAATATTACATACATATCTCATATCATCTAAATGAGCCTATAAATCAGTAGTCTGAAAATTAACAATCAAGAGTTTCTCACTAGCATAAAAACAAGCTTAAATGTTAGATACCCTCGTTGCTTAAACTTGGCTTCTTTAGCAAAATGACTAAATGTCGAGCTGACTAATCAAAGATAAACCAGCATTTTCAAGTTGATCGATAGTAACTTGGTTCATTTGCAGCCATTTGTGGAATAAGATAAGCAGCAACACCAAGAGTGAAACAAAAATGGTTACATAGGCATACTTCTCAAATGTTTTTAACAGTAAATTTTTAATAGAAGACGAATGGGTTCTCCGAGCAAGTGTCTAAGAGACAAGAGAGGGAAGACATGTAAATAAATGGCAAAAAGACGTGGAAATACTGCCTATAAGAATTGCTACAAGTAGAATTTATTTCCTATTGTGGAGCCACTTAAACCTTGAAAATCAGTTAAAAGCATTTTCTGCTGAAATTGCTTGCAACAGCTGTAGCAAATGAGGAAACTAGTGGTGTGCAGCTTCAGGAATTTGACAGTTCACCATAAAGCTTGTAAAAGAGAAAAGGGAAATCAAAACAACAAACAAACAAAAAATGCACTCACTATGTTCACATACTCACACGAGGTTCTAAATTCATTAGTTTCCGTTCCCAACGCTGTATCCATGAAAGTAATGCTGCTTCAACAACCTGCAAATAACACAACTAGAGACTCTTAAGAAGATCGGATGTTTAAGGTTATAGCTTCCACCAAGAGAACAACACATGAATGACTTTTGTACATCAGCATCTCAAAGCAAGGATCCTGAGTTTGACACAAACCTCAAGCTCGAATGGCATACACTGCGCTCCATTCATGTTATTCAGTCGTGGCAATAATGTGTCAATAAAAGCTTTTCCTCCTTTACTATAAATAATCAACACATGCAACAAGCATCATTATCAGTTCACAGTAAATCAAGATGAATTGATAGTAAAGGTGAAAATAATGAGATAACAATGAAAACATATTTGCACAGATGCAGGAAAGATTTACCTATTATAATTGAATATAAGAACACGGTCTTTCATTGCCATTGCTCGTAATGATCCCAGATTAAGTAGAATGGCATGCTCACGTACCTATAGTGATTAGCGTTGAAGAGGGAAAAATGAGTTGCAAACACAGTATACTAAAGAAACACACTGATACTCAAATTTAAGCGATGGCAACCAAGCATGAACAAATAAAGAACTATCATGGAATATGACGACACAAGGGTCTATTACCAAAAGAGATGGTGCTGTTTTTGTCAAAAATAATGATGGATCAACACTGCGGATATCTCTTGGACGAACACCTACGAAGAAAAATACATTAATCCACTACAAATATATATATATGTATGTGTATGTACACATAACCATAGCTTTATTTCTTTATGGAATTAAAGCTTAACACACAAGTAACAACTACGAAAAGAAATCTCAAAATTAAATTACCACTTGATTTCAATAATTGACGTCGGCTTATCTTCCTTTTAGATGATACTCCACTTGACTTCACCTCTACCACCTTTAGAGATAGACAACAAACACAATATTAAACACGGGAAATAAAATTATAAACCATTCAAAAATAGTATAAAGGTTGAAAGGAAAAGGAAGCCAGACTCGGAATGCAACTACAAAAAAAAACTAAGAACAAAACTAGCAAATTAGCAGCTAGAAAATTGTTTAGGAATAAATAAGCCCTAAAACGTTATTCGCACAAAAAATCATCACACATAATTGTATGCAACAGATAATGCTCCAGTTTTCTCGCTCAGACTATCTTAATATCTCTTCCAAAAAGGCTAAGAAATTCTATTTTACTCCCAAAAGGTAAGGAGTAGTGAAAACCTCATAAACAGGTTCATGAATTCCAAGCAAGAAGGAATCACTCTGCCGTTGCTGCACCTTCGTATCTTCCCTCCCTCCATCATCATCACCATCATTATCACCGGCCAATGTTTCCGATTCTCTCAAACGATCTTCCTCCGTTGACGATGATCTAGCGAAGCACTTGAACTTCTTCTTAAAAGACGGTCTCACTAGAGGCGGAAGTGGAGGAACTCCGCTCTTTTGAAGCGAAATCGTAGAATCATTTCGCCATCGAGAGCGGAAGAGAAGATAATGTACGAACGGAGACGGAGATTTAACAGAAAATTGGAGTGTATTTGGATAAGAGGAAGGAGGAGGAGTGGGAGTTGACGCCATTGTAAAGGTTTCTCATAGGAGAATAGAATCTGATTTTTGCTTCGAAACAACGAATCAATGTTTTTAACTTTTAAATTTTTTAACTGAATTTTCCCTTCGTTATCTTTTTTAAGCAAAAAAAAAAATGAAGAAATACCGTTAATATTTGTGGCTTAGGATTTAAGATTCCTAAGCCTCTTATTTTCCATTTTGAGATTTAGTAATTTTTCAAAATAATTTTGGTGGTTAAAAAGAAAAAAAGGACTTGGAAGTGGAACTCCCACTGGCTCGCGCGTTCTGGTTTTGTGTTCTATTTCAATGGCTTAATTCATTAAACGTCCTAACACTATTACTATATTTTAATTTGGTCCCTAAACTTTAAAATATTGTATCAGTTAAATGCTAACTTGAATATGGCATTGAGTATTGTTAAACACGTGAATCAAATTTTAAATAGATATATAATTATTGTATTAACAGTTTGAATCTATTTTATTAAAAAAAGAAATAATCTTTTTAAATTTTAATGATATTGTTTTTTGGATAAACTACCAAAATAGTTACTTTTATTTGTCTCAAGTTACATTTTAGTCACTTATGTTTGAAATGTTACGTTTTAGTCATTTACGTTTTCGTGTTGTAACATTTTAGTCACTGAGCTATTAATTATCGTTAACGGTGTAATAGTAAGCTAACGCGACACATTAAATTATTATTTCAGACAAAAATTTTAGCTTAAATTATATAATTGGTCCCCATATTTTTTTCATTTTGAACAATTTATTTTTTTCTTTTATGTTCTTTTAATTATTATTATTATTCTTTATTTTTCATTCTCTTCTACTTCTCCCTCTGTTTTCCTCCCTTATCCATCTCTATTTTCCACGTAATTAATTCAAAGAAATGAGATTTCTGACATGAGGCATTTGTAATGTTGTTTTGCTTGAATGATCTAATAATTAATTCAAAGAATTAAGATTTCAAACATGAGGCATTTGCAAATTATGTCAAACAGTCAACTAAAGGTTACTCGTTAATGTGTAGATTTAACCATAAGATGGATTTAAAGGCCTGGTTGTACGAAAATTATTTGAGGTGGCTCTTGAAACCGCCATTGGAAAATGGGGAAAAGAGAAAGGAACATAAAAGAAAAAAAAAAGGAAAGTTAAAAGAACATAAAAGAAAAAATTAAATTGCTCAAAACGCAAAAATATAGGGACTAATTATACAATTTAACCTAAATTTTTTGTTTGAAATAATAATAATTTAACGTGCCACGTTAGCTTACCGTTACACCGTTAATGACAATTAATGGCTTAGTGACTAAAATGTTACAACACATTAACGTAAGTGACTAAAATGTAAAATTTCAAACATAAGTGACTAAAATGTAACTTGAGATAAACAAAAGTGACTATTTTGGTAGTTTAACTTCTTTTCCTCATTCTAACTCTGTATTTGGTCTATCCAGATCTATATAAATGAATTTAACATTAATTCATATTCAATTCACATCTTTGGAAAAATTACTATTTTGCCCCTATACTTTTATTTAATTACAATTTCGTCCCTAGGCTCGGAAAATGAAATTCACGCAATTTAATCCTTATTCCAAGCTTAGCCGATTTTCATATATAACTATAGCAGCCCATGTATTTCATAAAATTCAGGATTTTTCCATGAATTTTATATCTTTTCAATTTAGTCCCTAAACCACAATTTCATCAAAATTCACTTCACAAAAGTTGTTTATCTATCAACAACCTTTCATTTTCTACCATAAAACTTCATAATTCATGCATATTCATCCATGGTAAAACCTTAGTACTTTGATAACTTTACAAATTAATCTCGAGATAACTAAATTAGGCTATTATAATCTCGACAATATAAAAATTACTAAAAGCGGGACAATGATACATACTTATTTGAGCCAAATAAGTTTGCTAGAGCTCAAGCTCTTATGGCTAGGGTTTCCATGTTTTTAATTTGAGAAAGATGATGATAAAAGATGATATATTAGATTTTAATTATTTATCATTAATTATTTCATCTTTCCAATTTCATCCTTTTCTTTGTTTAATTTTCCATGGATGAATCACCATACTTATCTACTAACTCCTATTAATGGTCTATTTGCATTATAAGGACTTCCAGTGTTGAATTTCATAGTTATTTGATCCCTTTAGCTACTAGAATTCAACTTTTGCATGTTATGCAATTTGGTCCTTTTATCAATTAAACATGTAATCAGTAAAATTTTCTTAACAAAAATTTTATCTGATATCTCAATCATAATGCAGACCATGAAATGATATTAAAATAATTTTTCTTCTGAACTCGGATTTGTGGTCCCTAAACTACTGTTCCGATTTCACTGAAAACGAGTTGTTGCAAAAAATACTTACGATTTTAATGATTGGACTAAAATTTTTAAATAAAAAAGAGTAGAACATTTTAAGTACATGAACTAAATCTTAGATATTTGTCAAGTTGTATATGTAGTGAGTATATACGTGTTTAAAATTTGATCAACTTATTTTAAATATGTTCCATGTCAAATCTAAATAGGGGTGAAACCAAGGGGTTGGTAGAGGCACGACCCCCCCTAAAATAGAAAAAATTTCATTTAAGTCCTTTGGAATTTTTAAAAATTTAAATTAATAAAGATAAAATTGCACTTTGCCCCCTAAAAATGATAAAATTTTGATTTAATCCTTTAAAATTTATAAAGATAGAGGCTATTAAAATGGTGAAATTATATTTTTACTATTGTAAAATTACAATTTAATTTTGGTCCCCTTAAAATAATTTTCTACCTTCGCACCTAAATCTAATCTGGAATCTAATACCTAAGATAGTAAATTTTTTTAATTGATATAATATTGATAGTGTAATACCCCATACCGTACCTGAGACCGGGATAGGATACGAGGCATTACCGAAATTTTTAGAATAATTTCAATTAATTTATATTATTTAGTATTCATTTTCATGTTTCATGTAACATCCTTTTCATATATTCAATTTAAAATATCATATAAAATACGATACAATACTTAAATTTTCATATTTACATGCTCATTCAGGGTATCTGAACCTACCTAACTAAATTGCAGAAATACCAAGATTTAGGGGCATATTGGTAATTTACCATTTTCCCAAATTTCACCCAATCTTAAATTGATAATTTCATTCAATTTATTAATTTAGATAATAAAACAATTTATTCCCTTCAATTTAGTCATTTTTTATATTTTTACAAAATTGCCCCCTAAAGTTTTACTTTTATTCAATTTAGTCCATGAGCTTAAAACATGCAAATTAGCCATGCTAACTGAATATTCATATATATTTTTCCTCCTCCTCCTCTCCATTCCACATCCTTAATGTATACAACATTCTTGTAAGTACGATTTCACAATTTACTTATTAATGCTCACATCAATCTGTTCACACGAGTCATAGTCAATCAATTATTTATAATTTGAGCTACAGAGCTCAAAATTAAGATCCGTAAATTTTACATAAAACTAGACTCACATATCATTCCACCATAAAATTTTAAGAATTTTTGGTATAGCCAATTAGTACATTTTATTCATTTAAGTTTCCCCTGTTTCACTATCCAACAGTTCTGACCTCTCTTCGCTAAAAATTAATTATATCACAGTAAAAAACTCGGATAATGTTCCCATTGATTTCTATTGAAAATAGACTCATTAAGGATTCTAAGCATATAAATTTGAGACTCTAATTAATTTTATTCAATTTTTTGTGATTTTCCAAAGTCAAAACAGGGGAACCCGAATTCATTCTAACATTGTCTCACAAAATTTATTATATCTCATAATTTACAAATCCATTGCTTACACCGTTTCTTCTATTAAAAACTAGACTCAATAAGCTTTAATTTCATATTTTATTCATCTTCTAATTCGATTTTTACAATTTATGGTGATTTTTTAAAGTTAGTCTACTTCTGCTGTCCAATATTGTTTTAGTTCAAGATGTTTATTACCATTTTTCCTCTAAATTTCAAAGGTCATACAATTCAGTCCTTGCTCAATTAGCCCATCTATTAAGCTAATTTTTCTCAATTAACATTTTATTCCATCATTCTAAACTATTACACAATCTTTGAAAATCAAAATTTTAACACTAAACCTTAATTCATAACTTTTTCACAATTAGGTCCTAAAATCAATTTCTATTGAAACTACTTGATAAAATCATCAAACAACAAAATCAAAGCTTCAAATTCATTTTATTTCATCATAAACAGCTAACACTTATCAATGATAGCTTTTAATTTTGTTCATAAAATCAAAAACTAATGAATTAAACACTTGGACCTAATTGTAAAAATCACAAAAATATAAAAATCTCAAAGAAAAGGGTAAGAATTGAACTCACATATGTCAAAGTATGAAAAACCAGCAGCTTTCAGACCTCCCCTGGCGTTTTTGCTGAAGAAAAATGATGATATCTCTAGATTTTTCAAATTTGTCTTGTTTTATATGTTTAATTTGCAAAATTTCCCATTTTGCCCTTGTTTCTCCTTGTCTTTTTTGCTGATTTTCTTGCCCAACCGTCCAGCCCATACAATTTGGGTCCAATTTCCTTTTAAATCCCTCCTTTTTAATCACTTAAACTATTTAATCACAATTTAATAAATTTCACACTATTTTCAATTTAGTCCTTTTTAATTAATTGACTAACCAAAAGTTAAAATTTTCTAACGAATCTTTAATACTAACTTAATAACACTCCATAAATATTTATAAAAATATTTATGGCTCAGTTTATAAATCCGAGGTCTCGATACCTCGTTTCCAACTAAATTTACCTGATTAATTCTTTTAAAATCGCAAAATTCACTAATTAAAAATAATTCTTTTAAGTTCGCGCTTGGCCTATAATTATTATTTGTTAAAATTTCTAAACTTACTCATCGGATTTAATTATCTCGAATCACTGTTTCCGACACCACTGAAAAATTTAGCTGTTACAGATAGTTTAAGAATTTAATTAGAATATTTTAAAATTCGAAAAATAATTTAAAATTTATACCATCAACTAAACATTTTCCTTTTATAAGTCGTTTGATGAGGTTTTTAAAATTTCCAATGCTTGCTTTGGGAATTTAAAGAAATAATACATTTGAGGTTAGTATCTTGTTGCAATAATTTGGAAGATATGAGTTTTATTGTGATTAAATACATAATATTTTTATTATAAATAATAAATAATAATCCTAATAAAATTTAGGATTTTGATATTTTTGGTCGAAAATAAAAAAAAATAACTAGTAATATATACTATAAATTCTACTACGTATTTAAAATACAGGAATGTTTTAAAAATAACATAAATAAATAACGAAACATATGTTTGAAACTAATTAATAATAACATTAAAATAAAAAAATATTAAATTATGAGTAAATAAAATTTAAACACGTAAAACATATATTAATAATATTAAATGTACTACAATTGCTTATAATGATGTTGTCATCAATCTTAAGTTGATATCGAGTTAATTTTTTACACCAATTCAATCAATAACATTATCAATATATATACATACACAATGATGAAGGTAATAAACTGTGCATAATACAATTAAAATATAAATATTAAATTAAAATAAAGTTTTGGCTTAATGGAAAAGTTGAGGATTTATTGATATAAATGATGACATACGTTCAAATTTTACTATATATAATTTTTATTAGTTTTTATAAAGTAAAAGATTAAACCACCCTCAAATAATATAAATTTTTTTAATATGGAAGGATATTTTTGTAATTTTTATAATCGAGTTGGTGCTCGATTGACTTATAACATCAACTCAATTAAGAGTTTAAATAATAATATAGATACACTATATAGGTGAGAGAAAATATTTTTTGTAAAAAAATTAAATTTAAAAAAAAATTACTTTATTATTATTGATGTTGTGGTAAAAAAAACTTGTTTATAAATCCAATGAACATATCTTTGAAACTTAGATATGTTAATTTTAGTTAGTTTATTTAAAAATGATATAAAGTATGAAATGACAAAAATGTCATCAAAATAATAATAGTAATCATTTAATAGAAATGATAAATTAGCTTTTACCCAATTGTTTTGGTACTCGGTTAATTCATGATACTAACTCAATTAGGAGTTTAATTAAAATTAAAATGTTCAAAACATTACATGACAAAGCATTGGTTAATTGGAACCCCAAGTTACGGCCGATTAGTCAAGTATTCATCTTTTCCGAGAATAGTTTAGATTCGAATCATCATTGTATGGGAAAAAGTATCAGTTGAATGATATAGTTTTATTAACCCAAATGTCACAAGTTCAAATTATTTGCAAATTATTTATTGGTTTTTTAAAAAAATAAAAACTAAAATATCTTAAAATAATATAAATTATTTTAAATATGAAAGAATATTTTCATAATTTTCTTAATCTAGTTCGTGTCCGATTGACCTATAATACCAACTTAATTAGGAGTTTAAATAATAGTATGATTGATGGAGGTAATAAAGTATACATAATAAAATTAAAATGTATAAAATAATTTATAATAAAATATTGGTTGAGTGGTAAAATTAAAGTTTCATCAACCCAAATATCATGCGTTTAAATCTCATTGTTTATTTATTGGTCTTTTTAAAAATAAGAAAAAGACTATAATACCCTAAAATAATATGACTTATTTTAAATAAGAAAGAACATTTTCGTATTTTAAAAAGACTAAAATGTCCTAGAAGAATAAAACTTATTATAAATAGGGATAAATATCGAACTATACATGACATTAATCCAATGTGAAATGTTGTACATGGACTTTGATTGTTGCGATTTTATACATGAAATTTGATTTGATTCAATTTTCACAAATCATTGACAATATTATCGAATTAGCACTATTTTTTACAGTGATATATTGCATATACAAACAATTATATTAATCCGATATCGAAACAAATGTATATATTCATTTATTTAATTATGTACAATTGAATTAAAATCAAAATTCCATATATACATATAAACCACAATCCAAATTTTATGTGAATAATTATACCAAATCAAAATCTATATATCAAATTCCACATTGTATTAAGGTTTATATATATATATGATATTTATCCTTTTAAGGCCTCATTTGATGGCTAGTTAGATCTCGCTGATTATCACTGTGTTACACCTCCAGTTGCTTATTGATGATTTCTTCTTTAGTGCACTTAACTTTTTTTTTAAAATTTACCATGACACTTTTTTATTTTTTTCAAGGTTTCTTTTCCATTTTAATGTTTAAAGTTGAAAAGCCCAAGCAATTTTATCTCCAGATTAGGCTGAATAAATACTTATATTATATAATAAATTAATAAATATTAGAATTTATAGGATAATAAGTAAATAACAATTGAGGTGTTTTAATATTATAAATATCATTAAAATATATACAAATATTTTCTTTGTTATATATAGGTAATTAATTTAATCTTACTAATCAAAAGCTTAATGAGCTTAAACTTATTAGTGAAAAATGATGACACCATTAGTAATTAATCATATGCCATAAAAATGGTTTAATTTCTTATATGACCTTAGTTTAATTGCCACATACTAGATTTAAAAATCAATTCCCACACACTTTCATCACTAAGTAATTTTGTCCCTGTACTATTTTTAATAGCGGATTTAATTCAATACCTCTTAACATTTCAACCTCTCCATTCCATATTTGACACGTGATTATCCTATTTTAATTATTTACTGTCTCGATTCAATAAATTCTATCCAAAATCAAATTTTTTTACACCGTTATCATTATTAATATCAAATTTACAATTAACCTTAGATTTAATATTCAAATTGTGGACAACCTTTTTCTTTGGACTCTACTATCTTAAAAAAAATATCTATAAAAAAAGGATAAATTTAAAAATTATACATGAATCTTAATTGTGATTCAATTGTGTACATAAAATTTTAATTTTAATTCAATCATACACGTTTAAAGAAATACGTATATCGATTTATTTTTCTATTAGATAAATATAATTATTTATGTATGCAATATATAAATATAAAATGATGCTATATCAATAATTGTGTTAATAGTTTGTAAGTATTGCATCAATTCAAGATTTCATGTATAAAATAACACAAAATCAAAATTCATGTATAAATTTACATATTAAACCAAAGTTCATGTATAGTTTTGAGATTTATAAAAAAAAATTATATGTGAAAATGATGAGGAAAACTTAGTAGTATTACTAACTTATAAAAAAAGTTGAAAAACATTTCATATAAACTGGTAAAAGTATCATGAAGGTCTCTGTATTAATATTAATAGTTAGATTACATTTTGCTTTCTCTACTAAAAAATGGGTAACTTAATCTCTTTACATTAGATAAAAGAGCAAATTGGTCCAATTTGTTAAAAATTTCATTCAATTATACAGTTGAAAACTAGGATAGCTAACGGAATAACCATACAATGACATGTGGTGTGTCATATGTACCTCATGCTAATGTAGATAGACTAGTTTTTAACATTAGAAATAGATAAAAAAAATTTTAATAATAGGATCACTTTACTTTTTGATCTAATGTACATGGAATAATTTATCTAATTTTTAAATAAAAATACGAAAAATAATTTAATTCTTAATACAAAAACTTTCATTATACATTTACTCATCCAAACCTTTTGTACGCCTTTAGATATTCTTCCTCTTTTTGTCAGTAGAAAATAATGGAGACAACTTAGTTTTAGATTTTCCCATAGCCCGATTAAAAGATGGAGTTGTTATGGTTGCTTTTTATGAACTTACTACGAAGTACTTTCTTAATTAGCTTCAATCGAAAGGTAATCCTAATTTGAAATAGCATTTTTAATGAGTCAAAATATATACATATTTTAAGCATTCAACTCACTGTAAAAAAGAAAAATAGTGTTTAAAAAAAGAAAAATTAAATAATAAAGAAAAACATTAACTTACAATGATGAACCAATCTCTACTATAGATTCTTTTGAAGATTTTAGAGTTGAGAATCTAAATGATTAAGGTTTATGAACTAATGTGTTTCAGTGTGAGATAAAGTCAACTAAGTTGAACCCAATGCCTATAATGTTCCATTTCTCTTCTCCTATAGGAACATAAGATTGAGTCACGGAGCTCCACTACTTGTAACCAATGTTGTCCCCACCCTTTTGACCATTGTATTTTCCTTTATTTATTTTATTCATTTCTTCTACATCAAGGCCAAGGCCAAACCCTCTCTAGTTATCCTTTCAAGTTGGATATCCGCTCGGCTTGCTTACATTATAGTGCCATTACACTGCCATTTTTTTATTTCTGAATTTTTCATTTCTTTTATGACATCAACTTTTGTCTTTTAGCCAATCCCATACATACAAATAGCTCTGCCTATCCTCAGTTTCAGCTTCACCAACACTCTAAACATGGACTTGCTAAACAAATTGAAGGCATTTTTTGTGTCAATGTGTCCTATATTATTAATACCACATTCGTCACAGCCGCCACCACCACGACCCGACCTTGAATTGCACCAGCAACAACCACCACCTTCTGCAAATGAAACCTTGCCCCCAGACTCACCATTTCAGACCTTCAACCACTCCGACTTTCAATCACCACCACCACATACACCGCCGCTTCCCCAACAACAATCGCTGCCACCAATTCCCTCCCATCAGAAACTTGCAACACCTCAGCAGCATCTACAATGGAGAAGCGCAGTCCTCTAACTTTGTTTTTCGTATCCCATTACCGTGCTCCAATTCCAATACGTCCAAACCGATCAAAATCAACCCAATGTTTCTTTGGTTGTGCTTTCCATTCTCATCCTACTTACTTTCAAACTTTTCTTATCGGCTTTGTTTATCAAACCAATTTCTACCCAAACTTCAGAAATGTTAGAAAAAGTTGGGGTCCTTGTAGCTGCTGCTGCAATTTGTTATGCCGTAGCAATCCCCTTCCCCTTGGAGCTTAAATGCGTCGCCTTTGCCATGTTTATATTCTTCTTACTCCTTCTCACCGCCTTCATATACTTTGTTGACTTTCAATCACCACCACCACATACACCGCCGCTTCCCCAACAACAACCGCTGCCACCAACTCCCTCCCATAGGAAACTTGCGGCAGCTCAGCAGCATCTGCAATGGATAAACGCAGTCCTGTCATTTTGTTTTTCGTATCCCATTACCGTGCTCCAATTCCAATAGGTCCAAACCAATCAACCCAATGTTTCTTTGGTTGTGCTTTCTTTTCTCGTACTACTTACTTTCAAACTTTTCTTACTGGCTTTGTTTATCAAACCAACTTCTATCCAAACTTCAGAAACATTAGAAAAAGTTGGAGTCCTTGTAGCTGCTGCTGCATTTTGTCACGCCATAGCAATCCCCTTCCCCTTGGAGCTTAAATGCGTCGTCTATGCCGTATTTATACTCTTCTTACTCCTTCTCACCGCCTTCATATACTTCAATGGCAAAGGGGCTTGATGAATTGCATGCCTTTCGTTCTTCTTATTTAGAATAAACTTCGTGCAGATTCAGTGTAACAACATGGACCATTTGATTTCTTTGTCAATCTTTGTAATGAAAGTGAATGTATGAGTATCCAAAATTTATCTTATTTCATTCAGGTAATTGAGTAATTTGCAGGGAATTGTAGCAAAATTTGTATGCTTATGTGCTTCCATTTATGTGAGAAATTTACTATTATGATACCAATAATTCTATATTCAGTTCTGTTAAATTTCGAATGCAAAGAAGATTACTGCTCTGGCGCTGTCTCTTCTTGTAAATTAAATTATTAAATTGAGTGCAGCAAGAGATTTTAAGTTTTTATATTAAAAAAATTAAAGTAACAATAAAGTGTCTATTCAAGACTTGCATATAAAATTGAGCATGATAAATCTTGAACTTGAATTCTTATGAACTAAAGCTTTTGTCTTTGTCAACTATGCTAAAATTTAAATAATTTTTTAAAAAAATTACAAGTACAAATACAATATAAATCACATATTATACATGTATGATCAACTAGAATTAGAACAAGCTCAATACAAAGCATACCATATTAAAAATAAAAAAATATCCAAACCTAAATCATAATAAATTTGGGTAAATCTCACACATAATCAGACTTAAATTCAAAATCATTTGAAAAAAAATCCACTCATGATATTTACACATAATAAAGTTTAAATCCAGACCATCAAAATTTTATTAACTCAATTTAACCAACGCAGTCAATGTAAAATAATCAAAAGGTTAGTTGAATTAAAGATATTCCATTTTGACGTGAACTGAACACATCTGAGCTCGACGTAGTATAAGGTGGACGAGTTTAAACATAAACATTGGCAAAAACATAGTTTAGTCGGATGTTTGTGCATATATGACTATATATGCGTGTGCAAATATAGAATAATAGATTGTTGATTTTTGGTATTATTGAATTGGCTTTCTTACTGTTGATTTCGAATGTAAATACAATGTGAACATTGGAAAGTGATGTATGGCTTTTATGCTTTCTTACATCCATGAACCTATAACATTTGTATGTCCCATCTAAATAAATAAACTGCATACCTTATTAAAATAAGCAAAAGACTATCGAATCAATAATAGGATAGTGTGAGTTTTGTGGTGAACCATCTGACACATTCCACAAAATCGAAGATCTACAAGGAAAGGTAGACAACTAGTAAGCATTTTGAATGCTTAGTAAATCCATACCAAATTTACTTGACTTACCTTAACATTTTAAAAATTTATACAATTGTAATAGATTGATATCTAACATGGCATCTTTGGCAACCTTACACTTTCATAAGCATTTCAATAAATATATCAAATGGGTTAGTTCGATTACAAGTCATGAACTCATAATACAATCATAATAAACATATAATATTCCATCATATGTCATATACCAACTATTTCATTTTCAACTTATAACTTATGCATATAATTTCATTCATATATACATTTTCATTCCAACCATTTCATTTTCATATGGTACCATTTCCATTTCCGTCTTTCGCTTGGAAAACTAAAGTAAATTGAATTCGGATACTCGGGGCTAGTTTGATTACATATGTTGACATTATTGGGCTGCAACATTAGCTTCGAATCAGGGTTGCTAACACTAGCTTGGTTCGATGTTGCTAACACTAGTTTCAGAGAATCCACAACATATGTTGAACCTTAAGCCATCAAATTAATCACTGATCATGACACCTATTTATTTTTGAAACCCTAATGGTATGCTATTCGTATCCCAATCGTTTACTAAGTTCACAAGGGCTTTAATGCCATTTCCATATCAATTCAATCTCTTTATAACGGTTTATACATTATGTCTAATCCATATACACATTTCTTTACCCTTCTATACCTCGTATCAATTCATAGTTGTCATTTAATTCATACTTTATGGTTTAGTCCTTTAGATGCCAAAATTACCGAAACTAAACATGTATATATATAAAAACTAAATAGTATAATCACACAATTCAAACATAAAATAATATAATAAACTAATTTTTTTCCCCTCGCGGGCATTTCCCCTTAAACTTTTTCGATTTGGGGACATCAATCTCTTATTTTAGTGTTGCGCTCAACACCCCTTTACCCACAGTAACTCTGCACATAGCAAGCTATCCCTCGAGCTCCATGATTTTTATGTTCAAAGCCGTCATTGTGGCTTCATTTTCTTCCGTCATAGCTATCATCACAACTTCAAGAGCATCATTTTTTTTTCTTTCAGCTTACCCACAATAGTATTGAGGAACGCTTCCATTGCATCCATATTGGAACTAAGGGCTTCTATCACATATTCCTTGAACTGCTCTTTTATCGTATTTAACTCATTAATGTGTGTCTCTACTACTTTGAGTGTTTCCTTCACTTCACCTATGGATTCCTCGAGATGGACCATACGACTTTCCAAAGCCAACAACATATCTCTCAATCTGCTATTTTTTTTGGACCTCTGACGGATCTCCATCGGGACATTCTACTTGTCTTCTCCTTTTGTCATCTCAAAGCGCCTTCGAACCTTAGCTCGAATACCGGTTATCATGGGGCTATACCTTTTGTCTTGAAATCCGTGTGGCTCTAAGCAATTTATTTGCTTCAAATGCACCTAAGTCAGCCTAACTTTTGCAAAATGAGAATTGAAAAAGTGATGAGACCTCTATTTATAGTTGGGCTCTCCTAGAACCAACGGTCTAGATTGAGTTTTTATCGACGATCAAGATTAGAATCTATCTACAATTGAGAGTATTAAGGGATTTAAATTCTATACAATCTTATCCCTTTAGGATTTATACTATTTACCTTTATGCGACACTATTTGTAGGTTAAACGAGCCGTATTCTATTAATTGACCTTTATGGGACACTATTTGTGCAATTATCATGGATTTTGATCTGCAGCTCATGAGAATTACCTCTGCTTATTATCCCCATTGCATCATCGCCATTGCCGCTGCTAATTATCTCTCACAATGGAAGAAAACAATTGGGGGTTTTGCCACCTGGACCTTGCTGACCATTTATTTGCAAGCAATAATCTCGTATTGTTGAAGGGATGCTCCACTTTTTGCAGCTTTTTTACTAAGTTTTGTTTTTTTTAGATAGTTTTGTCTAGGTTTGTTTGGGTGTCTCACATTGATATATGCTTTCTGAAAATTTTTTACTTTGTACAATGAAATTACTCTTAGATTACTTAAAACAATTTTGGGTTGTTATTTGTGTTGTCTTTGTTCACGTCGAATTGTTTTCTAATTAGAATTAGGTAAATTTTATAAATTTCAGCATATTGGTTTCAAATTTGTTGATGAAGATTAGTAGAAAAAGAAGAACACTAAGAGAAACACAAATTACCCAGATTTTAAAAATTTTTAAGTTAAAAACATTTAATTATTTCATGAAAGTAATTTAAAAACAAATTTCTACTTTTATCATTTTGAAAATTTTCTATTTTAACAATATATTTTATTATATATTTTCTAAATTTTTATATATTTATTTATATTTTCAATAAGCTTTAAAATATATTGAATAAAATATAATTTTTTAATTAATAATGCCACGCGGCATATTTTTATTGGCCTTCATATTTTTTTAGTAAAGTTTAAAAAAATGGACCAAACATATAACATAATAATATCTTAGATACCAAATTGGGACAAAAAAAGTTTAGATGCCAAAATCGGAAAACAAATATATTTTAGGAGTCAAATCATGAATTACTCCCATAAAATATTGTAAACTTAAAAAACAGATCAAACCGATATTGAACTTAAATATTCAAATCTGAACTCGACTTATGTTTTAAACGGGTTCAAATTTTTTATCCAAAACTATTTTTAAATTTAATATTTTTATTAAAACCTTCCTAAATTTTGAATAGTTCTTTAAACTAAAAAAGATAACACATGAACAAGTTTAAGATTGGATAATCTCAAAATCATTAATGGTCAACTTTGAACAGACAACCTTGGCAAAGTTTTCCTGAATGAATTGAAAATATGTCAACAAAAACCATGCATAATCATCATTATCAAAAAATAAGAAAATAAACTAAAGAAGCATAGGACAACAAACAATATTAAAATAGATAAAAGTTTTTGTTAAGTGAGATCGAATATTATATATAATTATAAAAATATATAAATTTATAAAATAATTTGTTATTGTTAAAAGCTTTTAAAAAAATCATATCCACTAAATTTTAGATAAATAATTTTTTTGATTATCTAAACTTAACTTGATTTGATAATAAAAAGAATTAAGGATAAAAATGTTAAATATAAACATTATGTTTATTATTAATATTAAAAATAATTTTTAAAAATTAAACTTCAATTCAACCCATCAATTTATTCTATTTTAACTAAAAAATTTGTATTGAGTTAGAAATTTGTAATGGACTCCAAATCCAACCTTCAGATTCTAAACAACTCTTTCTTTTTGGAATCTTTCTCGTTTTAAAAAATCAACCACAAAAAGAACATAGATTATATGTTAAAAGAATGAGGAAAAACGTAGCATTACAACTTATGACTTGACATTTTGATCCCAAAGGTTGAAAAACATGTCATACAGACTAGTACAATATTCGGAGCTCCACTCCATTCCCCGCCCCCCCCCCCAATCTTTAATGCCACTTTGGTGTTCATCGTATCCATTTTGTTTTAATCTTTAATTTGCTAAAGGAAAGGCAATTTCACAACTCCTTCCCTTTATTTTTCCTTTCACTTTCTCTCTTGTACTACATAAAATATATGCAACCTTTTTGTCTTTTTTCTTTACTAACCCATGCATTTGACATACAGCATTCTGACCTCCATTCCCCAGGGAACTCTATAAACAAGATTATTAATCCAATGTGAGATAGAGGCAACTAAGTTGAACCCGATGCCTATAATGTTCCATTTCTTTTCTCCTATATGAACATAAGATGGAGAGTCCCGGAGCTCCACTACTTGCAGCCAATATTGGCCCCACCCTTTTGACCATTCTATTTTCCTGCATTTTTTTATTCATTTCTTCTACATTAAGGCCAAGGCCAAAGCCTCTCTAATTCTAATTTCAAGTTGGATATCCGCTTGGCTTGCTTACATTATAGTGTTATTACACTGCCTTTTTTTTTTTCTGAATTTTTCATTTCTTTCCATAACATCAACTTTTTTCTTTTAGCCAATCCCACACATATAAATAACTCTGCCCATCCTCAGTTTCACCTTCACCAACACCTTAAACATGGACTTGCTAAACAAATTGAAGGCATTTTTTGTCTCAATATGTCCTATATTATTAATACCACACTCGTCACAGCCGCCACCACCACCACCCAACCTTGAATTGCACCAGCAACAACCACCACCTTCTTCTGCAAATGAAACCTTGCATCCAGACTCACCATTTCATACCCTCAACCACTCCGACTTTCAATCACCACCACCACATACACCGCCGCTTCCCCAACAACAATCGCTGCCACCAATTACCCCCCATCAGAAACTTGCAACAGCTCAGCAACATCTACAATGGAAAAGCGCAGTCCTCTCATTTTGTTTTTCGTATCCCATTACCGTGCTCCAATTCCAATACGTCCAAACCGATCAAAATCAAAGCAATGTTTCTTTGATTGTGATTTCTTTTCTCGTCTTACTTACTTTCAAACTTTTCTTACTGGCTTTGTTTATCAAACCAATTTCTACCCAAACTTCAGAAACATTAGAAAAAGTTGGGGTCCTTGTAGCTGCTGCTGCAGTTTGTTACACCATAGCAATCCCCTTCCCCTTGGAGCTTAAATGCGTCGTCTTTGCCGTGTTTATACTCTTCTTACTCCTTCTCACCGCCTTCATATACTTTAATGGCAAAGGAGCTTGATGAATTGCATGCTTTTTGTTCTTCTTATTTAGAATAAACTTCGAGCAGATTCAGTGTAACAGCATGTACCATTTGATTCTTTGTCAATCTTTGTAATGATGTGTAGCGAATGTATGTGTATCCAAAATTTATCTTATTTCATTTAGGTAATTGAGTAATTTGCAAGAAATTGTAGCAAAATTCGTATGCTTATGTGCCTCCATTTATGTTAGAAATTTACGATTATAATATCAATAATTCCACATTCAGATTTTTAAATTTCGAAAGTAAAGAAGATTACTGATCTGGCTCTTTCTTTTCTTGTAAATTAATTTGTTAAATTAGGATTTAAATTTTTATATTAAAAAAAATAAGATAATAACAAATAGTGAAATTTAAGACTAACATAGATTAGTCGGATGTTTGTGCATCAGTATAATATATGTGGCGTGAGCAATTGTGAAAAGCAAATATAGAAGAACGAATGGTTGGCTTTGGGGTTTTTTTTTTTTCCTTTTTTCTGAGAATTTGCAGGATTTTATTATTGAAAAACAAAGCCCATAACAGAGAGTCCAAAATACAAATCGGTCAAAATCCAAAGATCAGCCCAAACCCAGCTAAATAAAGGAGTTTGTTCTAGAAAAACAAAATGCTTCAGCAGCATTAAAGATGAGCACCTCTCCTGAGGTAACAAAAAAAAATCTCTCCTGATTTCACACAGCATTAGGGCGACGCCCATTAGCAGCTTTGTCCACTCCTTCGACGGTCTCTGTCCACCATCTCCACAGCATAAGCAGGTACTCCTCCATTAACATCCCGTTGGTCGCCATTTCTTAGCCCTTCTGTCGCTAGTAGATTTGCAACCTCGTTCTTCGACCGTTTTCCATGTAAGAACCTGCACATCTGAAAACCTTTGCTAAACCAAAGACAGTCTTTAATGGTTTTGGTACTATTTAATTGGCTGTTCTAGTTCTTACATCTATAAACCTACAACATTTGTATGCCCCATTCTAACCAAACAACTCTAAATAGATCAAATACATACCTTTTTATCCTTTTTTTCAAGTCCCATAATCAATAACTTCCCATTACATGAATGTATTTATTATTAAAAATGAAATTTGCCAGCGAAAGACCATTTGACAAGTCCTTCACCTTATTTTTCCTTTCACTTTCTCTCTTGTCTCATCTCAGTTCACACTTCATAAAATACATGCAACCATTTTGTCTTCTTTCTTTATTAGCCCATGCATTTGACAAACAGCACTCGGTCCTCTATCTTAATAAAAAAATTGGTAACTAATGTTTACATGTGTGTCAAAATAATCTTAATTGTATTTTTAAATTTTTTTTACTATCAACCTTTGTTCCTTTCTTTTAATATACTTTCTCTAATAGATTTAATAATAGTACCGTGGATGATGTAGAATTTTATGTAATTTATTATTTAGATAACTTAATAATATAATTATATGTGAAAAATAATAAAAATAAATAAATAATATATTAAATTAATAACTCTTAATTTAAAGAAAATAAATGCAACTATCTAAAAAAATTAATTCAATAAAAAAATTTCAATAAACAACCGTATATAAAAGATTGAAACTTTTTGAAAGAAAGGAAAATTGAAACTTAGAATTTATTCATTAAATTTAGAAAAAAACATATTAAAAAAAAGAACAAGGGTTGATGGTCAAAAAAAAAACTAAAAAATATAATTAAAGCAATTTTAACAAAATATACAAATATTAGTGGTCAAATATATCATTAAACCTTTTAAATACTAACACTCATTTTGAGAAAAAGATACTTTGGAGTGAGGACGAGAATTTGTAATTCATTTAGTTATATTAGGGTATAATTGAAAAAAATGCAATTAGATATATTGCATATATCATCCAACTTAGTGATAAATATGCATTAATTTACACTTCTATGATTATTTGTAAATTAGGTAATATTTCGGGACCGATCGTCAAAATTTTTTACACTAACCATAATGAAAAACACCGTGAAATGAAAAGGCAAGCCCAAGAGGAGCAACCGAACAGCTCCCTTGTACTACTTTTAACTTTCCCCTACTCTTGTTGAACCAAAGAAAATACAGCAGCCAACAAAACCTAAACTTCCAACTTCTTTTGATCTGAAAAATGTGGGTGAGATTAGGTTGGGAATCAGTAGAATTGCAAAGTTGTGGGTCAAGATGTATGCTCATACCCTGAATCCTCTACATTGCTTCTCACTGATCTCAGTCCGGCGGACGACACAGTCACAACTACCTCTTCATTCCAATAATACAGCTCAAACTCTCTTGTGCCACTTTATTTTTGTTCTGTGAACATGCAACAATGTGCAGGCATTTGTTAAAACTTGTTGCTAAAAAATATAATTTTTTTTATAAATTTATATTCATAATAGATCTAGACATCCTCTTGTCTAGTTTCATTCTACACCTGTAGTTTTTTTATTTTTTGAATTTATATTTCCATATTTATAATGTTTTAAATTTTATTATTATTTTATTATTTTTGCTAGCTGCTCAATGACAGAAATAATTGGTCAAGGTACTTAATTGATGAGAATTTTATCGTTGGGATCTAAATGATAAAAAAGATGTCCAACTTTGAAGCTAAGAACTTCTGCAACGTTTACCTCGCCACACACAGCCTTCACTCCACGGTAATTCTTTCCAATTTTGTAGTTTGATGTGTTTGAGGTTGCTTGCTCCGTTACAATGCTTTCTTACATCGTAGTGGTAATGTTGTACGCGTAGAAAGCATAGGAGCTGAACAAGAGTGGTAGGGATGTACTGACATGTAGCTTCCTTTTTTGTACCTGTAGCTCATCCCAGCTACTGCTATAGTCTGTCCATTGACGCCTGCAACAGCCACCCTTAGAAATTGTAATGGTCAGTGCTGGCAAGTGGACTTGGTCAAATGTGATAACAAGATGTATTTTCGTAAGGGATGGAGAAGATTCATCGATTAAAACTCTGTAGTGGATGGGAATTTTTTAATTTTCAATTATGTCGGTGGTTGTGTGTTCGATGTGAAGATATATGAGTTTGATGCTTGTGAGAAGAGCATACCTTATGTGGTGTCGGAAGATGAAGAATCAGAGTCAGAATCAGAATCAGAAGATGATGATAGTAATAGCGATGATGCTATGAACGATGAAGGAGCTGACTCTACGGAGGTTGAGGATGAGGAGATCCATCCAGAAGATTATGTTCAACATTTGAATCCTTATTTTGTGGTGAAGACCACAAAGTCTTCACAGAGGACGAACGAACTGGTATGTTTCTACAAATTTCAGTTTTGGGTAACATATGTTTGCATGATTAGCTAAGAATGGTCTAAATATTTTCTACTAACTTATGGCTTCACGATTTCAGTGTATTCCAACTGGTATAGCCAAAGATTTTGGAGTGAGTTTAGAAGACGGGGAGAAAATTACATTTGTTGACCCATACAACCGGAAAAGCATTGGGAAGGTTGTGGAATGGAAGGACCAACGAACATGCATAAAGGGGTTGTGAAGTGTGTTGATTCGAAACAAAGTCAATCTGGAGCGTGACACCTGCATTTATGAATTCCTGATCGAAAACGGACAACAAGCTGAAATGGGTGTGCAAACTAAGTCCATCCAAGTTCATGTTTATTTGTCGCAGGAAACCTTCCGAGTCGGGGATAAAGGCTAGCAAGAAGCAAAAGCAAAAGTGAAAACATATTTAGACATGGGTAGATTTATTAGGACATGGTTTGTAGTTGAGGTGTAAAGGTTTAATGCTTTCGAAAATGAATATTTAGGATTGCCCTCTATTTTACTTGCAGTGTAGTTTTGTCAATTATTCAGGATTGCAGCAATCATATATATGTATATATATTGTTTCACTGGAAATTTTCTTAAGTTTCTTTCATTCTCAATTGGTATGGAACTTGATTGTATGTTGGGTTGCTATTTTGAAACTATATCAACAGATAAAAAAATGCCATAGTTTTAAGTATGGCCCAGCAGCACAAAACTCATACCAGTTAGTTTCAATACGTAATTGCTGCATTATGGATGTCATTATAGTTAGTTTCGGACTTGCTCATACTCCGATTAAAAGATGGAGTTGTTACTTATTATGGTTTCTCAATTTCTCAGCTCTACCACCGGTTGCTTTTTATCAACTTACTACAAACGACTTGGTTAAGATGTTTCCTGATTAGCTTCAGTTAAAGGGTAGTCTATTAGACCTATCTAAGGGTTCGGTAATTTATTTGGCCCTGACTTGAGTCGAATTTAGGCAAGAATTTTTCATTTTGGGCCGGTCTGACTTGAATTCAATTTAAATAGTAGAAATATTTTTGTTGAGGAAAAAAGTACATTTAAGTCGTGGATGAGATTAAAATACAAAGTGATTTACTTGTTTGATATGATGATTAGATTTTTTTTTCTAAAGAAAATGACCCTAAGTTCACCTCAATTTATTGCTTCATGAATAATAATGTTAAGGATTTCCAACGGATGATTAGATTTTTATTATTAAATATTACTAATAATTTAAAATACAAAAAAGATTAAATAGATTTTTTTACATAAAAAGATGTAGAAAAAGTCTTTCAACATCATCATCTTCATCTTCTCTTCCACGTCTCTGTCATGCCATTTTAGCCAATTTTCATTTTCTTCCCTTTCGGTCCTTTTTCCACCATTACCAACCCTTTCAAGCTCAAACTTCAAATTTCTTCCATAGATTTTTAGTGAAATCAAAAGAACAACTCCATGACAAGCTAATTTCTTGTGAAGTTAGCTAGTATACATATTTGAGGAGAGAGAAGAAAAGTTAGGGATTTGAGAAAAGTTGAAGTGATGAAGTTTTATTAAGGGATTTCATGTTTATCTCATTAAAAGTGCATGAAAATAGTTTGTGATTATTGTTTTAATAATAAATATTGTATATGTGTGTTATGTCAATGAACAGAAACAGAAGAGCAGTGACCATCAAGTTGGAGATAAAGGTGAAGAAGTAACAAAAGAGTGAAGGAAGAAGAAAGAGTTAATTCCAAGCATTTCATTGTAAGTACCACAAGAATTTTACTTTACCTAATTAAAACTTAAATGAAAACTTGATAATTTGGTTTTAGTAATATTCATGGGATTTATTTGTATATGAAAATGACAATATGTATTATGAAATGTATTTGAAAGTGAAGATGTTAAATTATAATGAATCGAATAGTTTAGTTTATGTGTAGTGAATTTTGGAAAAATAACTAAATTGCAAAAAGCATAAAAGTTGGATAGGTGAAATGGATAATAAGATAAAAACATTTAAGTGAAGTGTTAAATGTTGATAAAATAAATGTAAAGTGAAATGTGATGATTGTTGTTTTTATATAGATAAGAACTAAATCGTAAAAAAAAAACAAAAAAAGAGTAAAGTTTGAATTGTTTTTATTTATTGAGAAATGTAGTGAAATTATATATATATATATTCAAATACCTATGTAGACAAAATGAGAATTAGTAGAATATAAATGACATGTCATTAGAAAACTTTTTATACGCGCAAGTGATAGTGGCACTATGGTGCAAGTGTTGTGGCACTACGGTACAAGTGGCAATAACACACCCGTGCAAATAACAGTGGCACCTCGGTTCAAATTATTGAATTTTTTCGCATATCCTATATGTTCTATTAAGTCTACAATTGAGCTATAAATGTTAATAATAAGTGCATTTAACAATGAGATAGGTAATTGACTTATAAATGACAAGTTTGAGATTTAATTGTAGTCATATTGTTTTAAATTCGCGCATGATTGTGATCATTTCATAAGTTAAAATTAGCACAAATTTTTAACTAATAGTTGTAAAGACTTTTTAAACTAATTATTGTGAATTAAACTATAATTATTTTTGAATATATCATTATCATAAATTCTATTAAATTATATTTCTTTTAAATGTATAATTATCATAACGTCTATTTTATTTCAATTTTTTAGCTAATAATTTTAAATTAAATATTATAATTATTTTTAAACGAGAATTTAGTAATATAATGAAAAATAAATGGTACTCTCGTCAGTTCAAAAAATTTTTAAACTCGTGTTTTTGTATATATTATAGATTATTGTTGTTGTTAAATTAAGTTAAGAAAATAAAATAAATATATATACTAATTTTTTTATCTCGTGCAATGTATAGGTTGCTCGTGTGTTTTATAAAATTGTTATTATTTAAATAAATATATAAATGATGTAATTTTATTAAATCAGTTTGTTCAAAAATTACAAGTACATGATAACGAAAAACTACACTAAGAGCACTAAATCCCAAAAAAGGTTTATTGCATTATATTTCTTGAACCAAATGTCCCTTTAAAAAAATCACATCCTCTTATAATCATAAAATGAAAAAACACAAAATACTCATTAAAATTAAGTATTTTTTCTTTATGAATAATTATTTTATCGTGGAAAAATTTTAGGAAATATTTGTAATAACATGTGTATGATAAAGTTATATATATATAAGCATTATAAAGCTTTGTTTTACATTGTTTTTGAAAAAGTACTTTTGAAGCTATAAGCAATACTAAACAGACAGTTTTTGAAGTCAACAATGTGTTTTAACTGAAAAGCAATTTTCTTTTTAGCTTTTTTTTTTAGGAAAAACAATTTTGAACCTTTATTTATAATCCAAGTTATTTTTGTAATATTTATATTGGGGGTAAATTATTTTTCTTTTGAAATTTATTTCAAATATATAACTTATATATTTAAATTTGTAATGGTTAGACTTTATTAATATTTAAAATATAGATTATATATTAAAATTAAATTTTACAAAAAATTAATATTAATTGCTTTCTAATATTTAAATTTTATATTTCATATATCAAAATATTAATAATGATAGTTACAATAAATTATTTTCTTATATTTTTACTAAAATATCGTAATATTAACGAATTTAAATATTATTTAAACACATATTTTTTACTGCGCAAAATTATGTTTAAAATGAATACTTTATTTCTAGAAGTGTTTTTTATAGTAATATTAAATATTTAAATCTTAAACAAAACTTTTCGTAAGTGTTTTTTGAAAGCAATGAGAAACTAGTCATGAATCTTCTTGTTAATATTTTTATTTCATTAAAGAATAATAATATTGTCGATTGCGTTTTAGCTTGATTGATATGGACATTATTATCAATGTAAGAGGACATAAGTTTTTAGTATTATCATTCTATTTATAGATTAGGGAAGAATTATAGATCATTCTAAATATTATTTGTTAAAAAATAATAATAACATCATTTTCCTTATTACTTAAAGCAAAATGTTATTAAAAAAATTGAAAAAATTGGTGTATTTAGATTATGTTTGAATAATCCGTGCCACGATAATGATAAGAATAATTGTGCAATTAATTATCGATTATCATGATTTCCGAAGTGCTTGAAAATCCCAATCTCCTACAACGTAAATGGCGCGTGCATTCCACGTTCCATGACATAGCATGATAGCCCATTAAATATCATCTGCCAAACACGGCAACCTGCTTGCCTTCTCCTCTTTATTTCATGATTTGTTATTTATAGTACATACCATAAATTTTAAAATATGTAATTATATATATAAATTTTAATTTAATGTAATTACATACGAAATTTTAATTATAATTTAAATGGATACTTAAAATTTTAATTTAATCATAGATATTTAAAGAAATAAATATATTAATTTATTTTTATATAGAATAAATATAATTATTTATATACATACATTATATAAACATAAAAGGATGTTATATAAATAACTGTGCTAAAATTTGACAAGAATTGGATCAAATCAAAATTTTATATATAAAATTGTACAAAATTAAAGTTTATGTATACAATTACAGATTAAACATAATTAATGTACAATTTTGTGATTTATCCCCGTATGTTATGAATTAAACAAATATTTTAAAAATAATATTTTTTTATTAAAAAATTATGTTCTTAAATAAATTTTAAATTGTTTAGAAATCTCGTATAAATTAAATAGTTTAAATTACAATACTAAAATGAAGGGGTGGTTAAGATGAAGATTACGATTCTTGTTGTTGATATTAGTTTACTATATTTTCTTCACACACAATACGGATGTTCATACAATCTAATATTGATAATACAATTTTTTAAGTTTAGTAATAAAATTAAAAATAACATATTTTAAATTTTAAAATATTTTTATTTTTATTAACCCTGCTATTTGTTTATTACGTATTGATTTTTTAAATTATCAATTTTTTTTACTTCGTATAATTAATATAAAGTAGTACTGTTAAAAATAATAAACATAGTTAAAATATGTCAATTATTTTAATTTTTCAAATATTTTAATAATTATTATTATAAAAATTTAAAATTTTGAATTTACTCTAAATCAATAGTCTTGACTCTTTGATTTTTATTTTATTTTTCTTATTCATTTAATAATCTATAAATTGAGCATAATAATTTATGAATAATGTAAAATTAATATAACTTAATAATTATTGTGTACACAATATTATATATATTTTGGAAAGGGATATTTCTTCCCCAAAATAAGTTAAATTCCAAGTTGTCATGAAAAATTTACATTTATTATTTGATAATTTTTAATTATTTAAGAGTTTTTACTCCTAATTAATGGTTAAAAGCACTTTTTATATATAAAAAATTAAAAGCATTATTTAAAATAATATTTGTAATTATTTTTTTACAAAACGGTACCATGGTATTAAAAATTTTATTGATAAAATCTATGAATATTTACAACACTTAATCATAAATAATAGCAAAATAACTCTTGCTACAATTTATTATATAATAAAAGATATTTATATTTAAAAAATTAAAGTGTGATTTCTAATTTACACTGAAAAAAAAAATAGTATTTGGGGTAACTTATGATAATATAAAAGTTGAAGTACCAAATTAAATAAAAAAATTAAAGTATAAAGATTAAATTTTAAATTTGAGCATAGTATACTGACCAAAACTGAACTTCGACCTAGAAAAAAAATACAGTGCCATACCCTTTTACAACACTCATACTCTTTTTTGTTTTTGTCAGAATGTTCATATATAGTTGAAAAATCACTTTTAACATTTTAATTATAAATAATTTTTTTATCCTTCGGCACTTGTTAGCATACAAAAGATATGATAGCAAAATAATATGATAGCTATCACATATAAATACGTAAATTATATGGACTAACTAATGTCATTGTAAAAGTCATTGTTTTTAGAACTAGACTGGACCGACCAATTGGACCAGTGAGTAGGGGTACCAAACTCGAATAAAGGGTCAAACTTGTTGACTTGTAAACCGGTCAAACCGGTCAATGGATTGATTGAGTTGGTTTTCTCTATTTTTAAATATTTTTATTTTCTAATAATGTATTTAATCGAACCAATCAAACTGGTTGAAGTAATGATCAGTAGTCTAATCGGTTCGACCATCAGTATGATTTTGAAAATTTTTATAAAAATAAATAATCAAATTATTTTAAATTAAAATATAAAGAATAAATATTAAATGTGAGCATAATAGAGAAATCAAAACTGTAATTTTTACCATTATCATGTAATGACTATAAAAGAGGAAGAAACCATGTGATTTAGTTAGTTGAAATAATTAGTACCGTTGGAAATTTCAGTAGCTAATTTGGTTTTTTTTTAAAATTCAAACTCATCATGTTAAAAAGATTTTTTTTGTTAAAATAGTACTTTTTAAAAAAAAATCATATAAAAAAATTTAATAAGAGTAATCATCAATATTAATAATTCGAACCAATATTACTAAAAAACTAAAATATTGTAAAAATTTAAATATAAAAATTAAATTTTAATTTTAAGTATAGTAAATAGCACAAAAATAGTATTTGATATTTTTTTGTGAAATGCAAAAAAATTAATAATAAACACTGAGACATGTGTCAAAGTAGGAATGTTCTTTTATATACAAGTGAAAATCTTAATTTGAAGTATAATAAAGAGACGAAAAATGATATTTGACCATTTTTCCGTAAAATGCAAGGGAAAAAAAAAGAGAAGAAAAAGGTGAGCATGAGATGGGAAGGTCTTTTGTAGCTTCCTTTAATAAATAAGGTTTAAAACGTCAATAATTTATATTATAAAAAAGTATTCTTATATATTTGTCTATAATTTATATTTATATTTAACGTCATGAATTGAGTTGGTGTACTTAATATCAACTTTATATGAAAAATTTACTTAAAAAATATATTTTTGGTCAAATAAATATTAGTATGATATATTTTCGTTATTTATTATTAATATATAAAATATTTAAATAAAACAATTAAAGTTAAAATATTTAAAAAATTGAACCTAAATTTTAAAAAATATTATTTGTAATCACTTTACTATTTTACTTATAATATAATTATTGAATGAATTATTTACATATCATTTTAATATTATGTTTACTGATTGAGTTTTAGTTCAATTAATGTAAATATTGTTATTAATATAAGAAGACGTGAATTTAAGTGTATTAAAGTATACTCCTATTTATGAATTAAATATGAACTATAAATAATTTTAAACATTATATTAATAAAAACCGATATAATCAAAACTTATAATAAATTTATTAAAAAGAAATTAAGATTACATTATTCTTTTAGTCACGTAATATTTACAACAAAAACCCAATCTTATTTAATTTTTGTATACCATATTGATATCCTGATGTAAGTAATCCGGCCTAAAAATAAAAGAAAAGGCAAGTAAAATTTCGTATCATATCACGATATTTTACTTCGAGAAATTGGTTTCTTCGATCTCTCTGGATCTGGTGAACCAACTCGAAACTAAGCTTTTGGGATAAATTATATTGCGAAGAAAGGGACATATCAAAAGTGAAATTACAATATTAATTATATATATATAACCACTCTTCTTTTAAATATAAAAAATCAGGTTTTTTCAAATTAAATATTTATTTCGTCGACAGCAACACTAGCCATCGATTGTTGATTCCGATTTCTTCAATGTTATTTTTCGTGATTTTATTTTATTTTTAGTTTATATTATCATGTTTCTGTCCATAATTTTGTGGTTTTATTTTATCCATATTTTTCGTGATTTTTATTTTGTTTATTATGTTTTCTTTAAAAGTAAATTTGGTTTTACTTTTAGCCTTTAGTCATGTTCCGACGTTTATGTGAGTAAAGGTATCGTCAAATCTATTAGGAACTGTTCTCAAAGGACCTTATCATGATAAATCATAGTAATGGTGATAGATTAGATATGTGGAGGGAGATAAGTCATCTGAGTCTTGACCTTTTGTGCATCACTGATACAATGAGTCTCTTGAGACTTTTGACAATTTTTCCTTGGTTGATCTATATTCATCGTTAGGTGTGATTATGGCGGAGCTAAGATACAAATTTCAATGATTTGATCAAGTTGATGCAATTCCGGTTTGTTTCTCAATTATTCCAATATTGTAGTTACTACCAATTTATTCTCTGTAACCTCCCCAACCCGGCCTAGGCATTAGGCCTGAATTCGAAAGATTATATTGGCTACCAAAATGGTTCGGTAAGCTAACGGCGTTTACAAAATAATTATTTTAAAACTTTTGTTTATCTTAGAAGAAAACTTAGCCTATTTTCAAAAAAACTCACGAGTTAACAAAACTGATTATGTTTAATGTTTCCCTTGTAACGATGACTAATTTTGAAAACTTAGTTAATTTTCATTTTATTTATTACTTAAAAATTATTTATAATCTAGTAGCGGAAAAGTGATATTCATCATAGTTTTAATTAAGCAAAATCAGAATTATTTAAGCATAATTAGTTCTAAATCCGTGTTTCAATATCCTAAAATCGAATTAATTACCATGTATGCTAAATAAACCCAAAATCGAAGTCCCATGCCACAATTTAAATGAACCGATATAGTTCGAAAATAATGGAAATTTCAAATAATAAATCTAAAATAGTTTTTAATAAAAAGATCAATTTGAGCTGAGCTCTCCATATGCTAAGTTCGCATCCTAACCTGATAGGTTATTTGTAAAGATGGAAATAATAGGGGAGTGAGCTTAAGAAGCTTAGTGTACGTCCAATCACAAGAAAATCAATGTAAACAGTAGACGAATCATACAAAATAACAACTCATAGAATAATCACAATTTGAATAGCAATTCAAATATCGATATTTCAAATAAAATCATCAATATTGTATCTCAGTATTCACATTCTTGTATGCTCATACTTATGAATGCAATGCAGTTTCAGTTTAAAAGAAAATGTCCTACCCTACCGCTACACTCCACAGTAAGAGTTCCCTAGAACTTTTCCAACCAATACACTCTAGTTTGTGGATGAACCACCAGTATTTGAAGATAAACTCCCAACAGTAAAAATTATGGATAAACAACTAGTATTTTAAAAACAGTTTGCAGACAAGCTACCACTTATTGTAGGTGCACAACATATTTGCAGATAAAAGCAACTAGTAATTTATGGATGAACCACCAATATTTTAAAAAAAATAGTTCACAGACAAGCTACCACTTGTTGTGGATGCACAACATATTTGCAGATAAAAGCTGTCAGTAATTTATGGATGAACCACCAATGTTGCAAATTATTAAGCTGTCAACAGGCTGTGGATGCACAACATATTTGCAGCTAAAAGTTGCCAATAATTTGTGGATGAACCACTAGTGTTGTAGATTATTAAATTGTCAATACTTCCTCCTTTCAGTCGTTTCATCCCATGCAATGCAGTATGATATGCTAGTAACAGTATAGTACAGAAACAATAGATATGCTTAACATGTATTCGGTTCAATAGTAACAATAGTTATGCAATCAATAATACAGTGGTAAGAATAACAGTATCAGTTCATCAGAAAGACAATGACAGTAAACATGTAACATTCATATATCATCATCATACAGTATCAATTCAACTATCAACTCCCAGATTTTAACATGTTCATAATATCAGGGACTCAATCGAGTGAATAAAATCTTTAAAAACAATTCGAAAATTATATAGTGACTAAATTAAACAATTCACAAAATTCTAGACAAAACTATAAAACATAGGTCACACGGCTATAGACGTGTCGGAGGATTACATGGTCGTGTGTCTAAGCTATGTGAAAATTGCAAAAATTAACCTACAGAAGAGACATAGTTGTATGGCAGGTCGTGTGGTTCGTGAACTAGCCTAGGGTTTGTAGGGCATATGGCCGTGTGAGGGGCGTATGGCCCTAATCCTAGACATGACTTGCCCTGATTCACTTTTAATAGAATACACACCTTTCATCGGGAGTCCGATCGACATTCCTTAAGCTATTTCTGATTCGTTCCACTTAAATTTGGTCATTCAAATGACATTTACATGTGAATTAACGATTGATTTTAAGATTCGTCAAGATTAACAAAAGATTTGGCAAGAACTGTAAAAGATTATTAGATTAATCAAAAGATTAAAGTTGGTTACAAAAATACGAGATCTAATTATTGGAATAAGGTGTACTTACCGTTTCTGGCAAAACTAGGGATGTTATTTATGACAATTACAAAAATGATAGAAAGAACGACTAAATGGAGGATGATTTGATTTGGGAAAACAAAGTAATTATCACAATTAGGATGAAAATATGATGTAAAGAAAAGGGAAAAAACTAAATAGAAAAATAGAGAGCAAATTCTATTAGAATTTGAAAAAGGGGCAATATAAAAATCTAATTAGGAAACGAAGAGAAAAAGATGGTGAAATTCTAATTCTATTTAAATTTTAAGGAAGAGCAATGTATGAATTCTAATTAGGAAAGAATTGGTTAAATTCTTAGAGTCAGATCCTTGGGGCTACGCATGTAAATTTCCTAAATTAGGAGCAAGGGGCAGCAATTTGCAAATTTCCTTTATTCTTGGTCAAATTTAAAAAGAATGGAAGGGGGATAAAGGAGATAGATAACTTGAACTCGGGTCACTTGGGGGGATATTAGTACTTTAACCATTAGGCCTAAAGCTTGTTTATTGCTTAATTTTTGACACTTAATTGTACATATTGTTTTTTGAAGGGAGACTTTTCGAATTTCCAAAATAAAAGGGGAAGGAAAGGCTCAATGTAACACTCCACTACTTGGCCTGGACACTATGGCCGAATCTGGAGAAGTTACACCTCATTGTTTGAAAAACCTAGAAAAACCCAAAAATCTAATTTGAAAATGTAAGGTAAACTGTGTTAACTTCGATAATTCATTTGTAAATTTAAAGGAAAATTCTTCGTTAAAACCGTTTATATTATTTCAAAAAACCATTTAAGTGTTCATTTCGATTTGCAATAGAATTTCTTAAGTTATAAAGTTTTGACAACCATGGTTTGACTTATAAACATTTAGTTCTGCAAATAGGAATATTAAAACACCAAAACCGTAAAAACAGTCCACAAAATAACAGTAAAGTCCAAATAATAAAAACATAATCCAAAAGTCTTAAACAGTCCAAATTTTACAAAAAGTCTTTAGTTTACTATTTAAAATCAGAAACCAATTTCAAGATTTTGTGCACGATTCGATCCGAAGCTTACTGATTACCTAGGAAGAAACAAACAAAAGGGTGAGCTACAAGCTCAGTGTATACCTCAACCCAACCACAGATCATATGCATACAAGATATCAGATGAGCATAAAGTTGCAACTCAGATACAGAATAAGATACATGTCATAATCAGATACAGATGCATAAATAGATACATATTCAGATCCTATCCCCATCCACTATACACTATCTCTGTCCATCTCATACACATCAATTAGGGTATTAAACACTCATCCAATCTCACCACCTATAAGTGAGCTTGTAACATCCCAAAAATCGGCCTAGAAGAATTCGCGTTTTGAAACCAAAAGAGGTCGTCACTCAATTTGAGTTTAGACTTTGGAAATTATTGACAAGTAAATTGATCTAGTATGGTGATTAATTGTTCTGGGCATGTGTGTGAGGTTCTGGGTTCGAATCCTGTTTCTAGAAATTTTGTCATTTTGCTTAAATCCTTACATTTGAATGTTAGTTTATAAGTTAAACTCGGTCAATTGATGTTAAGAATGAGTCTGCTGATTAGATGGTTAAACATCTATCTATGTATGTGGTTTTGTGTTCGAATATCGACCTGTGTTAGTAAATGTTTATTTTTACATTTCGTTGTGTGGTAGTTAGTTCGGTTGGTTATTTAAAACCTTTCAGAAACCTCCAGTGAGGTTTCTTATTTTGTTATTCTTTATTTTCCTTCTTGCCATGTTTCTTTTATCATTCTTTTCCTGATATTTAGTTTATTCGTTTTGGTTACTCCTTTTTAAAGTGACATTTCTTTTTGTTACGTTACTGTAATGCCCCAAAAATCCCAAAATCCTAAACTTTTTTTGTTTTCGGTTTTGATAAAAATTGTGTTTTATGTTCCTAGCCATGTGATAATTATAGTAGGTCTTAATTAAGGTTTGAGTTCGAACCTAGGAATAAATGAAATTATAGTTTAGATAATAAAAGAATCAAGGCTAACAAGTAATTGGGCTTTTAAATAAAGTTAAGGGAAAATAGTATCAAAAAGCCTTATAGAAGAGTGGCTAAGTGACGCCACTTAGAGTGTAGGGAGGTGGAGTTAATAGCTAGCAAGGAGGTCCAAGGTTCGAATCCTAGCTTAGTGTTTTTAGAAGTTTAATTTTGGCCTTCTAGAAGGATGGAAATGGCGTGAAAGTGGACTCCAAGGGAAGTGTTCAAGAGAGAAAATTAAGGAAAAGATCAAGGGGTTATCAGGGAGAAAAACGAGGAGATAATAAGGGAGAAGTGATAAAGTCGAATGGGGATTTGGGCATGGGAAAATTTGGCTATAAGGCTTATAAATAGGTGCCGAATGCTAGGGTATGAAGCTAATGCCGAATTTCCTTCACCCTGTTACCAGAAACTATTTTCTCTAAAAGTCGAAAACCGTTTGCCTTTCTTTTCTTTTTCTTCTTCCTTGTGCCAAATTCTATTATTCTTCTACCTCATTGCTGACTTTTCTTTCTTTTTTCTTGGAGCCGAATAACCCTATTTTTCCATACAAAATCGTAAGGGCCGAACCTCTTTGGCCGAATACCCTTGGTGTAATCAGTACTCCTTCTACTTCGGTCAAATCTAGTGTAAGTATTGTTCTTCCAATCGGTTTCTTTGCTAAGTATCGAATATTGTCCCTCACTCTTTCTAATCAACTGTGGTAGGGAATTAGTATCGGATCTCGGATCTTAGCTCATTGTCGAATTGTTCTTTAGGTGTTGCGGTATTGGTAAGTATTCTTCTCCTATTGGCTAAGGTGGCCGAATGTCCATAGTTACGATTGGTGCAGATCTAGGAGTTGATCGTGGTTAGTGAATGGGCTGTTATACTTATCGCGCAAGGTAAGGTTAATGTGAGATTCTGGCTTTTGGTAAAGTATTCGATAAGTATGTAAGATTAATCTGTGAGTGATATCGATTGTAGGTTTGGGCTAAGGAGATCGCATCACGCTTGCTTACCAAGTGTGTACATACACTGCACACACACAATGAAACGGAAAAAAGCTGAAATACCGAAAAGCTGAAAAGCCAAAATGACAAAAAGTAGAAAGTTGGGCTACGGTAGTCACACGAGTGCGCAAACACTCGTGGAGAGAAAATCGATATGTTGTCTGAGGCCCACGGGCGATTTCATGGACTTGGGTTGAGAATTGGCCAAATGGGCCGGAATGGGCTAAATGGGTCTGATGGGCTGTTGGGCCCATAATAGGCAAAGATCGATAAGTGATGTTATGTGTTAGAAATTTTGTATGTGAGCATGAATATAATATGATTTGGGCCTAATGGGCTATATGAATGTGAATTGAGCCTAGTGGGCCATAAGAATATGAACTGGGCCAGATGAGCAATTTGAATAATATTGGGCCTAGTGGGCCATATGCATGTATGTAGGGGTATTGGGCCTAGTATATGATGATTACATAAAACTTAATTAATTAATTGAGACCGTGGATAAGTTATAGGGTTAAGATGTGGCAACGAGTATATGCATGTCTAGGATCAGATCTAGGGAGAGCTTGGTACTTAAGCGGTCTTAATGACCCACCTCCTCTTCTCTGGAATCCTACTTAGTGCATAGTATTCGTTCATCTTAGCTAACGGAACTTGTTAACGGGCCAAGATAAGTGGTAACCATAATTAAAGAAAAATTACCAAAATGCCCCTAAAGGTGAAAATGACCAAAATACCCCTAAGTGTTGAAGGTGAGTTTTA